>NC_087352.1:103643727-103946757 GCF_030014295.1 Loxodonta africana
ATCTCAATTGATGCAGAAAAGGCATTCAACAAAGTCCGACACCCATTCTTAATAAAAACTTCCAATAAAATATGTATAGAAGGAAAATTTCTCAACATACTAGAGGACATATATGCAAAACCAATGGCCGACATCATTCTTAATGGAGAGAGGCTGAAAACGTTCCCCTTGAGAACAGGAACAAGACAAGGATGTCCTTTATCACCACTCCTATTTAACACTGTGTTGGAGGTCCTAGCTAGAGCAATAAAGCAAAAACAGAAACAAAGGGCATCCAAATTGGTAATGAAGAAGTTAAACTCTCCCTATTTGCCGATGATATGATACTATACATAAAAAACCCAAAAGACTCCACGAGAAAACTAATAGATTCAGCAGAGTGGCAGGATACTAGATAAACATACAAAAATCAGTTGGATTCCTAAATACCAATAAAGAGAAAACAATGGCATTGTAATAGCCCCTAAAAAAATAAAATACTTACCAATAAATCTAACCAGGGATGTAAAAGACCTATACAAAGAAAACTACAAAACACTACTGCAAGAAACCAAAAGAGATCTACATAAATGGAAAAACATACCATGCTTATGGATAGGTAGACTTAACCTTGTGAAAATGATAATTCTACTCAAAGCAATTTACAAATACAATGCAATCCTGACCAAATACCAACAACATTCTTTAAAGAGATGGAAAAACTCATCACTTAACTTTATGCGGAAAGAGAAGAAGCCCCAGATAAGTAAGGCACTATTGAAGAAGAGTAAAGTAGGACTTGCACTACCTGACCTCAGAACCTACTATACAGCTATGGTAGTCAAAACAACCTGGTACTGGTACAACGACAGATACATTGACCAATGGAACAGAATTGAGGATCCAGATGTGAATCCATCCGCCTATGGTCACGTCATCTCCAACAAGGGCCCAAAGTCCATCAAATGAGGAAAACACAGTCTTTTTAACAAATGGTGCTGGCAAAACTGGATGTCTATCTGCAAAAAAATGAAACAGGACCCATACCTCACACCATATACAAAAACTAACTCAAAATGGATCAAAGACCTAAATATAAAGCTAAAAACCAGGAAGTTCATACAAGAAAAAATAGGATCAATGTTAGAGGCCTTAATACATGGCATTAACAGGATACAAACCACAACCAACAACACACAAGCTCCAGGGGATAAGCTAGATAACAGGGATCTGCTAAAAATTAAACACTTACACGCATCAAATGACTTCACCAAAAGAGTGAAAAGAGAACCTACAGACTGGGAATAAGTTTTTGGCTATTACAAATCAGACAAAGGTCTAATTTCTAAAATCTGCAAGAAAATCCAACACCTCTACAACAAAAAGACAAATAATCCAATTAAAAAATGGGCAAAGGAAATGAACAGACACTTCACCAAAGTAGACATTCAAGAGGCCAACCAACACAGGAGGAAATGCTCGTGATTTCTAGCTATTAGAGAAATGCAGATCAAAACCACAATGAGATACCATCTCACCCCAGCATTACTGGCACAAATCAATAAAACAGGAAATAACAGATGTTGGAGAGGCAGCGGGGAGATCAGTACACATGCACTGCTGGTAGGAATGCAAAATGATACAGCCATTTTGGAAAACAATATAGCGCTTCCTTGGAAAGCTAGAAATAGAAATACCATATGATCCAGCAATCCCACTCCTAGGAATATATCCTAGAGAAGTAACAGTCATCACACAGACAGACATATGCACACTCATGTTCATTGCAGCATTGTTCACGATAGCAAAAAGATGGAAACCACCTAGATGCCCATCAACAGATGAATGGATAGACAAACTGTGGTACAGACACATCGTAGAGTATTATGCAGCGATAAAGAACAATGATGAACCTATGAAGCATCTCATAACATGGATGAATCTGAAGGACATTATGCTGAGTGAAATAAGTCAATCACAAAAGGACAAATATTATATGAGACCAGTACTGTAAACACTCATGAAAATATTTACATAGAAAAAGAAACAATCTTTGATGGTTATGAGGGAGGGGAGAGGTGGGGATGGAAAAACACTTAATAGACAATAGACAAGTGGAAACTTTGGTGAAGGGTAAGACAGTACACAATACTGGGGAAGCCAGTACGCCCTGTACAAGGCATGGTCATCGTAGCTCCATGGACACATCCAAACTCCCTGAGGGACCGAATTGCTGGACTGAGGGCTGTGCGGACCATGATCTCGGGGAATATCTAGCTCAGTTGGCATAACATAGTTTATAAAGAATATGTTCTACATTCCACTTTGACGAGTAGCTGCTGGGGTCTTAAAAGCCTGTGAGCAGCCATCTAGGATACTCCCCTGGTCTCACCCCTTCAGAAACAAGGAAGAACAAAGAAAACTAAAGATAAGGAAAGATTAGTCCAAAGGACCAATGGACCACATCTACTATGGCCTCCACTAGACTGAGTCCAGAACAATGAGATGGTGCCCAGTTACCACCACTGACTGCTCTGACAGGGATCACAATAGATGGTCCTGGACAGAGGTGGAGAAAAATGTAAAACAAAATTCCAAATCGAAAAGAAAGACCAGACTTGCTGGCCTGACAGAGACTAGAGAAACCCTGAGAGTATGGCCCCCGGACACGCTTTCAGCTCAGTAATGAGGTTACTCCTGAGGTTTACACTTCAGCCAAAGATTGAACAGGCCCGTGGATCAAAGCAAGTCTGAAGGGGTGCACCAGCCCTGGGGCAGGGACTGGGATGCAGGAGAAAACAGGAAAGCTGGTAATGGGGAACTCACGGATGAAAGGGGAGAATGTTGACATGTTGTGGGGTTGTTAACCAATGTCATAGAACAATGTATGTACTGTCTGTTTGATGAGAAACCAGTTCTGTAAACCTTCATCTAAAGTACAATTTAAAAAAAGAAAAAAAAATTCCTGGTGGGTTCATGGTTAAGAGCCACAGCTGCTAACCTTTTAGTTAGCAGTTCAAATACACCAGGTGCTCTTTGAAAACCGTATGGGGTTCTACTCTGTCCAATGGGGTCACTATGAGTAGAAATCAACTTGACAGCAATGAGGTTTTTGGGTTTAATTTCTCTATATTTTCTTTTCTTGTTTGTGCTTTTGATGTTGTATCTGAGAATCCATTGCCAAATCCAAAGCATGAAGATTTACCCCTTTTGCTTTGAATAGTTTCATGGTTTTAGCTCTTATATTTATGTCTTTGATCCACTTTGAATTAATTTTTGTACATGGTATGAGGTAAGGCTCCGACTTCATTATTTTGCATGTGACATCCAGTTTTCCCAGCAACATTTGTTGAAGACTATTCTTTCCCTCATAGTATGGTCTTGGCGCCCTCGTTGGAAATAAATTGATCATAGATGTATGAGTTTATTTCTGAATTCTCTATCTATTCCATTGGTTTATCTTGCCATCCTTATGCCAGTACCACATTGGTGTTTTGTTTTTAATATTTGTTTTAGTGGTAAATATATAGGTAACAAAACATTTGCCATTTCAACAGTCTTCATATGTACAGTTCAGTGACATTAAATATGTTCATCATGTTGTTCACCCATCACCACATTGTTTTGATTACTGCAGCTTTACAGTGAATTTTGAATTGGGGCATGTGAGTTCTCCCACTTTGTTTTCTTCATGGTTGTTTTGACTATTTGGGGTCCCCTGTAATTCCATATGAGTTTTAGGATAAACTTTTCCATCTGCAAAAAAAAAGGGGGGCATTGGGATTTTGGTAGCAATTGTGTTGCATCTGTAGATCCTTTGAGCAGTATTGACATCTTAACAATATTAAGTCTTCTAATCCATGAATGTCTTTTACTTAGGTCTTCTGTAATTTCTTCCAGCAATGTTTGTAGCTTTCGGTGTACAAGTATTGCTTTCTTTGGCTAAGTTATTTCTGAAGTATTTTATCCTTTTTAATGATATTGTAAATAGAATTGTTTTCTTAATTTCATTTTCAGATTGTTCTTTGCTAATATATAGAAAGACAAGTAATGTTTGTGTATTGTGATATTTGTGATCTTGTAGTTTGCTGAGTTCATTTATTTGCTCTAATAGTTTTTCAAAAGGATTCTTCGGATTTTCTATATGTAAGATCATGTTATCTATAAATATAAATTTACTTTTGTCTTTCCAGTTTAGATCCTTTTTTTTTTTCCCCCTTAATGCTTTGGCTAGGGCTTCCAGTACATTGTTGAATAGCAGTGGTGAAAGCGGGTATCCTTGTCTTCTTTCTGATCTTAGGGGGAAAGCTTTCAGTTTTTCATCATTGAGCCTGACGTTTGCTGAAGTCTTTCGTGAATGGCCTTTACTATATTGAGGAATTTCCCTTCTATTCCTAGTTTTCTAAGTGTTTTTATCACCAAAGAGTGTTGGATTTTGTCAAATGTCTTGTCTGTGTCAATTGAGATGATCATGTGCATTTTTTCCTTCATTCTATTAATGTATTACCTTTAATGATTTTCTTATGTTGAACTATCCTTGCACTCCTGGGGTAAAATCCACTTGGTTATAGTGTATAATTTCTTAATATGTTCTTGGATTCAGTTTGCCAGTATTTTGTTGAGAATTTTTGCATCTATTTGTATAAGGACTATTGGTATTTCTTATAGTGTCTGTATCAGGCTTTAATATCAAGATAATGCTGGCCTCATGGAATGAATTAGAAAGTGTTTTCTCCTTTTATATTTTGGGGAAGAGTTGAGAAGAATTAATCTTAATTCTTTGTTAAATGTTTGATAGAATTCACCAGTGAAGCCATTTGGCCCTAGACTTTTTTTTTTGGTTGGAAGGTTTTTGATTACTGATTCACTCTCTTTACTTGTTTTACATCTACACCTACTCCTCACTTATCAACTATCTCATTATAGACTTTCCGCATTTACAACAATAGTGAAAAACTGCTATCTGACTATATTGTGCATTAATGACATACATGTAGCAGTAATGAATACAGAGATGTGAGGCAAGATTAACGCTGGCTGTGATTGTTAAGTTTATGTGTCAACTTGCCTGGGCCATGATTCTCAGTGGTTTGGCAGCTATGCAATGATGTAATATGGCAGTTATGTAATGATGCAATTTGGCAGTTACCTAATGATGTAATCATCTTCCATTTGGTGATTTGATGTTGTAATCCACCATTTTCACATAACACCAATTTTTCACATAATTACCTGGTCTTTGGAACATAACCATGTTGATAAGTGAGGATTGGGTGTATTGAAATTTTCTATTTCTTCTTCAGTCAGTTTTGGTAGTTTGTGTGCTTCTAGGAATTTGTCCATTTCATTTAGATTATTTAGTTTTTTACTATGCAATTGTTTGTGATATTTTCTTATAATCCTTTTTACTTCTGTTAGATGGTAATAATGTCCTCACTTTATGTCTTCAGTCTGGATTCTTTTTTTCTTAGTCAGTCTATCTAAAGTTCTGTTGAGTTTGTAAATATTTTAAAAGAACCAACTTGTTTTATAATTTATTTTGTCATCGTTTAAAAGAACCAAGTTTTGACTCTGTTCAGTATCTCTATTGTTCTACTACTCTCTATTTCATTTATCTCAGCTCTAATTTTTTCTATTTATTCAGGATATAAAATTAGGTAATTAATTTCGGATTTTTTTTCTTTTTTGATGTAAGCATTTAAAGACATAAATTTCCCTCTGGGTACTTTTTTTGCTACATCCCATAAGTTTTGGTATACTTCATTTTAATTTTCATTCATATCAAAGTATTTTCCATTTACCTTCATGATATCGTCTTTGATTTATTGGTTGATTAGAGTGTGTTGTTTAATTTCTACATATTTATGTATTTTCAAGTTTTCCTTCTGTTATTGATTTTTAGTTTAATTCCATTGTGGTCAGAGAATACTTTGCATGATTTCAGTCTTTTTAAATATATTGAGACTTGTTTTGTGGTTTAACATATGGCCTGTCTTGGAGAATGTTACGTGTGCACTAGAAAAGACTATATATTATTCTGTTGTTGGAGACAGCATGTAATTGACCATGTTTGTTAATCCATCCTGCCAATCTCTGCCTTTTAATTGGAACATTTAATTTATTTGCATTTAAAGTGATTGCTAATAAGAAAGAACATAATTCTGCCATTTTGCTATTTGTTTTCTGTGTCTTATCCCTTTTTGTTCCTCAGTTGTATTACTGCTTTTCTTTTGTGTTTGATTTTTTCTAGCATATCATTTTGATTCCCATTTCATTTCTTTTTCTGTACATTTTTAAATTCCTTTCTTAGTAGTTACCATGTAAAGAAATAAAGAACGCCTGTAAACAGATTACCACCAATAGATCAGGTATTGGTAGGAGGCAAGATCCTGCATGATTGCATGTTTGATACCTTTCTACAATTTTTTCATAATAAGCATAAGGAAGCTGGTTGACTGGTCCTACTTTCGCTAAAAAAGTGGTGAAAGAAAGAGATGAGCTCAGGGCTTAAGAGTCAAAGCTCAAGCACCGCATAAACAACCTCAAAGTTTCCACTTGTGCCTTGAAAGAAAGCATTATTTCTTATAGTAACGGAGCTGATATTACCAAAATCCACACCTAGAGTCTTACCATAAGAGCGGCTGAATTACAAAAGCCAAATGAATTTCTAACCCCAAGTGGTGTCTGAAGTTAAAGTGGGGGCATTGGTTGGAAAGAAATGGGACCCCGAAACTTGGCTTGGGGACATATGAGCAAATAATCAGGAAGCTGGGGACACTGAGCCCCTAAATTCCATTGAATCATTCCTGCCAACAGAACCAGCCCTCTCACTCCCATCTGAAGAAATTACTTCATTTTTGTCTGCTGAGCTACCATCTCCAGTAAAACCATTATCCCCTCGACCCCCATCTGATGAGATTAACCCAGCTATGTCTGAAGAGCCTTTGTCTGAGTCATTGCTTGGGGCATCACCTGAGGGAGATGACTTTCAAGAAAATTCTGAATGTTCTCAAAACACATCCCCATCACCCATTTTGCTTCCAGACCTATAACTAGACTTAGGTACCAGCAAGCTCCAAAAGGCAAAATACAAACTGTGACCCAGGAGGAGGTACCCTACACTCCAAAAGAACTGCTTGGCTTTTCTAATATGTTCAGACAGAAAACTGGGTGTCTTAGTGATCAAGTACTGCTATAACAGAAATACCACAAGTGGATGGCTTTAACAAAGAGAAATTTATTTTCTCACAGCTTAGTAGGTTACAAGTCCAAACACAGGGCGTCAGCTCCAGGGGAAGGCTTTCTCTCTCTGTCAGCTCTGGAGGAAGGTCCTTGTCCTCAATCTTCCCCTGGTGGAGGAGCTTCTCATGTACAGGGACCCCATGTCCAAAGGACACACTCTGTTCCAGTGCTGCTTTCTAGGTGGTATGAGGTCCCCAACTCCTTGCTTGCTTCCCTTCCCTTTTATCTCTTGAGAGATAAAAGGTGGTGCAGGCCATATCCCAAGGAAACTCCCTTTATCTTGGATCAGGGAGGTGACCTGAGTAAGGTGTTACAATCCCACCCTAATCCTCTCAACATAAAATTACAATCACAAAATGGAGGACAATCACACAATACTAGGAATCGTGGCCTAACCAAGTTGGCACATATTTTGGGGGGGACATAATTCAAACCATGACACTGGGGAATATGTGTGGAAATGGCTATTAAATTAAGGGTGTGGGATAATAGTGCAAGGAACATAAAGATGGGACAGTCTGAGTTTATTGATATGGGCCCAATAAGCACACACTCTTCATTCAGTATTTCAGTTCAAGAGGTTAGGAAAGGATTTAATGGCTTATTTGATTTGGTCACTGAAGCATGGATTACACACTGGCCTACACTGAATCAAGTTGAAGTACCAGGACTGCCCTGGTATACTGTAGACGAAGGTATCCAAATGCTTAGGGAAATTGGGATGTTAGAGTGGATTTATCAGGTTAGACCCACAGACTCTCACATAGAGTGCCCAGGGGACAAATCTTTTATCACAACCATGAGGAACAAATTTGTGAGGGGAACCCCAGCATCCTTGAAGACTGCTGTGATTGCTATCAGATTTGACAGTGGGAACTGCCCTGACTCAATTAAGACAACTAAGTACAGTGGGGCTGATGGGACCCCCTTGGTGGTAGGGCCAAGGGGCAGCACTCAATCAATAAAGACAATGGGGTATGGTTGCTGTAATAGACAGTGAGTTCAAAGTAGTGATCAGAATAGTCTGACTCATATGTACTTCTTGCATTGACTACTTAGTCATGGTGGTCCTAGGAGTGAAGTAGATGATAAATCTCCTAAATATTTACTTAATCTGTACAATTAGAAGAATTCTAGGTCAGTGAACAGTAGTGTAGCTGGAATCACCAGAGAAGAGAATCACAGCCCCTCAATCAATTCCCAGATTTGAACAATTTAAAAACCCACAACCCCTTGAATGAGGGGGAGGCTGGGTACCTTTGAGAAAGGACCCCACTACACTGCCAAAAATTTGTACTGTTAATCTTTCTCCCAGGCTTCCCCAAAAGGATCTATGGCTTTTTATAAGAGTGACTGTTCATTGGGAAAAAAGAAATAATCAGTCTTTTGGGGGATTACTGGATACTGGCTCTGAACTGACACTAATTCCAGAAGATGCAAAATGTCACTGTGGCCCACCAGTCAGAGTGGGGGCATGTGGAGGTCAGGTTATTAATGGAGTCTTAGCTCATGTCTATCTCACAGTAGGTCCAGTGGGTCCCTGAAACCATCCTGTAGTGACTTCCCCAGTTCAGGAGTGCATAACTGAAATAGATATACTCAGCAACTGGAAGAACTCCCACACTGGATCTCTAACAAGTGGAGTAAGGGCTATTATGGTAGAAAAAGCCAAATGGAAGCCATTAGAGCTGTCCCTACCAAGGAATATAGTAAACCAACAGCAATACTGCATTCCTAGAGGGAATGCAGAGATTAGTGCCACCATCAAGGACTTGAAAGATGCAGGTGATTCTCCACATCCCCATTCAACTCGCATATGTGGCCTGTGCAAAAAACAGATGGATCTTGGAAATAACAGTGGATTAACAAAAACTTAACCAGGTAGTGAATCCAATTGCAGCTGCTGTTCCAGATGTACTTTCATTGCTTCAGGAAATTAATACATCTCTTGGTAACTGGTATGCAGCTATTGATCTCACTAATGCCTTTTTCTCTACACCTGTTTCAAAGGATCACCAGAAAGTTTTGCCTTCAGCTGGCAAGCCAGCAATACACCTTCAATGTTCTACCTCAGAGGTATATCAACTCTCCAGCCCTATGTCATACTTTAGTCCAGAGAGCCATAAAGTTGTATTTGCACCGCAACACTCCTTCATTAAAGGGAGTTGGTGTATATGAAATCAGGCCTAAGCGGACCTGAAGGCACAAATAAATTGCATGAGAAAATGGTCCAAATGCCCATGGTCTCCATTCCTGCCACATTACCTTCCATCTCCCAGTTTGCACCTATGGCCTCCTGGGCTGTTCCTTAAGATCAGCTGACTAAGGAAGAGAAAACTCATGCCTGGTTTACAGATGGTTCTGCACGATATGCAGGCAACACTCGAAAGTAGACAGCGGCAGCACTACAGCGCCTTCTAGGACCTCTCCAAAGGACAGTGGTGAAGGGAAATCCTTCCAATGGGCAGAAATTTAAGCAGTGCACCTGGCTGTTTACTTGGAAGGAGAAATGGCCAGATGCGTGATTGTATACTAACTCATGGGCTGTGGCCAATCATTTGGCTGAATGGTCAGGGACTTGGAAGGAACATGATTGGAAAATTGGAAACAAGGAGGTATGGGGAAGAGGTATGTGGTTTTCCACCATGGAAAGGGCAGCTTTTGTTTTTAATGGAATAGACAGTTACTCTGGATACAGATTTGCCTTCCCTGCATGCAATGCTTTGCCGAAACTACCATCCATGGACTTACAGAATGCCTTATGCACCATCATGGTATCCCACACAGCATTTCCTTGGATCAAGGAACTTCCTCCACGGTAAATGAAATGTGGTAATGGGTCCATGCTCATGGAATTCACTGGTCTTACCATGTTCCCCATCATCCTAAAGTAACTGTCTTGATAAAATGGTGGAATGGCCTTCTAAAGACACAATTACTGTGCCAGCTAGGTGGTAATACTTTGCAGGGCTGGGGAAATGTTCCCCCAGGAAGCTGTATTTGCTCCAAACCAGCGTCCAACATATGAGTCCAGGAATCAAGGGGTGGCATCAAGGGGTCACTAGGGGCACCACTCACTATTGCCCCTAGTGACTCACTCAAAATTTTGCTTCCTGTCCCCACTACCTTATGCTCTACAGGTCTGGAGGTCTTAGTTCCAGAAGGAGGAATGCTTCCACATGGAGATACATCACTGAGTCCATTGAACTGGAAGCTAGGAATTCCACCTGGCCACTTTGGGCTCTTTTTGCCTCTGAATCACCAGGCAAGGAAGGAGTTACCATATTGGCTGGTGTGATTGATCCTGGTTACTATGAGAAAATCAGATTCACACTGCATATTGGAGGTAAAGAACAGTATGTCTGGAATGCAGGAGATCCCTTAGGGTACCTCTCAGTAGTGCCGTGCCCTGTGATTAAAGTCAATGAAAAACTACTGCAACTCAATTCCGACATGACTACTAATGGTGCAGACCTTTCAGGAATGAAGGTTTGGGTCACCCCACCAGGCAAAGAACCATAATCAGTTGAGGTGCTTGCTGAGGGCAAAGGGAATACAGAATGGGTGGTGGAAGAAAGTAGTTCTAAATACCAGTTATGACCACATGTCCAGTTGTAGAAAAGAGAACCGTAACTGTTATGAGTATTTCTTCCTTATATGTGTGCATCAAATATTTTTGTTTTCTTCACTTAAAAGACTTAAGCAGGGCTAGTGTGTTTTTGTTCGTACAAGTGTTAGGTGTATCATGTTAGGCACAAGTATGACTTTATAACCATCTTTATTCAGAGATTATGTATGGCTTAAAGAGATGTGTACAGATTCCAAGTTGACAAAGGGTAGGCTGTGATAAGGTTGCGTGTGTCAACTTGGCTGGGCCATGAATTTCAGTGGTTTGGCAATTATGATTTAGTTTTGCAATCATATATGATGTAATCGCTTCCATGATGAAATGTGGTATAATGTGATCACCTCCATGATAGGATCTGCTGTGAGAAGTCAGTCAGTTTAAAAGGAGTTTCCAAGCGGGGCCAAGATGGCGGACTAGGTGGACACTACCGCGGATCCCTCTTGCAACAAAGACTCGGAAAAACAAGGGAATCGATCACAGACATAACAATCTACGAACTCTGAACAACAAGCACAGACTTAGAGATGGAAAACAAACAAATACAGGCAGACAGCGACCGTTTTCAGAACCAGGAGCCAGTGTACCAGGCAGGTGACATTCGGAGCCCGATCTGGGGCAGAGCCCATGGGGCAGACGGCACAGAAGGGGGGCCCACCCCTTCCCCCCCGAACCCATCCCGGGAGGAAGTCTAGCTGGTTGGCGCGGGCGGCATAGAGGTGCAGCCGGAGGGAGAAGCACCCGGGAGGCAGTGACTGATCTGGGAGTGGGGAGAACAGCGTCCCAGAGGGCGAGCCGTCCCGCCGGGAGTTAGGCGAGAAGCGGGCCGGGCGTGAGCGGGGGGGGCGGTCAGCTATATTTCCCTAAAGTGACCGCGGGGCGGGGCCCACACGTTCGTGCGGGAGGACGCACACCCAGTCCGCACGTGTGGCACGGCACACCAGAGGGAGAAATCCCCAGAAGTGACTGGTCTCGGAGCGGGGAAAGCAGCGTCCCAGATGGGGAGCCATTCCGCTGGGATTTGGGCACGCGCACGAGGGCGAGGCGTGACCACGGGGTCCATTTTTATTCCCCTGAATTGACCCAGGGGGCGGGCCCACCTGGCCGTGCGGGTGACGCCTACCCAGTTCATGCGAGAGGTGTGGCGCACCAGAAGGAGAAGTCCCCGGGAGGAAGTGACTGGTCCCGGAACGGGGAAAGCAGTGTCCCAGCCAGGAAGTCGTCCCGCTGGGATTTAGGCGCGCGCACGGGCGGGGCGTGACCGCGGGAGCCAATTATATTCGCCTGAATAGACCCTGGGGGCGGGCCCAACCGTTCGTGCGGGAAACGCCCACCCAGTGCGCGTGAGCGGTGCCGCGCACCAGAGGCAGAAGTCCCCGGGAGGAAGTGACTGGTCTCCGAGCAAGGAAAGCAGCGTCATAGCCGGGGACCCGTCCCGCCCGGATTTTGGCAGACGGGGGCGGAGCGTGAACGCGGTGTTCAGCTCTATATTCTGTGGTGCTATACTCCTAGCTCTCTGATCCCTCCCCCACCCTCCCCAGGCGGACCCATTAACATCCGAATACCCGGAGCCAGAGGGAGAATTCAGATAGGGATCTGACTGCATTTTTCTTTAGCTGACTACCTGGAAAATCTAGTTTCCCAGTGATGGCTCGGAGACAGCAGTCCATATCAAACCACATAAAGAAACAGACCATGCCAGCTTCTCCAACCCCCCAAACAAAAGAATCAAAATCTTTCCCAAATGAAGATACAATCCTGGAATTATCAGACACAGAATATAAAAAACTAATTTACAGGATGCTTGAAGACATCACAAATGAAATTAGGATAAATGCAGAAAAAGCCAAGGAACACACTGATAAAACTGTTGAAGAACTCAAAAAGATTATTCAAGAGCATAGTGGAAAAATTAACAAGTTGCAAGAATCCATAGAGAGACAGCATGTAGAAATCCAAAAGATGAACAATAAAATTACAGAATTTGACAACGCAATAGAAAGTCAGAGGAGCAGACTCGAGCAATTAGAATGTAGACTGGGACTTCTGAAGGACCAGGGAATCAACACCAACATAGCTGAAAAAAAATCAGATAAAAGAATTAAAAAAAATGAAGAAACCCTAAGAATCATGTGGGACTCTATCAAGAAGGATAACTTGCGAGTGATTGGAGTCCCAGAACAGGGAGGGGGGACAGAAAACACAGAGAAAATAGTTGAAGAACTCCTGACACAAAACTTCCCTGACATCATGAAAGACGAAAGGATATCTATCCAAGATGTTCATCGAACCCCATTTAAGATTGATCCAAAAAGAAAAACACCAAGACATATTATCATCAAACTTGCCAAAACCAAAGACAAACAGAAAATTTTAAAAGCAGCCAGGGAGAAAAGAAAGGTTTCCTTCAAGGGAGAATCAATAAGAATAAGTTCAGACTACTCAGCAGAAACCATGCAGGCAAGAAGGGAATGGGATGACGTATACAGAGCACTGAACGAGAAAAACTGCCAACCAAGGATCATCTATCCAGCAAAACTCTCTCTGAAATATGAAGGAAAAATTAAGATATTTACAGATAAACACAAGTTTAGAGAATTTGCAAAAACTAAACCAAGACTGCAAGAAATGCTAAAGGAGATTGTTTGGCTGGATGACCAATAATATCAGGTACCAGCACAATACAAGGTCACAAAACAGAACGTCCTGATATCAACGCAACTCAAATAGGGAAAGCACAAAAACAAACAAATTAAGACTAATTCTAAAAAATAAATAAATAAACAAAATAATACACATAACAGGAAATCATGGAAATCAATAGATAAACGATCACAATAATCAAAAAGAGGGACTAAATATAGGAGGCATTGAACTGCCAGATGAAGAGTGATACAAGGCGATATAGAACGATACAAGTTAGGTTTTTACTTAGAAAAATAGGGGTAAATAAAAAGGTAACCACAAAAAGGAATATCAATTCCATAACTCAAGAAAAAAGTCAAGAAAACCGTAACGACTCAATAAACACAAAGTTAAACATTATGAAAATGAGGATCTCACAAGCTACTAAGAAAAACGTCTCAGCACAAAAAAGCATGTGGAAAAATGAAATGGCCAACAACACACATGAAAAGGCATCAAAATGACAGCACTAAAAACTTACTTATCTATAATTACGCTGAATGTAAATGGACTAAATGCACCAATAAAGAGACAGAGAGTCACGGACTGGATAAAGAAACACGATCCATCTATATGCTGCCTACAAGAGACACACCTTAGACTTAGAGACACAAACAAACTAAAACTCAAAGGATGGAAAAAATATATCAAGCAAACAATAAGCAAAAAAGAAGAGGAGTAGCAATATTAATTTCTGACAAAATAGACTTTAGACTTAAATCCACCACAAAGGATAAAGAAGGACACTATATAATGATAAAAGGGACAATTGATCAGGAAGACATAACCATATTAAATATTTACGCACCTAATGACAGGGCTGCAAGATACATAAATCAAATTTTAACAGAATTGAAAAGTGAGATAGACACCTCCACATTTATAGTAGGAGACTTCAACACACCCCTTTCGGAGAAGGACAGGACATCCAGTAAGAAGCTCAATAGAGACACGGAAGATCTAATTACAACAATCAACCAACTTGACCTCATTGACTTATACAGAACTCTCCACCCAACTGCTGCAAAATATACTTTTTTTTCTAGTGCACATGGAACATTCTCTAGAATAGACCACATATTAGATCACAAAACAAATCTTTCCAGAATCCAAAACATCGAAATATTACAAAGCATCTTCTCAGACCACAAGGCAATGAAGCTAGAAATCAATAACAGAAAAACTAGGGAAAAGAAATCAAATACTTGGAAAATGAACAATACCCTCCTGAAAAAAGACTGGGTTATAGAAGACATCAAGGAGGGAATAAGGAAATTCTTAGAAAGCAACGAGAATGAAAATACTTCCTATCAAAACCTCTGGGACACAGCAAAAGCAGTGCTCAGAGGCCAATTTATATCGATAAATGCACACATACAAAAAGAAGAAAGAGCCAAAATCAGAGAACTGTCCCGACAACTTGAACAAATAGAAAGTGAGCAACAAAAGAACCCATCAGGCACCAGAAGAAAACAAATAATAAAAATTAGAGCTGAACTAAATGAATTAGACAACAGAAAAACAATTGAAAGAATTAACAAAGCCAAAAGCTGGTTCTTTGAAAAAATTAACAAAATTGATAAACCATTGGCTAGACTGACTAAAGAAATAAAGGAAAGGAAACAAATAACCCGAATAAGAAACTAGAGGGACCACATCACAACAGAACCAAATGAAATCAAAAGAATCATATCAGATTACTACATAAAATTGTACTCTAACAAATTTGAAAACCTAGAAGAAATGGACAAATTCTTGGAACAATACTACCTACCTAAACTAACACATTCAGAAGTAGAACAACTAAATAGACCCATAACAAAAAAAGAGATTGAAACGGTAATCAAAAAACTTCCAACAAAAAAAAGTCCTGGCCCAGACGGCTTCACTGCAGAGTTCTACCAAACCTTCAGAGAAGACTTAACACCATTACTATTGAAGGTATTTCAAAGCATAGAAAAAGACGGAATACTACCCAACTCATTCTATGAAGCTACCATCTCCCTGATACCAAAACCAGGTAAAGACATTACAAAAAAAGAAAATTATAGACCTATATCCCTCATGAACATAGATGCAAAAATTCTCAACAAAATTCTAGCCAATAGAATCCAACAACACATCAAAAAAATAATACACCCTGATCAAGTGGGATTTATACCAGGTATGCAAGGCTGGTTTAATATCAGAAAAACCATTAATGTAATCCATCACATAAATAAAACAAAAGATAAAAACCACATGATCTTATCAATAGATGCAGAAAAGGCATTTGACAAAGTCCAACACCCATTTATGATAAAAACTCTTACCAAAATAGGAATTGAAGGAAAATTCCTCAACATAATAAAGGGCATCTATGCAAAGCCAACAGCCAATATCACTCTAAATGGAGAGAACCTGAAAGCATTTCCCTTGAGAACGGGAACCAGACAAGGATGCCCTTTATCACCGCTCTTATTCAACATTGTACTTGAAGTCCTAGCCAGGGCAATTAGGCTAGACAAAGAAATAAAGGGTATCCGGATTGGTAAGGAGGAAGTAAAGCTATCACTATTTGCAGATGACATGATCGTATACATGGAAAACCCTAAGGAATCCTCCAGAAAACTACTGAAACTAATAGAAGAGTTTGGAAGAGTCTCAGGATATAAAATAAACATACAAAAATCACTTGGATTCCTCTACATCAACAAAAAGAACACCGAAGAGGAAATCACCAAATCAATACCATTCACAGTAGCCCCCAAGAAGATAAAATACTTAGGAATAAATCTTACCAAGGATGTAAAAGACCTATACAAAGAAAACTATAAAACTCTGCTACAAGAAATTCAAAAGGACATACTTAAGTGGAAAAACATACCCTGCTCATGGATAGGAAGACTTAACATAGTAAAAATGTCTATTCTACCAAAAGCCATTTATACATATAACGCACTTGCAATCCAAATACTGATGTCATACTTTAAGGGGATAGAGAAACAAATCACTAATTTCATATGGAAAGGAAAGAACCCCCGGATAAGCAAAACATTACTGAAAAAGAAGAATAAAGTGGGAGGCCTCACCCAACCTGATTTCAGAACCTATTATATAGCTACAGTAGTCAAAACAGCCTGGTACTGGTACAACAACAGGCACATAGACCAATGGAACAGAATTGAGAACCCAGATATAAATCCATCCATGTATGAGCAGCTGATATTTGACAAAGGACCAGTGTCAGTCAATTGGGGAAATAATAGTCTTTTTAACAAATGGTGCTGGCATAACTGGATATCCATTTGCAAAAGAATGAAACAGGACCCATACCTCACACCATGCACAAAAACTAACTCCAAGTGGATCAAAGACCTAAACATAAAGACTAAAACGATAAAGATCATGGAAGAAAAAATAGGATCTACCCTAGGAGCCCTAATACAGGGCATAAACAGAATACAAAACATTACCAAAAATGATGAAGAGAAACCAGATAACTGGGAGCTCCTAAAAATCAAACACCTATGCTCCTCTAAAGACTTCACCAAAAGAGTAAAAAGACCACCTACAGACTGGGAAAGAATATTCAGCTATGACATCTCAGACCAGCGCCTGATCTCTAAAATCTACATGATTCTGTCAAAACTCAACCACAAAAAGACAAACAACCCAATCAAGAAGTGGGCAAAGGATATGAACACACATTTCACTAAGGAAGATATTCAGGCAGCCAACAGATACATGAGAAAATGCTCTCGATCATTAGCCATTAGAGAAATGCAAATTAAAACTACGATGAGATTCCATCTCACACCAACTAGACTGGCATTAATCCAAAAAACACAAAATAATAAATGTTGGAGAGGCTGCGGAGAGATTGGAACTCTCATACACTGCGGGTGGGATTGTAAAATGGTACAACCACTTTGGAAATCCATCTGGCGTTATCTTAAACAGTTAGAAATAGAACTACCATACAACCCAGAAATCCCACTCCTCGGAATATACCCTAAAGATACAAGAGCCTTCACACAAACAGATATATGCAGACCCATGTTTATTGCAGCTCTGTTTACAATAGCAAAAAGCTGGAAGCAACCAAGATGTCCGTCAACGGACGAATGGGTAAATAAATTGTGGTATATTCACACAATGGAATACTATGCATCGATAAAGAACAGTGACGAATCTCTGAAACATTTCATAACATGGAGGAATCTGGAAGGCATTATGCTGATCGAAATGAGTCAGTTGCAAAAGGACAAATATTGTATAAGACCACTATTATAAGATCTTGAGAAATAGAAAAAACGGAGAACACATACTTATGTGGTTACAAAGGGGGGAGGGAGGGAGGGAGAGGGTTTTCTATTGATCAATCAGTAGATAAGAACTGCTTTGGGTGAAGGGAAAGACAACACTCAATACAAGGAAGGTCAGCCTAATTGGACTGGATTAAAAGCAAAGAGGTTTCTGGGATAAAATGAAAGCTTCAAAGGTCAGCGGAGCAGGGGCTGGGGTCTGGGGAACTTGGTTTGAGGGGACTTCTAAGTCAATGGGCAATATAATTCTATCATGAAAACACTCTGCATCCCACTTTGAATTGTGGCGCCTGGGGTCCTAAATGCCAACAAGCAGCCATCTAAGATACATCAATTGGTCTCAACCCACCTGGAGCAAAGGCAAAGGAAGAACACCAAGGTCACACGACAACTAAGAACCCAAGAGAGAGAAAGGGCCACATGAACCAGAGACCTACATTATCCTGAGACCAGAAGAACTAGTTGGTGCCCGGCCACAATCGATGTCTGCCCTGTCAGGGAGCACAACAGACAACTCCTGAGGGAGCAGGAGACCAATGGGATACAGACCCCAAATTCTCATAAAAAGACCACACCTAATGGTATGATTGCGACGAGAGGCATCCCAGAGACAATGCTCCCCAGAACTTCTGATGGCACAGGACAGGAACCATCCCTGAAGACAAATCATCAGGCATGAAAAGGACTGGTCAGTGGCGGGGAGAGAGATGCTGATGAAGAGTGAGCTAATTAAATCAGGTGGACACTGGAGAGTGTGTTGGCAACTCTTGACTGGAGGGGGGGATGGGAAGATAGAGAGAGAGGGAAGATGGCAAAATTGGCACGAAACGAGAGACTGAAAGGGCTGACTCAATAGGGGGAGAGCAAGTGGGAGAAGGGAGTAAGATGTATGTAAACCTACATGTGACAGACTGATTGGAATGGTAAATGTTCACTTGAAGCTTAATAAAAATTAATACAAAATATATATATATATAAAAAAAAAAAAAAAAAAGGAGTTTCCTTGTGGTGTGGCCCGCATCCAATACAGGTGGACTTTCTGGCAAGTCTTGCTGGCTTTTGCTCCCTCTGGATCCTGGAGCTGGCTCCTGTTCATCTGACCTCTGGTTTTTGGGACTTAAGCTAGTAGCTTGCCAGCCAATCTTGGGATTCGTCACCCTCCATGGTCTGGATCTTGAGTTCGCTAGTCCATGCTGCTATGTCAGTCAGGAGAAGCCTCCAACCTGACCCACGAACTTGGGCCTTTCCAGCCTCTAAAACCACGTAAGCCATTTCCTTGATATAAATCTCTCTCTGTATATATTCCTCTGGTTGTTATAAGTTTTTTATTATATTTCAGAGATCCAAAAATGTGGATTCTGACAGTTTTTGCTAGCTTAATCATTGCTTTAGTGGTGGGACATCATTTTGGAATTCTCCACACTATCATTTTTGGTCACGTAATAATGTTTTAACCTAAGCTTTTCTGGAATTGTTAATCATGTGTTTTTTGTTTTGGTTTATAGCCACGATTCTTGCTGATTCCTGAAAAGATCTCTGGTATAGAATCTACCTTGTGCTGGAATCCCAAGTCCTTGCTAAACCTTTAAATAAAAGTTTCTTTGCATATTTTTATGATGGGCATTGATGTAATGACTATCTCATCTTTTTAAAAATCTTGATTTCTTCAAAATTAAATCTATTCATTTATTGACCGTATCTGAAAAACTCAAGCCTGCCTTTCTTCTAATAAATGCTAGGATCTGGTTCTTTAAATAATATTGTTTATGGATAACAAGCTGGAAATTAATAATGTTTTGTCATGTTCCACCTCTCAGAAAAGACTTAGGAACAACTGTTGGGAATGGAAATTTAGCTCTATTACAATGGTCAAGTTCTTTTTGGCATATCTGAGTGACCTGGGACTTCACAGCCTTGACCCCACAGCCTATAATTCTACAAGTTATTACCAGGCTCTTGTTGTTGTTAGCTGTTGTCAGGTTGGCCCTTGACTCATGGTGACCCCATGTGTTACAGAGTAGAACTGCTCCACTGGATTTTCTTGGTGGCAATCTTTACAGATGCAGATTACCAAGCCTTTCTTCTGAGGAGCTGTTGAGTGGGTTAGAACTGCAAACGGCTTGTGCCATCCAGGCTCCTTTATTACCAGGCCGTATAGTAAAATGGAAGTAAGTCTTACACAGAATTCTGCAGCAGATACAAACATTAACAGACAAGTGCAAAAACAACTATTCAAGCTGTTCTTGTAAGCCCTGTGAAATCTCAACTTCTCCTTTCATGTTATTACATGGCGTAACTGCTTTTTACCAGGACATGGTGGGGTCTGTTAGCTATCCTAGCAGGCAAGACTTAAATCACTTTTTCTAAAGTTCAAATATTTAATTTGATAGTTATTCATTACTTTTCATATGACCAACATAACCAATCAATTAGGCTACAACCCTTCCATTATTTAGGAAGAGCAAACATCTTGCAACAAATGGAATATTTTACAGTTGTCTTAGGCTGGGTTCTCTAGAGAAGAAAAACCAGTGCAACATAAAAATATGTATATATACAGAGAGAGAGATTTATATAAAGGAAATGGCTCATGTGGTTGTAGATGCTGGAAAGTCCCAAGTCTGTGGGTCAGGATGGAGGCTTCTCCTGACTTACGCAGCTGCAGGGACTGGCAAAGTCAAGATTCAGACCATGGAGGCTGATGAATCCCAAGATTGGCTGGCAAGCTACTAGCTCAAGTCACTCTCACAAAAGGCTGTAGGTCCCTTTGGGGAAAGCTGGGAGAAAGATTAACAGCATAAATTTCTGGCAGTGTAGCGGGGTCTTTCCTTGAGGGGACCTGGCCTCTCCTTCATTCAAGGGCTTGTGGATCTGTAAACTAGCTCATGTCTAGGATTTGAATGAGGAACCGTGACTCTCCTTTCTGGCGATTAGAGTTGGACTGCCATTCACTTGACCTAGTATTCTTCCAGTTGTACAGATTGAGTAAATGTTTAGAAGATCTTTCCCATCTATTTCACCCCTAAGGACACCATGACTAAGTTGCAAACACTGTAAATCCATGCGAGTCAGGCTATTCTGATTACTGCTTTGACTTTGCTGTTAATTACGGTAACCACATCTACCTAATCTCTTCTTTGTCGATTGAGTGCCGCCACTTGGTCCCTACTACCACAGGGTCTAATCAGCTCCATTGTAATTAGGTGTCTTAATTCAGTTAGGGCAGTTCCCACTGTCCAATTTGACTTATATAAAATACCAATCACAGCAGTCTCCAAGGATGCTAGGGTTCCCTTCACAAATTTGTTCCTCATGGTCATGGTAAAAGATTTGTCCTCCGGGCACTCCATGTGTGAGTCTGTGGGTCTAACCTGATAAATCCACTCTAATTTCCCTAAGCATTTGGATACCTTCATCTACAATATACCAGGGCAGGCCTGGTACTTCAGCTTGATTTAGTGTAGGTCAATGTGTAATCCATGCTTCAGCAACCAAATCAAATAAGCTATTAGATCCTTTCCTAACCTCTTGAACTGAAACACTGAACGAAGAATCTGTGCTTAGTGGACCCATATCAATAAACTCAAACTGTTCCATCTTTATGTTCCTTGCACCATATCTCACACCCTTAATAGCTATTCTCACATGTATTCCCCAGTTTTCTGTTTGTACATATTAGAAAATTCAAGCAGTTCTTTTGGAGTGTAGTGTACCTCCTCCTGGGTGACAGTTTGTATTTCACCTTTCGGGGCTGGCTGGGACATAAATCTAGTTATATGCCTTGAAACCAAAATGGGTGATGAGGATGTGTTTTGAGAGCATTCAGCATTTTCTTCTAAGGCGATGCCCCAGGCAATGATTCAGACAAAGGCTGTTCAGACACAGCTGGGTTAATCTCATCAGATGGGGGTTGAGGGGCTAATGATTTTACTTGGGAGGGTGGCTTAGCAGATAAAGATGGACTAATCTCTTTAGACTGGAGTGCGAAGGCTGGTTCTGTTGGCAGAAGTGATTCAACAGAATTTAGGGGCTCAGTGTCTCCAGTTTCCTGATTATCTTCTCATATGTCCCCATTCCAAGTCAGGATCCCATTTCTTTTCAATCAAAGCCCTCCCTTTAACTTCAGACACCATTGGAGGTTGGGAATTTAGTTGGCATTGTAATTCAGCCACTCTAGCGAGTCGGAATCGACTCGATGGTACTGGGTTGGGTTTGTGATAATACTCTGGGCTTGGTTTTTGGTAATATCAGCTCTGTTACTGCAAGAAATAAAGCTTTCTTTCAAGGCAGAAGGGAAAACTTTGAGGTCATTTATGGGGCATTTGAGCTTTGACTCTGAAGCCCTGAGCTCATCTCTTTCACCATTTTTTCTAGTAAAAGTAGGACCAACCAACCAACTTCCTTATTCTTCTCATTATGACAAAATTGTAGAAAAGTATCAAACATTCAATCACCCAGAGCCTTGCCTGTCACCAATACCTGATCTACTGGTGGTGATATTTTACGTGTTTCCATTGCCATCTCACGCCATGGATTAGCAGTGCCCTCTTTACCATGGGAAGCAGAGTCCTAACATCTTTAAGACTAACCAGACTTGAGAACTAATTTAGAAAACTCATCCTTACAATTTTGTTTCTCTAGAACCACTCTCAATACCAAATGTCTTGGGCTGGGTTCTCTAGAGAAGCAAAACCAAAGGTCTCAAATCAAAAACAAGTCCAAAATCTCATCTTCTGAATCATCTAAAAAAAATATGGGTGAGAATTTAGGTGTATTCCACCCTGAGGCAAAATTTCTCTTTATCTGTGAACTTGTGACATCTAGAATACAAGTTATCCACTTCCAACATACAAGGGTGGAACAGGCACAAGAAAGACATTTCCATTACAAATAGGAGAAATTGGAGGGAAAAAAGATATAACGGTCACCAAGCAAGTCCAAAACCCAGGAGAACAAATAACATCATCCCTCAAGTTTGGAAAGTAATTCTCTGTTCACTGAGACCAACTGGGCAATGGCTCTGCCCTCCTGATCTGGGTTTTGGTAATTCTCTCTGTATTCTGGTTGGAGGCCCCTTAGCCCTGCACTTCAATCCTGCCTTCCAGGCCCACTGGGACAGGAACTCTGCTTCCTTGGCTTTGGGCAGCCCCATTCTCCTAGTCCATCTGTGTGATGACCCTACCTCCTCAGCTCTGGGTAGCAGCCCCATCCCCTTAGCTAAGCTGAATGGCAGCCCCACATTCTGGAACTGAGTTAGTGCAGATGTGACTTTTTGAGAACTAGGGGGCCATGGCTCCACCCTTTGAGAACTAGGGGATTGTGGCTTCACTCTTTGAAACTGAGGCAGCCTGCTTCCCATGCTCCTTCAAACAGTTCCCCTGATCTCCAAACTTCTCCAGGGATAATTCTTTTCTTTTTTTTGGAGAACAACAGATGTAGCTACTTTGCCCTGTGTCCTGCCTGTAGAATTCCAACAGGCAGACAGCTTTCTTTCTTTTCATTCTGCCTCTGTCCCCTTCAGTCTAAGCTGATGGGTTTTCTGCTGTGATAGTTGGTTAGATCCATCAGTCATACACGCTTAATCTCTTTAACAAAAGATTGAGTCATCAAGTCCTTGGAGAGAGTTTTGGGGCATGTGTTTTTAGTTTGTACAACAGAATTTTCCAAATCTTTAGATTTTGTTTTCATTTTGTACCATTGATTTTTAAGTCCATCTGTTTCCTCTCACATTTTACTAGAAGCAGCAAGGAGAAACTATGCAGCTCCCTTAAGATCTTGCTTAGAAATCTCCTCAGCAAAATATCCAAGTCCATCACTTGCAAGTTCTCCCTTCCACCAAACAAATTCAGACAAGTTCTTTGCCACTGCATAAAAAGCATCACCCTTCTTCCATTGTCCAATTACATGTTCATCATATTCTTTTAACGCCTCACCAGGAGCACATTCAATGTCTACATTTCTAGCAATATTCTGTTGCTGGTGTCATATGTATTCTCCAGGACAATAGAGACTTCTCTGTGGCTCTCCTCATTTCTTTCTGAGCCCTCACCAGAATTGTCTTTGGTGTCCATAACTCTACCAACAGTCTTCAAGGCAATCTAGGCTTTTACTATTAGACACATTAAAACTCTTCCAGCCTCTACCCATTACCCAATTCCAAAGCTATTTCCACATTGGAGGTATTTGTTAGAGCAGCACCCCCACTTCTCACTACTAAATACTGTCTTAGGTATCTAGTGTTGCTATAACAGAAATACCACAAGTGGGTAGCTTTAACAAACAGAACTCTATTTTCTCACAATTTAGGAGGCTAAAATTCCAAGTCTAGGGTGTTTGCTCTAGGGGAAGGCTTTCTCTCTCTGTCAGCTTTGGAGGAAAGTCCTTGTCTCTTTCGAGCTTCTGCTCCTGGGCTATTTTCATGTGGCTTTTCCCACCTCTGTGCTAGCTTGCTTGCTTGTTTAATCTCTTTTGTATATCAGAACAGATTGACTTAAAACACACCCTACATTAATACTGTCTCATTAACATAAAAAAGACAAGCCATTCCCAAATGGGATTATAACTGCTGATTTACAACACATATTTTGGGGGGACACAATTCAATCCATAATAGGGCATGTCTGCAGAATCATTGGAGGCAAGACCATTGGGTTTTATTTCCATGAAGGACCAAGAAGCACTGAGAGACATCTTTTCAGGGTAAGTTAGAGTGGGGAGTATCACCTTGTCCAATAGCAACAGGCTGTGTTTAGGGTGGAGGAGTGGGTTATAAATTATATTTTGCTTTTCTTAGTACTTTAATGTTTGTACTTTTGAATGGCGTTTTGACGTCACTGCATTAGTTTAGATTGTATGGTTAAATTGTTCGAGTTCTTTAATTTGCAATCAACATTTTTATTTACTTATTTATATCCCACTTTATCCCAAAAATGAGTCAAGGCAGCTTACGGAAATACTTACGTTTCAACAAGATCAAATAGAATATAAAAATAGCTGAGTGCATCTGGGCAAACAGAGCGTAGGTCTGTGAAAAAAGAACAATTTAGACGTGGTCTTGCTACACTCAGGATGTGCTGTCAAGTCTTAAGCCCTGGTTAGAGGTGAGCCATATTTAATATTAGGTTCTAGAAGCTAAGGTGGTAACATGACTTTAACTTTCATATGAATTAAGCAAATTAATTGTTCAAAAAAAGAATAACTTTCTGACATCAGAGAAAGAATTCTCCTTTGGGAATTTACTCAGTACAGAAGAATCCACATGTTTATTCCACAGTGGAGTACACTCGTTTATTTTCGGGAACATGGAAGCTGGATAATCATTGCAAGCTACCAACCAAACTGGATGCTATTTTGTGCATCTTTTAGAAGGCGGGGTATGGAAACATGTGTTGCAAACCCTAGGTCTGCCCCACATTTAGTCCAAACATGAAAGTCCTCAGATAATTTAAAAGTCTGGGCCTGTCTGAAATTAACCTTCACTGTTCCAGCGCTCTTGAGAAGACATGCTTTTCTTAATTTGTACGCACCTTTGATGTATGTGGCTTTTATGTTCAATTATCGTGTTAAACACAGTGGTTTTCCTTTGCAGGGCTTTGTGTAACAAAACTAACTTTCATCCTTCAGTTAAATCTAATTAAGAAAATCAATTGAAGGTACTTCTATAAAAGTGAGATGTTATTATGTGCTAATGGAAAGCAGATTGACGAAGTATCCTAGTTGTACAAGGAATAAACACAAGGCTGCATTCCCATCAAAGAGTCTTAATTATCTGTCACCAAAGGCTTTCATGTGATCATGATATGGTGTCACCAGGGGTAAGTGAACGCGCAGATGATGCAGTCTGTGTGCAGCGGATACATTCTGCTGAAGTTTGATGTCACGGTTCTTGAAGGCCTACCCAAGTTTAAAATCTGAAATTACTTCTTCACAGTTCAAGTAAGTGTCATGTAACCTCCATGTGGAAGGGTCTGTCCTTTTTAAATATGTAACTATTGTGGAGAGAGGGGCTGAGGATGGTAGTCAGGAAGTTTATCTAGTGTCCCTCACTACTGGAGGGTCCTTGCTGTGGCCAGCCTCCTGGCTCTGTCCTCTGTCTCTCCCCGCTGAAGGTCATTGGTGGCAGCGTTGCCCTCCTCAGGCCTGATCAAATACATCAGACCACGATGGCATTTCTTCACCAGGAGTCAGGCAGGTCTCAGGATCATGGCACACATCAGAAACACTGAGGATGAGAATCCTCACTTCACTTGGCCATAAATCATCCCCTTGTGCTGTCCAGTTAGTGGTGGCCTTCCAGGGCTGTGTCCACAGGCCTGTGCTCGGTCTCCTAGCTTCTCTCTTTCTTCAATTCTCCTTTATTTTCATTTTTAAAGGCCTCAGTCTAGGCTAGCCTCTCCTCTGGGAAATCCCTGCTTTCGCTCTAAGAGAGAGAAATTGTGTGTGGTGTGTATGTGTGAGCGTATCTAAGCATGTGTGAGTGAGTGTAAATGTGTGTGAGTGTAAACGTGTGTTGAGTGTGTGTCTGTGTGGGACCAGTGCTTCCTCTGGGTCTTTTCCTTTGTCTCACAAACTAGTAATTGGGGCTCTAGCAGGAGGCTCCTTTTCTCTGGGGTCCCAGCATGCTCCACAACAGGAGGCAGTGGGCTGCAGCCCATAAATGAAGTCAGAAGAGGGCGACCCTCCTTTCCAGCTTCCCCAGCAGGCACTGAGGCTGATTTCAGCTCACCAAGATGGGCAGCTTTTTTTTTTTTAACTGTGAAGAAGCGTTTGACCCTTTCCAGTTGTCTCCCCTCCTGCATTCCCTTCTCTCAATAAGCGTTTCCTCAGTTCTTTAGAATCAGCAAATATAAAGAACAGATCATTCAATAACAGATCCTTCTAAAGAACAATCTTCAAATATAAAAATACCAAAGATATACCTGAATATATCTTTGCTTCTAATTCTTACATCACTAATCCTCAAACCTTTTTGCCAGCTTTTCAAATCCTAAGGTAATGCCTGCAGGGGGCTCGTGAAGCATCTTTTTTCAGTCGATAAATTTCCAGTGGGGCAGTGGTTAAAGAGCTCGGCTGCCACCCAAAAGGTTGGCAGTTTGAATCCATCAGCCACTCCTTGGAAACCCTATGGGGTAGTTCTACTCTGTCCTATAGGGTCACTATGAGTTGGAATTGACTCGGCAGCAACGGGTTTTGTTTTTGTTTAGTTTGTGGGAGACGCTGTGCTAATTGCTCGTAGATTCACATTCACACCCAAAATATAGGTGGAGTCTTGGGCGCTGGGCTTCTAACCTCTCAGCAGTTCACTTATCACCAGTGGGTTAATTTTCTGAGATAACTTTTACCTAAGGTTCCCGGGTGGCACAAACAGTTTGCATGTGACTACTCACCAAAAGGTTGGCAATTCAAACTCACCTAGTGCCACTGTGGAAGAAAGGCCTGGAGATCTGCTTCTGTGAAGATTTCAGCCAGTAAAACTCTACGGAGCTCAGTTCTACTCTGTAACGCATGGGGTGGCCAAGAGTCAGAATTGACTCAAGGACAACGGGTTTTTAACTTTTCCCTGAGCTAGCTGAGATCCTGCTCATGGACCTCCCTCCCTCCAGAACCCACCCTACAACTCACCCCAGCAGGTTATGCCTCCTTGGAAGCACTTTTCATATTTGCAATTTAATAAACTGCTAATTAGTTATATAATATTTGTCTCTCTTGCTAAAAAGTGAGCTCCTCGAGGGGAGGGATGGTCCTGGCGTGCCCTGAGGGGCACCCATCAGTACCTTTCGCTGCAGATACATTCAACCAAACATGTGCTGACTGAGTAAATAAACCTCTAATGCCCAGTCTGGCTTCCCCTAGCAACCTAGAACCTGGCTTCTTTAAAAATTGCTTTAGACAGAGTTCAAAGTTACAGAATAGTACAAAATGTGAACATAGAGTAAACATATTTCATCACAGCTCTGGCAATAAAACTGGCAAAACTTTCTCTTCAAAAAACTATCTTTTGATTCAATCTGAAATGTTTGGTTCTATATAACATACATGCCTTTTTTCCAAAGATAAATGGTACTCTAATCCTCAATCTAAAACAATTGCCAGGAGGTCCTGTGCTGTGCAAGGTTAACTGTAAGTGCTCCTCTGTGCAACAAAGCCAGTGATTGCCTAAGAAATAGAAAAGGAAGTCTGTGCTCAGAGGCAAGAAAAAGAATCTTCTGGCTGGGAAAAGCACATACAAACAGTCCAGAAAAAGTGTGGAGGTTTATGTCTTTTTCTGTTTAAATGCCCAAAGAGCAGGGCAGCAAAAGCTGTCTGGGCTGTGAGCATAAAAAGACAGTACGAAACGGAGGCCACATTCACACTAACAGCTTCTAAAGACAACCTAACTGTGATGGTTAGGGCCGAGTGTCAACTTGGCCGGGCCATGATTCTCAGTGGTTTGGCAGTTATATAATGATGTAATCAACTCCTTGATGAGATCTGCTATGAGCAGCCAATCAGTTGAAAGGAGTTTCCTTGGAAGTGTGGCCCACCTCCAGTATATAAATGGATCTTCCAGCAAGGCTCTTGCTCTGGATCCTACATCCAACTTGTTCTCATCTGACCTCCAGTTCTTGGGTCTTGACCTAGCAGCTTACCTGCTGATCTTGGGATTCATCAGCCTCTGCAGCCTATGAGCCAGCAGCCTGCTGTCTTACCTGCCAATCTTGGGATTCATCAGTCACTGCAGACTGTGAGACAGCAGCCTGCCATCTGACCTGCTGATCTTGGGTTCATCAGCTCCTGCAACCACGTGAATCAGGAGAAACCTCCAGCCTGATGCCTGACCCACGGACTTGGGACTTGCCAGCCTCTACAACTGTGTGAGCCATTTCCTTGAAATAAACTTTCTTTCTCTCTCTCTAGCATATGTGTGTGTGTGTGTGTGTGTGGAGCCCTGGTGGCACAGTGGTTAAGAGCTACAGCTGCTAATCAAAAGGTTGACAGTTCAAACCCTATGGGGTAACAGGTTTTATACATATATATCCCCAAACCCAACACATAACCCAAAAAACACCCAGTGCCATCGACATAAATCAAAGCTGTTGCTGTCAAGTGGAGTCGATTCCAACTCATAGCAACCCTATAGGACAGAGTAGAACTGCCCCTATGGGCAGAGGACCCCTGAGGATGGCAGGTGCTTAGGTGGTGCTCAGGCAGCCTGGGGCTCTCTGGTTCTTGGTGAGGCCTGGGCAGCAACAGCTGGAGTTCAGGGAGACCTCTGAGGCTACCATGCCTGCTTTAGCCCAACTGTGCTCAGTTGCCTTCTGAGTGTAGGTAGTCAGGTGTAGGTTTTCAGGAAGAAAAGGGCCCAGCTTGGAAATGCCTGCATGTCTGTGATGTCCTGGAATGCAGGGACAGCACGTCTCACTCTTGTTCCACTCCACGTGCCAGGGTTTAATGGCCATGCTGGCGATGGCTGGGCTTAGTGGCTCTCCTTACACCTGACTTGCTTCAGCTGGTGAGAATTTGGAACCCAAAGCCCATGGACTCAAATGTGAGTCAACTGTGAGGGATTTCAGTGACCTCTGTGGGCTCTGAGAGGACTCTGCTGACATTTCTAGTAAACTTCCTTTGGAAAGACGAGCAAAGCAAGAACTATTCACTGAACGGTCACTCACTGTCAGTTGCAGCCTAAGTGCCTTAGAGGCACTATTTGTAAAATTGGCAATAGCACCACAAGATAGGCTTTTGGCGTGGTTACTTATTGCTACAAATAAACCACACCAGAGCTCAGTGGCTTACAACAACAATTTTTTAATATAGTGTCTGTGATGGTTAAAGTTATGTGTCATCTTGGGTAAGTCAGATTCTCAGCAGATATTATGTAATTATCCTCCATTTTTAGAGTAGTCAATCAGTTGAAAGGCCAATCAGATTCCTTGGGAGTGTGGTCTGCATCCAATACATACGGATATTTTGAGAAAGCTCTCTTTTGGTCCTGTATCACACTTGACATTCTCTGACTTCTAGTTCTTGGGATGTGAGCCAGCAGCCTGCCACCTGAACTACAGATGTTGGGATTCACCAGCTCCTGCAATCCCATGAGCCAGAAGACTGATGCCTGACCCACAGATACAGGACTTGCCAGTTTCCACATCTGTGTGAGCCATTTCCTTGGGATAAATCTCATATAAATATATGTATATATTTACACGTATTTATTTACACGTTTCATTGGTTTTGCACCTATAGAGAACCCAGCCTAGGACAGTGTTTCGTGATCTGTGGATCAGGAATTTGGATATGGCACAGCCATCTCCGCTACATGATGTCTGCACCTTAGCTGGGATGGCTCCAGTGGCTGTGACTAGGGGAGCCAGGGCTGGCTGGGCATCTTCTCCCCACACAGACTCCACCCGGTTAGCTTAAGCTTCCTCACATCATGGCAGCTGCAGGGCAGTTGAACTGTTCAGAGCTCCAAGAATGCATGTTTCTTGTGCTAAGAAGTGGGAACTGCCTGTATCACGAGGCTGGGTCCCAGAACTAGGAAGAATCACCGCCTCCATATTCTGTTGGTCACAGCAATCACAAAACCCACAGACTCAAGAGCAGATGATATAGAGTCCACCTCCCAATGGGACAAATGTCAGAGATTTGTTGCCATCTTTAATCCACCATGTTATTATTCTTTCTGTTTTATAGAAGAGGAAATTGAGGCTCAAAAAGGCCAAGTAACCTACATCTCAGAAGAAACACAGCTGAGGTTTGAAAGTACGTCTAACTCAAAGCCTTTTTGCTATCACCCTGTTCTCAAAACATGTAGACACTTGGTATAATAAAGTGGTGCAGGGCGAACCACTTTTCTCCTAGGGTTTAAAATGAAGCATAGTGAATCATTTTGCTACCTCTCTGTAATTTGTATCACTAAACTGAAGAGACTCAGTCCAACATACAGCCAGATTGAGAGGCTGTTCAAGGCAAAAGAAGAGGAAAAAATATAAGTGAATAAAATTGCCAGCTTGAATGAGAACTACCTGGCTCAGGGCACGTTTCCTTCTCCAGAGGACAGAAACATATTTACAATATGAAATAAGCTGGAATCCAATGGGAACCCCCTTGTTATTATTAGATTTCTGCTTGATAAGGTTTTGTAAATGAAAACATAACTTGCTATTTTAGTATTTTGTTTTTCAGGGAAGAAAAACCCCTTGCAAAAACAACTTTAGAAGGAAAAGCTTATCCATTTCCAGCATTTGTTTATTTTCTTATTTGCCAGGCTAAAACTGTCTTCTTTCATCTCTGATTTTGCTAGGGGCTGGCAAGAGAGGGTTTTTTTTGTTGTTGTTTTTTTCCTCCAACCCTGGAAAGTCTCTCTGCATATATAACCAAACCCGCTGTCATTTGAGAGGACTCTGACTCATAGCGACCCTATAGGACAGAGTAGAACTGCCCCATAGAGTTTTCAAGGCTGCAATCTTTAAGGAAACAGATTAGCACGTCTTTCTCCCCGCAGAGCTGGACAGTGCTAAATCCTTCATTATCTGGGACAGCATTTCGGAACCCACTCACCTAAGCTACAGGCAGAGAGCTCCGTGCCGTGGAGGGAGAGGAAAAGGCAGCGGGAGGGGACGCCTGGCCTGGCCGCGGGGAGCCATACTGACCGAGCAGTGCTAACGTACAGTTCAAGTGGCCACTGAACAACTGATGGTGAGTCCGTTACGTGATCACAAGCCCACGTCTGGATGCTTTGACTGCCATCTAATATCTCCTTTTTAGCATGCGTCGTTGTGTATTGACCCCCTCCTCGCTGTGCAGCCGTCTTGGGGAAGGGGCCTGTCACTCCCCTTTGCCAACCAGTGGGTTCCCGGGCTTGGAAAACTCTGTATTTGCACAAGCTTTATATCAGACTTCATAATGGACTGTGGTTACTTTTTTAGCTTCCTTATTAATATTTATTAATTTCTAATTATACAAGTAGAAGGAAGTTGTATTTAAGCAAGCAAAATTTAAGCCTCACTTGCTAATCCCTGGAATATGCCAGGTACCCTCTTGCCTCACAAACTTGCTGTTAATTTTAATCAGGAAAATTCTGTCCTGGTTAGCACGGTGGATCAGTCCATCACTTCCCTCTAGTTTTGGTCCAGTTGTCGCCTGGGGGGTGGGGTAGCGCACCCTGCCCCATGCTCTTCCAGTCCCCACCTGCGTTGCTGCTGTCTCCTCATCGAAGCACCTGGCGCAGCCAGCGTTCCGGCTCTGCTCCCCGCGGCCTGCCCTCTCCGCTCCTCCGACCGCACCGCGCTCTGCTCCCCGCGGCCTGCCCTCTCCGCTCCTCCGACCGCACCGCGCTCTGCTCACCGCGGCCTGCCCTCTCCGCTCCTCCGACCGCACCGCGCTCTGCTCCCCGCGGCCTGCCCTCTCCGCTCCTCCGACCGCACCGCGCTCTGCTCCCCGCGGCCTGCCCTCGCCGCTCCTCCGACCGCACCGCGCTCTGCTCCCCGCGGCCTGCCCTCTCCGCTCCTCCGACCGCACCGCGCTCTGCTCCCCGCGGCCTGCCCTCTCCGCTCCTCCGACCGCACCGCGCTCTGCTCCCCGCGGCCTGCCCTCTCCGCTCCTCCGACCGCACCGCGCTCTGCTCCCCGCGGCCTGCCCTCTCCGCTCCTCCGACCGCACCGCGCTCTGCTCCCCGCGGCCTGCCCTCTCCGCTCCTCCGGCCGCACCGCGCTCTGCTCCCCGCGGCCTGCCCTCTCCGCTCCTCCGGCCGCACCCCGCTCTGCTCCCCGCGGCCTGCCCTCTCCGCTCCTCCGACCGCACCGCGCTCTGCTCCCCGCGGCCTGCCCTCTCCGCTCCTCCGACCGCACCGCGCTCTGCTCCCCGCGGCCTGCCCTCTCCGCTCCTCCGACCGCACCGCGCTCTGCTCCCCGCGGCCTGCCCTCTCCGCTCCTCCGACCGCACCGCGCTCTGCTCCCCGCGGCCTGCCCTCGCCGCTCCTCCGACCGCACCGCGCTCTGCTCCCCGCGGCCTGCCCTCTCCGCTCCTCCGACCGCACCGCGCTCTGCTCCCCGCGGCCTGCCCTCTCCGCTCCTCCGGCCGCACCGCGCTCTGCTCCCCGCGGCCTGCCCTCTCCGCTCCTCCGACCGCACCGCGCTCTGCTCCCCGCGGCCTGCCCTCTCCGCTCCTCCGACCGCACCGCGCTCTGCTCCCCGCGGCCTGCCCTCTCCGCTCCTCCGACCGCACCGCGCTCTGCTCCCCGCGGCCTGCCCTCTCCGCTCCTCCGGCCGCACCGCGCTCTGCTCCCCGCGGCCTGCCCTCTCCGCTCCTCCGACCGCACCGCGCTCTGCTCCCCGCGGCCTGCCCTCTCCGCTCCTCCGACCGCACCGCGCTCTGCTCCCCGCGGCCTGCCCTCTCCGCTCCTCCGACCGCACCGCGCTCTGCTCCCCGCGGCCTGCCCTCTCCGCTCCTCCGACCGCACCGCGCTCTGCTCCCCGCGGCCTGCCCTCTCCGCTCCTCCGACCGCACCGCGCTCTGCTCCCCGCGGCCTGCCCTCGCCGCTCCTCCGACCGCACCGCGCTCTGCTCCCCGCGGCCTGCCCTCTCCGCTCCTCCGACCGCACCGCGCTCTGCTCCCCGCGGCCTGCCCTCTCTGCTCCTCCGGCCGCACCCCGCTCTGCTCCCCGCGGCCTGCCCTCTCCGCTCCTCCGACCGCACCGCGCTCTGCTCCCCGCGGCCTGCCCTCTCCGCTCCTCCGGCCGCACCGCGCTCTGCTCCCCGCGGCCTGCCCTCTCCGCTCCTCCGACCGCACCGCGCTCTGCTCCCCGCGGCCTGCCCTCGCCGCTCCTCCGACCGCACCGCGCTCTGCTCCCCGCGGCCTGCCCTCGCCGCTCCTCCGACCGCACCGCGCTCTGCTCACCGCGGCCTGCCCTCTCCGCTCCTCCGGCCGCACCGCGCTCTGCTCCCCGCGGCCTGCCCTCGCCGCTCCTCCGGCCGCGCCGCGCTCTGCTCCCCGCGGCCTGCCCTCGCCGCTCCTCCGACCGCGCCGCGCTCTGCTCCCCGCGGCCTGCCCTCTCCGCTCCTCCGACCGCGCCGCGCTCTGCTCCCCGCGGCCTGCCCTCTCCGCTCCTCCGACCGCGCCGCGCTCTGCTCCCCGCGGCCTGCCCTCGCCGCTCCTCCGGCCGCACCGCGCTCTGCTCCCCGCGGCCTGCCCTCGCCGCTCCTCCGACCGCGCCCCGCTCTGCTCCCCGCGGCCTGCCCTCTCCGCTCCTCCGACCGCGCCCCGCTCTGCTAGAACGGCCTCGGGAATTTTTGTCTGTTGTGCACAGATCTACCCCCAGAGCTTAGAACAGTGCCTGGCAGGAAGCAGCAGCTCCAGGAATGAGTGACAGCCCAAAAACACATCACATAAACGGGGTTAACAACTCCTCGTTCCTGACAGTTTCAAGTTATGCAGCTCTTGAGGGATTTTTTATTTGGAGGATACGTATTATTTCATAGTTTTCATTAATGAAGTTAGGCTTGATTAATAATTTTTGCTGTATTATTTCAAATTCGCAGAATTCATTTGCACCAAGTGTCGCCACATGAATATATTATCCTTGTAAGAAAATTGAATTATTACAATTAAGGTTTAAGTCCTCTTCACAGGAATATCTATGGAATAAAAAAAACCAAAAATATGCTTTTAAAAAGAGAACATTTACAAGATGGAACTAAATTATCTCTAATTGATCCAGTAAAATAGTGTATGACTACACTAAGCAAATTCAGTAAATTGGTTTTCTCTTTTATTAAAAGACAACTAGCAAAGGAAGTTCTACATCTTTCTCTCTTTCTTCTTAAAAATAATGTTCGGCAGAATAATTGTGTTGGTTAAAATGGATGTAAAAGAAAGCTTTGGATCTTTCCAGCTTCATTGTATTCTAGATCCTTGAGAAACATTGCTTAAGTAAGTGTACAACAACAAAAAACTTTCATGTGGAATGTTGAATTATAAATGTACAACGTTTCAGAATCTGACTCTAATCCAAAGTAGTAAAAAAAAAAAAAACTTGTTGAGAAGCCTTGTAGCTTGTAAAAAAAAGCATGTGCAAATGTTGCCACCGTGTGTTTGTGAGGAGAACCACAAGGCTGCTCGCCAAGACAAAACCAGAGCAGGAAAAGGACTTTTGATCAGAAAGTCTGTCTTCTCAGCATAACACGCCTGTTACATATGTAAGGGATGTCTCTCTCAGCCATCTGAAGGTTCACTTCGGCCATACCCAACTCTCACGTATTAGATTGTGTCCCCCCAAAATATGTGTTGTAAATCTTAACCTCTATGCCTGTGGTTATAATCCCGTTTAGGAATGGTTGTCTTTGTTATGTTAATGAGGCAGAATTAGTGTAAGTTGTGTCTTGAGTCTATCTCTTTTGAGATATAAGAGATTAAACAAACAAGCTAAAAAGCAGAGATAGGGGAAAACAGATGCCAAGCCACATGGAGATCTCCAAGTAACCAGGAAACAGAAGCTTAAGAGACAAGGACCTTCCTCCAGAGCCAACAGAGAAAGCCTTCCCCTAGAGCCAACACCCTGAATTCAGAATTCTAGCCTCCTAAACTGAGAAAATGAATGTTTGTTAAAGCCATCTACTAGCGGTATTTCTGTTACAGCCGCACTGTATAACTAAAAAAAAAAAAAAAAATCTCCCAACTCTTACATCTCAATTATTAGTAACATTTCAAGCTAGTAAAAGTACCTAATAAAGTCTACAATGATTTCTTTCTTTAAAAACGTTTGAAAATCAATGATTGATCCATGCAACTAAGTAGGGGTGTTGTGTGAGTTGTTATTAAACGACCACAAAACAGAGCCTAATTTTTATTCTATCGTAGCGGGTCAAGCGTAGATTTGGAATTCAGGGAGTCCTGGGGTCAAGTCCCCACTTTCCCATTTACCAGCTGCATGAGCTTAGGCAAGTTATTTAGCTTCGCTCAGCCTCGGCCTCCTCATATGTAAAATCGAGATAATAATAGTGCTTATAAGTTTGTTGTTGGTAGTTGCTGTCATGAATTGAATTGTCTCCCCCCAAAATATGTGTCAAGTTGACTAGGCCATGATTCCCAGTATTGTGTAATTGTCCTCCATTTTGTGATCTGATGCAATTGTCCTCCATTTTGTGATATTGTATAATTATGTGTTGTAAATCCTAAACCTTTATATGTTAGTGAGGCAGGATTAGTGTGGTGTATACCTTGAGTCACACCCTAATCCAAGCCACACTCTTGTCTGAGTCATGTCTTTTATCTTATAAGAGATAAAAGGAGAATCCAGCAGAGATGAGAGAGACTTCGATACCACCAAGAAAGAAGAGTCAGGAGTGGAGTGCATCCTCAGAGTCTCTACACTGACAACCTCCTAGACCCAGGGGAAGATTGATGCCAAGACACACAATGATCTCCAAAGAACACTGGGTGCACAGATGTTGAAAGGAGGCCTTTCCTCAGACCCAACAGAGGAAGACTTTGCCTAGAGCTTTTGTCCTGAATTCGGACTTCTAGCCTCCTAAACTGTGAGAGAATAAATTTCTGTTTGTCAAAGTCATCCGCTTGTAGTATTTCTGTTATAGCAGCACTAGATAATTAAGACAATTGTCACCTAGTCTGTTCTGACTAATGGTGACCCCAGGTATATCAGAGTAGAACCATGCTCCATACAGCTTTTAAAGCTATGACTTCTTGGAAAAACATCAGAACTGTCTTCTGAAGCACCTCTGCATGGGTTCTAACTGCCAACCTTTTAGCTAGTAGTCAAGCAACCCAGCAACTTCTGCTTGTAAGGTCCAGAAAAATGAAACCATCGAGTTGATTCCAATTCATAGTGACCCTATAGGACAGAGTAGAACTGCTCCATATAGTTTCCAAAGCTGTAATCTTTACAGAAGCAGACTGCCACATCTTTTTCCTGCGGAGCAGCTGGTAGGTTCAAACTGCTGATTTCCTGGTTAACAGCTGAGCACTTAACCACTGCACCACTAGGCAGAGTTCCTGCAAATGGTAACTGCTCAGTAGCAATTTGCCTTACGCCTGCCAGGGACTCCAAGTCTTAGCTGAGGTCGTGCTGTTGGCTCCGTCAGGAGCTCTACCATGCTGTTTCCGCTACCTGCACCATCGCCACTTACCTCCTTTCCATTGGAGGCAAGAGAAGTCCTGTGGATTGGTAGTGTTTAAAGTTAAGCTATTGGTTTAAGATTATGCTTGTCAGTGGTGTCCTACGTCCAGGGATAAGTGCCATCTTTGGCCTTTCTCTGTTTTCACTCACTCTCTCTTGCCATGTTTTTGAAAGTCATTTGGAAGTAAGAAGAAATTAAAAATGAAGATTCTGTGAAGGGCAAAACAGGAGAGACCAGGAGAAATGTAGAGAAAGCCCAGAAAACAGAAGTAAATGACAAGCCAAATAAATCACTTTGAACAAGAGGCTCCTGAGGAAACATCCTTCCAAATATCCTAGCTCTTCCTTTTCTTGGAGATCTTCCATAACAACATAAGAATTATACCAGACAAGTAACTATTTATTGAGTTCTGTTACATTCTTGGCACTGTACGAGATTCTGAAGATAGAAAGGTGGAAAAGACATTGCCCCTGCCCTCCAAAGCTCACAGCTGAGTGGGGAAGCAGCCACTGAGGCATTTATGACACAAATCCAGAAATAAGCACAACAGCAGAGTGGGGAAAGGCAACACAGGAACATGTATAGGGAGCAAAACATGAGTTTATTCCGCACATGTATGTTGTGTGCCCGTGATGTGAGGCACTGTCCTAAGCATTTGGGAGACACCAGAGGAGAAAACACGCAGAGACCTGGCCTGTGAAGCTTAAATTCTAGTGGGCAAAAAGCAACAAACTTAGTTTAAAAAAGTAAATTTTATCATGCTGGGAGATGACAAGCACTATGGAAAACAAGTAGGGTAAGATTGGGGGACTGAAAGCATGGAAGAAAGAGAGGAACAGGTTTTGGTATTATTAAGTAGGATAGGTGTCACTGAGAACAGAAAGTTTGAGCAGAGGCTTGAAGAAGGTGAAGCTATCTGGGGAAAGAGTGTTCCAAGCAGAGGAAACACTAGAACAAAGACCCTGAGGTGGGGGTGTAACAGTTTGTTTGGGAAATTGTAGGGGCTGGAAGGGCACTGTTGCTGGAGCGGGCCTGGAAAGGTCAAAGAAGATGGTAGGCCCTAGAGGCCATTGTCTACTTTGCGAGATAATGGGGGCCATTGGAGAGGGTGACATGATCTAACTCAGGCTTGAAAAGGCTCCTTCTGGCTGCTTTGTTGAGAATAACCTGTGAGAGCTAGCAGAGGGGCAGAGATGTCCATCAGAAGGCCACTGCAGTAACAGATAATAGGGACTCAGACCATGGTGGGCGGTGTGATGGAGTGGGAAGTTGCTGGGTACTGGACACCTTGGGAGGCAGAGTCAGCAGAATTTCCTGATGGATTGTGTGTGGTGCATGAGGGGAAGGGACGAGGCAAGGATGACCCGTGTGTTTGGGCAATGAGAAGGACGCAGCTGCTGGCCATCAATGTGGCTAAGCCTGAGAGGAGCAGGCTGGGAAAGGTCAGAGCTCGTATCTGGACAGCTTACGTTTGAGATTTCAGACTTCCAAGCGGAGCTGTTGAGCACGCACTGGGATATGAATCTGGAGAAATAATTTTCCATATCAATCCAGTAGAGATTTAAGGGTGATTTTTACCAATGGAGTCATGAATAATTACAAAAAAAAAAAAAATTACAAATCACAGTGGTTTCTATCAGTTTTGTTCCAGCTAAAGCCCAGAACAATTTTCGATAATGCCACGTCCAAGCAGAAGAAGCCACTAAGTTTTAAGAGGGTTTGTTCTAAAAGTTTCTTTTAAGTTTGTTGTTTGTAATTCAGAACATACTTTCCTGTTGAATGATATTATGAATTGTGGCAAAACTCTTGAGCCAGGTCTCAGAAGTATATCTAATGTATAAGGTAGCAGTATATTTGAAGAAGGAAAAAAAAAGAATAAAATAGCACTGTCGTAGTACTAATAATTAAACAAACAGAATACTACTTAATGATATCAGAGCTCTTTGCCTCCCATATTATGGCTCGTGGTTGGAAATAGACTTCATCCAGCCAACCAAATCCTTTCCCCAAGCAATGACCAAAACCTTTACTTCACTCAACATTCAGCTGAGGGAGGTGGGTCCTGGATATTTACTTCCCAGAGCAGGCTAGCTAGAGGAGGGGGACTGTTTTGTATATACAAAGGACATGGAGGGACTCTCCCAGACTTAAGGCAACAATTAGAGAAAGAGTTGGGTTAGTAAGCTCTATTTTAAGTCTCATTCACACTTTGATGGGAATCACTTTAGTCAGATCCAAAGCAAGAACAGCACTTGGGAATGTAAGTTTTTACTGAGGTAGGATAAAGAAAGGGAACTCCTAGAACTACAGTCCTTTCCTTTGGCTCAGATGGAGTCACTTGGTAAGCAACAAGCCCAAGGGGCATTGTCATCATAGTAGACTCCTGCTCCTGGAGACCCCATGTGTCAGAGTAGAACTGCCCCACGGGATTTTCAAGGCTGTGACCTTTTGGAAGCAGACTGCCAGGCTTGTCTTCCAAGGCACCTCTGGGCGGGTTTGAACTGCCAACCTTTCAGCTAGTATGTGGGCATTTAACTGTTTATGCCACCCAGGGACTCTGAAAAAGCCTAGAAGAGGAGGCAGGAGAAGGCTTGCGGAAGGAAGCCAGGAGATGGATCAAAGGCACAAAGACAGCCTTGGATCAGGTTCTGGTAGCAGCTGCTGTGACGACAGCACTTGTTTTCATGGGCTGCTAATGCTTAAGTTAGGCTATCAGGTGACGGTGTTGAATTTTACCTGAGCCCTGTGAGCATGGAAAACAGCAAAGGTTAGAAACCTCCCACTCTGTTGTGCTCTGGGAATCGGCTTTCTACAAAGAATCACCCTTCTTCCTATGGCTTAGACAGGACACAAAGATGCCTCTCGTTTACCTGTAACAAGGGCAGACACAGACCTTCCAAATTCCCATTCTTTGCCTCATAAATCATTGGTTGGATTACTTGTCCCCACTGAAAAATTGGAAGAAAATACTTGTTAACCAAACTTTGGTTAAACTTCTTTCCTATGCTCAGGTCCCTGAACTTTGGCAGACCCTCAGCCTGAGTCGGCATACATACGGCCCCTCCTTAAGAGCCCCTCCCAGAGAGCAGGCTGGCTTCAGGGTAGAACGTTCTTTGATCTACTGTCTAATCACTTCACCCTTTCATCTCGCTCCCCTAGGCCCACACCTGATACTTTCTAGCCTTATTTACTCCTTCTATGAAAGAAAATCTTTACATTACTAACTCTGGAGAGGCTTGCAGATCTTATGTTCACAGTGTTCTTCTTATTCCAGTAGTATTTTTTCCTCTTTCACAATGATCCTTTTGAATAGTTTTTCTTCTAATAAAGTCCGCTTAAGTCTGAATTTTTTTTCTTTTGACACCGGTCTGGAAAACTGCATATCTCAGTCTTTTCTCATTCTGTCCAATCTTTCCAATCTTGACTCATCCAATCCAGCTTCTCAATTTAAATTCCCTTTACTCAGCCCCTACTTCAAGCCTATTGTAGAAAGGAAAGAGGAAAAGGAAGGAAATAGGGGTGTTTGTATCACCCCTTTATTGTCACCCATTCTTCTCTTCTTGCCCCCATTTTTGTGAATGCAAGTTAGCACGTACTTACACAGCTTACCTAGTCAAAGGTGTTTTGGGACCCAGAACCGTTGAATGCCAAGGGGCTATTATGGCTTTCTTTTTCTCTTTTTCATTCTTTCTTTGCTGATGCTTAAGTAAAATTAAGTTTCATATTCATGTTCCCTCATAGATCACAAATTCCAAGGGGCAGGCATTATATTTCTTGCTCAACAATTGTGCTCTTAGGCTTAGGCACAGCGCCTTGCGCATGGGAGGGGCTCAGGAAATAATTATTTAATCAATGAATGAATGAGTAAGGGAGAATGAGGAGCCTGTAGATTTTTGGTACAGATTCCTTAGAAAAACTTCTGGGCACTCTCAATGGTTTTAGAGGTTATTAATCCTAATTTCACTTAAAAATATAGGGTCGCTGTGACTCGGAATCCACTTGACGGCACTGGGCTGGGGTATATGGGCACCGATAACAGTCCTTTTGGAACCCGGGTGGTGCAGTGTTAAGAGCTTGGCTGCTAACCAAAAGGTCAGCAGTTCAAATCCACCAGCTGTTCCTTGGAAACCCTATGGGGCAGTTCTATTCTGTCCTATAGGGTCGCTATGAGTCAGAACCGACTGGAAGACATCTAAAAAAAACAACAGTCCTCTTGGACTTAATCAGTCATCCCAGCGTTGAAAAGGCAGAATGATTGGGAAGAGATGGGGCAAACTGGTAGATGTGGTTGTGAGGCCAAATGGAAGACCTCTTTTAACTGTTACATCCCTTTAAGTAAGAAGTGAGGGCTGGCAGGCAGGGAGATTGTGCTGGAGTCTGAGAAGAAAGAAGGTGTGGAATAACCTTCTGAGTGACTGAGTGAGCGATTTGACTGGGGAAATGAAGCAAGCTGCTCAGCAGCACAGTAGGTTGACTAGATGTTTATGCACTGTAAAATGGATAAGGTTTGTGCTTGTGTCTCTCCAGCCGTATTCACTTACCCAAAAGGAATTACAGAGTAGGTGGAGAGTTGGGATTTTTCCAGGCTAGTAGAAAGGAGAGCGGGCCAAGGAAGCTGAGGGTATCCGCAGGGCAGTGGCTAAGACGACGGACCACTGAATCTACGCTGAAGGTATCCACAGGACAGTGGCTAAGACGACGGACCACAGAATCTACACTGAGGGTATCCACAGGACAGTGGCTAAGACGACGGACCACTGAATCTACGCTGAAGGTATCCACAGGACAGTGGCTAAGACGACGGACCACAGAATCTACGCTGAGGGTATCCACAGGACAGTGGCTAAGATGACGGACCACTGAATCTACGCTGAGGGTATCCACAGGACAGTGGCTAAGACGACGGACCACTGAATCTACGCTGAGGGTATCCACAGGACAGTGGCTAAGACGACGGACCACTGAATCTACGCTGAGGGTATCCACAGGACAGTGGCTAAGACGACGGACCACAGAATCTATGCTGAGGGTATCCACAGGACAGTGGCTAAGACGACGGACCACAGAATCTATGCTGAGGGTATCCACAGGACAGTGGCTAAGACGACGGACCACTGAATCTACGCTGAGGGTATCCACAGGACAGTGGCTAAGACGACGGACCACAGAATCTATGCTGAGGGTATCCACAGGACAGTGGCTAAGACGACGGACCACTGAATCTACGCTGAGGGTATCCACAGGACAGTGGATAACATGATGGACCACAGAACCTAAGCTGAAGGTATCCGCAGGGCAGTGGCTAACACGATGGACCACAGAACCTACGCTGAAGGTATCCGCAGGGCAGTGGCTAACACGATGGACTACAGAACCTACGCTGAGGAAGGAGGGAAGTGGGAACAAGAGCCGGAGGATAGGAAAAGGGCAAGGGCTCTGTTCAGTGGAGTCGCTGGGGTTGATGTCACCTAGTGAGTTAACTCATGGTGTCACTCCCCTCTCCCCCCAGGGACCTCCTCCTGTACCAGATGGTACAGAATCTGGCCAGGCTCAGGGGACCCAGCACGCTGCCTCTACGTGCTCCCGCACCACATGTACCATGCCTTGGCTCAGCATGTGTGCAGCCTGTGAGCTGCTCCTCCGCACCAGAGCCCGGCCCAGCTCCTGCACGGCACCCAACCGGGGGCTGCCAGTGTCTGCACAGCAGTGCCCACGGCTCGCACTGCACGAAAATCTAATAGACAGTCATTTTGGTGTCACCCCCTCTGACAGTATCACCTGGTGTGGTCTGCACCCCCAAACCGCTCTAGTGAGGCCACTAGCTGTTGAAGGTGAAGAACTATTGACACTAAGAGGAGGGATTTGGAATGACAGGAGGGGGTACTTAGGGTGAGATGCTTGAAACCGATACTATGGAGGACAGGCAGTTATTAGTAATTAGTAAGGTCAAGGATGCAGGCAGAGGTGGTTCAGTGGTAGAATTCTTACTATGTGGCGGACCCAGGTTGAATTCCACCCATCTGTGAGTGAAGGCTTGCTTGCTGTTATGATGCTGAACAGGTTTTAGCAGAACTTCCAGACGAAGGCAGACAAGGAAGAAAGGCCTGGCGATCAGATCCCATTGTGCGGGAGGTCACCATGGAGCAGGGGCTGACTCAATGCCAGCTAACAAGCACAACACCAAGGTCAAGGATATGATCCTGGGAATGGGTGGCTGAGCTGGATGTAAGAAAAGACCCTTGGAGGTTAGAAACTGAGAGGCTGTATAGGGATTGCAACAAGCATTTATGTGGATATTGAAGTCGTCATGAATTATGACAGGGAATTGAGCCAACTATATTAAAGAAACCAAAAACCCACTGCGTTGAGTCTATTTCAACTTATATCGACCCCACAGAACAGAGCAGAACTGCCCCATAGGGTTTCCAAGGCTGTAATCTTTATAGAAGCAGACTGCCACATCTTTCCCTCACTGAGGCTGGTGGGTTTGAATTACAAATTTTTGGGCTATGAGCCAAATGCTTTACTCAGTGCATCACCAGGGCTCCTTGAGCCAACTATATTATCAGCTATTATTTCTAGTAGGCCGTTGCAAGCGATCATAAGACCTTGAACTTTTCATTCAGAGCACTTAGCACAGTTTGTAATATTTGACAGTAATCAGGGCTTACCTTCTGTTTTCTTCACCATTGTGTAGCTTGTAAGTAGCATAAACCAAAACCAAACCAGGCACCCTGTAGTGGACTGGACTCATGACTACATGTGTGTCAGAACAGAACTGTGCTCCACAGGGTTTTCAGTGGCTGATTTTTGGGAAGTGAATCGCCAGGCCTTTCTTCCACGACTAGCATACTTACTGACATATGAGTAGAGCTTAGAATGAACACTGTTCTAGCTGCTATACAGAGAAACTTCAGATGTAATAAGTTATAATGTCAAGTAGCTGTATAAGGAGGATCCAGATCGTTTTCAGTTGAATGAGACAGCAAGGCTATCTGAGGGCGGGGTTTCTGTATGTTACAAGCCCTGCTGATTCTCTGGAGCCTAGAGTGCACTGAACGATCGAATCAGTAAGGGAACGAGAGAATGAACAAACGAACGAACCAAACACCTTAAGGGTCCCTACAGAAACACCCTGGGAAACACCTGCCCTGCGGGCGCTCTGCGTCTGCGCGTCGCCTCCACCGCAGGGGCGGAGTCGCTGCGGCCGCTGCGTTTGCCTTCGCTGTTTTGAGCCCTCCTCCCTGCCGTAGCCCACTTCCGTCTCGCGTTCCCACGCCTGCGCGGCCTGGCGCTGTCGGGACGACGGCAAGAGGCACGTCTGCCCCCGTCGGCCTCCGGACTTTGGAGATGGCCGCTCAGAAAATAAACGAGGGGCTGGAGCACCTCGCCAAAGCAGAGAAATAGTGAGTGAGAGGCTCTACAGACGGCCGCTGGGCTCGCGACCTCCCGGCCCGGGCTTAAGACCCTGCGGGGTGGAGGGAGGGCGCAGGGACGTGGGTGGGGTTGTGCCGCGCTGTCGGACCTGGGAGGCTGCTCGGAGCTCTGCGTACCCCAGAGGGTGGGGTCCCCGGGGCCGGCCCGTGGCCTCGGGCGGCGTCGTCCAGCCGCCCCGGTGGGAGGACGGGCCCGTGCAGGCTGCTCATCCTTTCGACCCTGCGGCTTTTCCTCAACAACAGTGTGTCAGCGTCTGCGCTCCGGAGCGACGATTCACTGTGCTGGGGGCTGTCCCGTGCACTGTAGGATGCGCAGCCGCATCCCTGGCCTCTGCGTGCTAGATGCCAGCGGCACTCTTCTCCTTTCTGACAACCAGAAATGCCCTCTGCGAGACAGAATCGCTCGTCGAGAATCAGTGCTCCGAAAGACCCCGTGTGTTGGGGGAGTGGGCTACACAGATGAACCCCTGCCATTTCCCATCAGTGTGTTCCTGAGGGCAAGAACGGTGCTTCCTCAGTATTTGTTCTGTCAGCTTCTCCTATAGTGTCTAGTAGGGACCCCACAGATATTTGTGGAATTGAACTGATTGTCCTTCATCGTTCTTTCTGACGCTGCCTCACAGTCAGCTTACGAATTCATTATTCCAACAAACTTATTTAGCAGTTACAATGAGAAGTCTACTTTGTGCTCTGTTCTAGGTGCTCCATATACGTAATCTGAGATCTTCACAGGTTTCCAATTAGCTATTCCTGTTTTACTGAAGAGGAAACGAGGCTCAGAGAAGTCTCGCAGTGACTTTCCAAGGCTGCACGGTGGCAGAGGCAGTTTTCCAAGAGTCGAAGAACTGTCTTTCCTTTGTACCCTACTACTTCCGGGCAGTGTGTGAGGCGGTGCAGGAGGTGCTCAGGCAATATCACTCTCTGGTGGGAGCAGTCACAAAAGTAGAATAGTGTCCACGATAAGGACTGTAATAGAGAGGTATTAAATGTGTTTTCGTAAGGGAGGGGGAGGAGTTTATTCTGCCTGGGGAGATTTAGGAAGGTTTCATAGAGAGGTGATTTCTGAGCAGGGCCTGAAAAATGAGATTTTATTAGACAAGGAAATCCCATGAGAGAGGTTCTATGCACAGGGTGCAGTATTTTCAGAGGCCTGAAGAGGCCCGCAAAAAACCAAACCCGCTGCCCTTGAGTCTGTTCCAACGCATAAAGACCCTATAGTAGAACTGCCTCGTAGAGTTTCCAAGGAGTGGCTAGTGGATTCGAACTGCCTACCTTTTGGTTAGTAGCTGAGGTTTTAACCCCTGTGCCACCAAGCCTCCAAAGAGGTGCACCAAACCTGTTGCCATTCAGTCGATTTCGACTCAGCGACCCTATAGGACAGAGTAGAACTGCCCCATATGGTTTCCAAGGAGCAGCTGATGAATTTGAACTGCCAGCCTTTTGGTTAGCAGCCGAGCTCTTAAACTGTGCCACTAGGTTTGAAGAGGCACACAGGGGACAGTAAATGTAGTAGGGGGAGTGCCCCAAAAAGCTAGAGCAAAGAAGAGGTGGGACAGAAGGGGCTGCCATTCTAATGGTCTCGAACCTTAGCTTTTCTAGGCATTGAATAATCAGTGGGTGTGGTTAGACCTGTTTTTGGCAAAATAAATGCAGTGGAAATGTGGAGCATGGCCTGGCGGGGGTTAGAACTTCAGCATATTCAGTAGGCAGACATCTACAGAGTTGTTGCTGGGGATACAGGGGTCAGCCAAAAGTGGTTCCCTTCCTCAAAGTTTCGAATTGATAGGAAAATAGACAAGGAAACACATGAGTAGAAATAAGGTATTCATAGAATAGTGGTTATGGTGAAGGTATAGAGAAAGGAAAGTTAGTTTCCCATGGTGGGTGGAATGGAAGAGGAGGGCAGAGCAGGAAAGGTGACTCTCCTGAAGGTGCTGTAGGCATGTCAGAAGGCTGTAAGGGCAAGGCGGGGCAGGATTGGGCAACCTTTATCGAATAGAGTTGACAAGCCTTAATGACTTTGGCTCTTTGCATGTATAGTGCAATAGATAATAATCGAATGATTTTCTCTTGTTTTGGTGAGATTTAAAAAATATGTTAGTATACAGAATGTAATGAGAACTTTGGAGTTAAAATGAGAACTTTGAAGTTGCAATTTAAGGATTTTATTTTTTGAGCAATAAAATTCTTGTTAAGCTTTAAAAGTTGCTTACAGATTTCAATCCTTTTAATAGTACCTACACAAAACAAGTGTTAAATAAGTTCAGTTGGCAAAAAAGCTTATAAGTTAGGGGCTTTGGGCAGTTCGCATGCTGCCTCACAGTGAAGAGTGTACTTCCCCAGTTGCGGATTCCTTTGAAGCTAACAGTGTTATGTGTAAGCAAAAAAAAAAAAAAACCCAATTCCCAATGCCGTGGAGTCGATTCCAACTCACAGCTAAGCAGACTTCTGTTAATTTTATTGAAGTTCAGAATTTAAGATGGTGTTTATTTTGCAGTGCTTATGCCAAGTGTGAGTCATTGAGCTAGATTAAACTATAAATGTGAAAATATTTTAAAATAATAAAGAAAATATTGCAGAAAAGACAAAAGGACTCAGAATTGATTGTCCTTTGATTTGGCATCTAAGAAGTCATTATTGATCATGGAAAGCAGCTTCTCTTGGTTTTGATAACATCCTTCTCTTTTCTTGGTCGTCCTTCCTTTACACTAATTGCTGGCTCTCAGCCTTTTATGCTGACTCCCTTTGTTTGCCTCTGAATGTTTGTGTTCCTTGTCTTTCTGTTTTCTTTCTACAATCTCTCTAGGTGATTTTGCCTATGCCCATATTCTGATGACTCCCCAGTTTGTATCTAGACTCTCCTCTGAGCTCCAGGTCCCTAAGTGGTGCAAATTTTTAACACACTTGGCTGTTAACTTAAACGTTGAAGGTTTAAGCCCATTCATAGGTACCTGGAAAGAAAGGCCTGGCAGTCTACTTCCCAAAAACACAGCCCTTGAAACTGCTGTGTGGAGCACAGTTCTGTTCTGACACACATGGGGTTGCATGAAATGCAGTCAACTCAATGGCAACTGGTTCTCTGAACTCCAGTGTTAGGACTCCAACTGCACACTCGATACTGTGCTTAAAGGTTCTCAAGCTTTAATGTGCATCAAGGCTTGTTAAACGTACGTAGCCGCACCTCACCACAGAGTTTCTAGGTCAGTAGGTCAGCGACGGGGCTCAAAAATTGGCATTTCTAACAAGTTCTCATGTATTGCTGATGATGCTGGTAGGGGGACCACACACAGAACCTCTGCTCTCTGTGGCTGTTCTGCTGACATTTTAAAAGGAGGACACCACATCCATGACAGTGGGAGGGCAAGTGGTACGAGTGTATTTAGAGATAAATAGGTTTGGATAGAGGTGGGCTAGATGGGGAATTTGTACCTGATGGCTTCTTCTCCTTTTTTTTTTTTGAAATGCCATTGTAAGCAAAGTTCGACTTATAAATATAGTTGACAAATTATATGAAATTTGTCTTCCTTTTTTCTTAGCCTGAAGACTGGTTTTTTAAAATGGAAGCCAGATTATGACAGTGCTGCTTCTGAATATGGAAAAGCAGGTATGTGTGACTATATCCCTGTCACTCCAGTATATCATTTTAGAACAGTCTAATAACTTCATCTCAGAGTGATATTTATTCTTAGTGCTTCCTGTCAGATTGTAATAGCTTTTATAAAATGGATTAAGCTCTTGCATTTTTTTCTGACTTATTTCAGCTGTGTTGAGGGCTGAATTGGTGATCCTGCGACCTGTCTTTCATGACAGCAGAGCTGGGGACAGGGTTGGTGGTGCACAGATACAGGCCTTCAGTATTGTTTTATACCTTTTTTATACACTTTTGTGACTGGAGGGGGGCATCATTTTTGCAAGTCTCCTCAATGTGAGAAATGTAGCACATTTATTTTGTGTGCCTCTGACACCATGAACTTCTTCAAAAATCAAAAATTTTCTTTAAGGGGTCATGGAAAATAAATAATTAGTACAGATTTCTTTTTTAAAAAAACAAAATGAGGAAATCCAGGATGAGAATGGTTTCAGTGTTGTTTCTTTTTGACATTTTATTAAAGCAAACTTTATGAGCATGATTTTTTTTAAAAAAATAATGTTTTCTCAAAGCAGTATGATTTCTACTTCTGGATCTCCTTATTTCCAAGCAACCCTTGGTAAGTTTTCCCAAATTTCTGAGATCGTAGTTCAGGGCCACTCCTAATTGTTACTGTTCTTATGAAGATACATGTACAACACTAGCAGCGTACACTTAGCTCTGGACAGTGAAATGCCTGTTTCACAGACACCTACCTATACAGTGTATAAGCGTTGTTTAAAAAAAAAAAAAGTTGTTAATGCATGTATTTTAAAGATTGTACCAACCAGGAGGGTTTATTATAAATATTTAATGTATTTTTTGGTTTTCAGTTTTTGAATAACTCAGAAGATGAACTAACTATAACTTTTTAAACCACTGTTTTTATTATTAAATGTAAAACTGATGATGTAAGCTACTATCTTGTGGGAAAGAACCTTCCTGTAATTCAGGAGTATTAGTTTAATGTATACTGTCTTAGTTTCTGTCTAAGCTTTGATTAGACATTGGTGTTGGGAAGGCTTCTTGCTTTTCAGTGGAAGTAACACTGACCTGTTGCCAAGAGTCAACAATTAAAAAAAAAAAGACTCTTTAAAATATTTCTAAATTAATTGGTAGTCCAAAAAGTTGTGTGAAAATTAGTTTAGATAAAAAATAGTGTTCTATAGTTTTATGAACCTTCATAAGTATTTGGTTGAAATAAGTATATTTTCTAATACTTCACACATGATACATATTTCAGTAATGATTCATTTGATTTTTTTAATATGGAAATAGAAAGTTTATTTTTTTCTGTTCTGTTTCAGCTGTTGCTTTTAAAAATGCCAAACAATTTGAGCAAGCCAAAGACGCCTGCCTGAGAGAAGCTGTTGCACATGAGAATAACAGGGCGTATCTTTTCCAGCCTTTAAAAAAGAATTAGACAGATGATTTTGACAGAAATTGTTTTTTCTTGTTAAATATTTGCTTACATGTGAAGTATAGTGCTTTTAATTTAGAAAATGATAAGAAAAATTACATAGTTCGAAACTCCAAAGGAACATTTATAGTGGGGTTTGATCATCTGGTCCGCATTGGTTTGTAGAGCTGCTTTTGGGAGTCCAGAGTCACTCATTTATGTTCTCTTTCTGAGTTTGCTTGATGATGATTTTATTTGGGATGAACCCATTGCTGTCGAGTCTATTCCAACTTATAGTGACCCTATAGGACAGAGTAGAACTGCCCTATAGAGTTTCCAAGGAGCACCTGATGGATTCGAGCTGCCAACCTTTTGATTAGCAGCTGTAGCTCTTTACCACTATGCCATGAAGTAAGTGAAATCCATAGGTGACCACTGAAGGTGAAAATGTAGCACAGGTATTGGAAATGTATAAATGTATAAACTGCTGTGTAAATTTTATTTAAAACAGTCTTACATAGGTATTTGAAATAAAACTTACATGTAGTTTAAAACAATAAGTTTTTCTAATATATTTTAAAACTTATTGGCTAAACTGTTAATCTCAATTGCAAATTATAGTTCTAATAATCTTACATTTTGATTATTCTTCAGATTAATCCATAATGGAAATAGTTTAAAATCTATGAGGTGTTTATCAGTGTTTTTATGAAATTATAGTTATGTGTTGCTGTGATGCTGGAAGCTATGCCACCAATATTCAAATACCAGCAGGGCCACCAGTGGACAGGTTTCAGCTGAGCTTCCAGACTAAAACAGACTAGGAAGAAGGACCTGGTGGTCTACTTCTGAAAAAAATTAGCCAGTGAAAACCTTATGAACAGCAGAGGAACGTTGTCTGATATAGTGCTGGAAGATGAGCGCCTTAGGTTGGAAGGCATTCAAAATACAACTGGGGAAGACCTGGCTCCTCAAAGTAGAGTTGACTTTAATGGAGTCAAGCTTTCGAGAACTTCATTTGCTGATGTGGCACGACCCAAAATGAGAAGAAACAGCGGCAGACATCCATTAATAAGCAGGACCTGGAATGTATATGAAGTATGAATCTAGGAAAATTGGAAATTGTCAAAAATGGAAGGTGGATATCCTAGGCATTAGTGAGCTAAGATGGACTGGTATTGGCCATTTTGAATCAAACAATCATATGGTGTACTATGCTGGGAATGACAGCTTGAAGAGTGATGGCATTGCATTCATCATCAAAAAGAACATTTCAAGATCTATCTTGAAGTACAGTGCTGTCAGTGATAGGATAATATCCATACGCCTACAAGGAAGACTAGTTAATACCACTATTATTCAAATTTACATACCAACCACTAAGGCCAAAGATGAAGAAATAGAAGATTTTTATCAGCTGTTGCAGTCTGAAATTGATCAAACATGCAGTCAGGATGCACTGATAATTACTAGTGATTGGAATGCAAAAGTTAGAAACAAAGAAGAACAACTGGTAGTTGGAAAATATGGCCTTGGTGATGGATGTGATGCCAGAGATAGCATGATTGAATTTTGCAAGACCAACGACTTCTTCGTTGCAAGTACCTTTTTCAGCCAACATAAGCAGCGACTATACACATGGACCTCGCCAGATGGAATACACTGGAATCAAACCCACTACATCTGGGGAAAGAGATGATAGAAAAGCTCAGTGTCATCCGTCAGAACAAGGCCAGGAGCCAACAACGAATCAGAGCATCAGTTACTCATGTACAAGTTCAAGTTGAAACTGAAGAAAATTAGAACAAGTTCACAAGAGCCAAAGTATGTCCTTGAGTATATCCCACCTGAATTTAGAGACCATCTGAAGGATAGATTTGACACGTTGAACACCAGTGACCGAAGACCAGAGAAGTTGTGGAATGACATAAAGGACATCATACACGAAGAAAGCAAGAGGTCATTAAAAAGACAGGAAGGAAAGAAAAGACCTAAATGGATGTCAGAAGAGACTCTGAAACTTGCTCTTGAATGTGACATAGCTAAAGCAAAAAAAAAAAAAAAAAATCAAGTAAAAGAGCTGAACAGAAGGTTTCAAAGGGTAGCTCAAGAAAACGAAGTATTATGATGGCACTTGCAAAGACCTGAAGATAGAAAACCAAAGGGGAAGAACACGCTCGGCATTTATCAAACTGAAAGAACTGAAGAAAAAATTCAAGCCCCAAGTTATAATACTGAAGGATTCTCTGGGGAAAATATTAAACGATGCAGGAAGCATCAAAAGCAGATGGAAGGAATACGCAGAGTCAGCATACCAAAAAGAGTTGGTTGATGTTCAGCCATTTCAGGAGGTAGCATGTGATCAGGAAATGATGGCACCGAAGGAAGAAGTCCAAGTTGCACTGAAGGCACTGACGAAAAACAAGGCTCCAGGAATTGATGGAATACCAATTGAGATGTTTTAACAAATAGATGCAGTGCTGGAAGTGCTCACTTGTCTATGCCAAAAAATTGGGAAGAAAGTTCCCTGGCCAACCGACTGGAAGAGAGCCATGTTTATGTCTATTCCCAAGAAAGGTGATCCAAACAAATGCAGAAATTATCAAACAATATCATTAATATCACATACAAGCAAAATGTTGCTGAAGATCATTCCAAAGTGGCTGCAGCAGTAGATTGACAGGGAATTGCCGGAAATTCAAGCCGGATTTAGAAGAGGAAGTTTATCCAGGGATGCTGTCATTGCTGATGTCAGATGAATCCTGGCTCAAAGCAGAGAATACCAGAAAGATGTTTACCTGTGTTTTATTGATTATGCTAAGGCATTCGACCGTTTAGATCATAACAAATTATGAATAACATTGCAAAGAATGGGAATTCCAGAACACTTAATTGGGGTCAAGAGGAATCTGTACATGGATCAAGAGGCAGTCATTCAAATGGAACAAGAGGATACTGCATGGTTTAAAATCGGAAAAGGCGTTTGGCAGGGTTGTATCCTTTCACCATACTTATTCAATCTGTATACTGAGTACATAATCTGAAAAAATGGACTATATGAAGAAGAATGGGACATCAGGATTGGGGGAAGACTCATTAACAACCTGTGTTATGCAGGTGACACTATCATGCTTGCTGAAAGTGAAGAGGACTTGAAGCACTTAACTGATGAAGATCAAAGACCACAGCCTTCAGTATAGATTACACCTCAATGTAAAACAAAAATCCTCACAAATGGACCAATAATACACATCATGATAAACTGAGATAAGATTGAGGTTGTCAAGGATTTCATTTTACTTGGATGCACAATCAACAGCCGTGGAAGCAGCAGTCAAGAAATCAAAAGATGCTTTGCATTGGGCAAATCAGCTGCAAGAGATCGCTTTACAATGTTAAATAGCAAAGATGTCACCTTGAGGTCTAAGGTGCGCCTGACCCAAGCCATGTATTTACAGTTGCCTCATATGTATGCAAAAGCTGGACAGTGAATAAGGAAGACTGAAGAAGAGTTGATGACTCTGAATTGTGTTGGAGAAAAATATTAAATATACCATGGACTGCCAAAAGAAAGAACAAATCTGTCTTGGAAGAAGTACAACCAGAATGCTGCATAGAAACAAGGATGGTGAGGCTACATCTTACATACTTTGGACATGTTGTCAGCAGGGACCAGCCCCTGGAGAAGAACGTCATGCTTGGTAGAGTAGAGGGTTAATGAAAAAAAGAAAGACCCTCAATGAGATGGATTGACATAGTGGCAGCAACAGTGGGCTTAAGCATAGCAACAATTGTGGGGATGGTACAGGACCAGGCAGTGTTTCGTTGTGCGTAAGGTTGCCATGAGTAGGAACCGACTCGACGGCACCTAACAATATGTGACATCAACAGGCAGTATATTGTTTTTACTGTGTCTGTTTTTAGAATTTGTCTTTTGGAGCCAACTGGGCAATTACTTAGTTAACTTTGTCTTTTAGAGAGTAGGTCTTTAGAAATTGTTGATTCCTTTTTTTTTTCCTTAATTTTCACCTTGTGACATCCATTCAGTCTTTTTCATGCTGCCAAGTAAGTAAAAATTCTGCACGTTTGCATGTATTTGCAGATTATATGTTTTGAATGTTGCTGCTTTCTGTAGCTCATTAAGTTTTCCCCAAGTTGTAAATTCATAATTACTGAATTAGTTTGTATTGATTAAAATAGTCATTTCCATTTGGCTTAGTTGTCACTTGAACTGTAGACACAGAGTCACCCCTAGACAAGAGAGGTTTAAATTAATATTAGTGTAGTGTTTTTGGGATCATTTTGTTTAATAGCCTTTGAAAAATGAAGTAAGCTGAAATCTCTTTTTTCCCCTCTTCCTTGTTAGTTAATAGTGCCTGTGGAAGAGAAGCCAGAACCTTCTTCCAGGTTTTGTAGCGAGTACTTACTTATTTTAAAACTTGGGTTTACATTTGCCTGATAGAAAGTCATTTAACCTTTCTTGACCCTTACTTAATTTTGCATCTGCAAAATAAAACCCTTTTCAACTCAAATGTCTGATGTTCCTAAGGAGTAATTACAAAAATGAAAAAGAGAAAATTATATTGTGTAATAATCACAAATCTCCAGTAATATGTTGTACCTGAGCTAATTTTGAGATAACTTCCTGTACAAGTAGTAGGAAATTTCCCCCCTCTTACTTAATAATTGAGATCTAACCCGAGAAATTGTATTCTCTTTGCAGAGCTTATGAGCAAGCTGGCATGATGTTGAAGGTCAGTAGTGTAACTCTGTTGTCCTGTAATGACTGTTCTGTAGGTAAAATGAATGAACTACAAGCCATTAGAGTAAAAGTTAAGTTGAGGGTGAAAAGCTTCCTTGGTATAAGGGAAGAGGTGCTAAGTTATGATTTCCTGTCATAAGTAATGCTTATTGGACCCATAGGGTATATTCTGTGTCTCTTAAGGTAGGGAGTTTTAGAGTGAAATGTAAGAGAATTTAATGGAGGGAGCTGAGAACAGCACTGTAACCAGGACATCTTAATGTAGTAAATATTCATGTTTTCTTTACTATCCACGGGTTATAGAAAGAAGAAATTTTTGCTTGTTTTACAAATACCGATGGGGAACAAAAAGAGCCAGAAAACTTAAGTACTTTTGCTAGTTTAACTCTGATTCTTTTTGAGTGGAATATTTTGACTAATATGCCTATGCCACTTTAAATATTTCTGGTTCTTAAAAGCAGGTTGGGACTTGATATCCTCTTGTGGTGAGACAGAACATTGGTGACACTGACTCTAAGGGTGTGCCAAATGGCAGCGGAGATAGAAAATGTTCCTTTCTATTACGTTTGTTCTCTAGTACGATAAAAGCTATTTTGAATTATTTATTATAAAGCTTTATTTTAAGAACTTATACTTTAGTCAAGTTTTTGGTTTGTTTTTGATTTCTGTGACTTTTGTAATGTTTATTTTTTTAAGTGAATGCATGCTCATTGTAGAGCATTTAGAAAATACTGGGAAGATTAAAAAAGTGATTAGCTAATATGGTGCAGTGGCTAAGTGCTGCTACTGCTAACCTCTATGGCCTAGTGGTTTAGTGCTGCAACTGCTAACCTCTAAAAAGTGATTAGCTATTATGGCCTAGTGGTTAAGTGCTAACCTCTAAAAAGTGATTAGCCATTATGGTGTAGTGGTTAAGAGCTGCGACTGCTAACCAAACAGTTGGCAGTTCAAATCCACCAAGCGCTCCTTGGAAACTCTATGGGGCAGTTCTCCTCTGCCCTGTAGGGTCACTATGAATCGGAATGGACTCGGTGGCAACGGGTTTGATTTTGGTTTGGTTATTAACATGTCTATTTTTTTCTTCTAGTCTTTCTATATGTGTATATTTTCTTATACAAAACTGAGGTTATACTCGATGCACAGTTTTGTATCTTGCTGTTTACATTTTATCATGTAAATTTTCTTACATGATTTTGAAAAATAATTTCATAGCATATCTAAAGAGCTTTAAGAATTTTCATAGCCTTTAACCCAGAATTCCAATTCTGTGGATCTATCTTAAAGAGATAGAGAGAGCAAGGATTTATGCATAAGGATGTTTATTGCTGCATTGTTTATGAGAAAAAAAATGTCACTTGTCTAAATAAGTTCATAGGAGAATGTTTAGATTATGGCACTCCCTTGTAATAAACGGTTGTATAGTCAGGGAAATAAAGCTTTTCTGACTAAATACGTGTCTGAGTTTATATTTGGTTATGCAACGCAGTTTGTCGGCAGCATTTCCGCAACAGCTGGAATTTCTGTTGTAGCCACAGAAGCCAGGGGTCTGCCCTGCACTTCTGTCTCTGAGTTTCCCTTGAGAACTGGCAAGTTTCCAAGTGGCTGTCATAGTCTCAGTGTACCTGGCGCCTATCGTTAGGATATGCTCTTTTCATACCAAGTACTAGAGCGCTATAATCCTCACACACTAAGCCAGCCAGTTTATGTTCTAAGGGCTGGCTTAAGACTTGAGTCTTCATAAGGAGATGTTATTTTTCAAGCTCTTTTCCGTTGTTCAAGAATCTGTTTAATTTGAGGTTTGAAAAGCACCGCTTTGAATGAAGGGAAAATAAACTTAATGGATGGGACACAGACTAAGGAAAATGCTTTCTGGCATGGTCTCGTATTTAAATTTCATGCCTTTATACAGTCCTGGGCACCACTGTAGAGTTTCAGTTACATGGTCCAAAATTAATTCTGTGGCTAAAATTTCCGATTGGTCATACAAACCTTCACATTCATCCTCCACAGAGACTTGGGGGGTGACAGTTTGTAGGTAGAAGCTTGAGGAACTCTGTTGGATCGTTGGATTAATTTCTGGTTCTGTCATTTTACGACGGGCATGATTTCATATCCTCTTTGCCCCAGAGGAGTGATAAGGCCACCGAGGCGCCCAAGGCACTGAAAATAGGCATGTTTTTGCATCGTCATTCGGCCATGCTGGAGGAGCGTGGTGAATGGTGTAACTCTCAAGTAGGCAGCCTGTCGTCCTTATGGAGAGGTATCAGCCTGGTGGTTGTGCCTTTGTTACTCATAATCACACTTGATTTGATGCAAGGATATTTTGAAAATATTTAACTTACGTGATGCTTCTTTCATACTGCCTTCTAATGTAGTTATTGCTATGTATGTCTTACTAAAAAAAAAAAAGTTTTACTCTAGTAGTATGTCTTACTACTAGAGTAAAACTTCAGAAGGATAGTACCCTGTGTTACGTTTCCTTCTATCCCCCAGATACTTTGTATGTTGTAGATGTTCTGTTTGTATTTGTTGAATTAATGGATAGGCGAATTGGGGGAAGAAGTACTCTGCAAAAGCCAGAAGCAAGCCTCAGGACTAAAGTGGATGAAGTAGATTTTGTTTGGCTTGCTTCCTCTTCCTTCTCATATACTCTAGACTGTTTCTTTCCATTGACCTTTGGTTTCTATATATATAAAAATATTTTCTTCATTGTGACTTGAAACGATAACTGATATCATTCCCTTTGAGTAAATGATCCAACATTTATTTCATATAGTATCTTCCACTCTGTTTTATAGGACAGACTAGAACTGCCCCATAGGATTTCCAAGGAGTGGCTGCTGGATTCAAACTATCAACCATTTTTGGTTAGCAGCCCAGCTCTTAACCCGTGTGCCACCAGGACTTCTAGTCACTATAGTTAACTAATGAAAGTTACCATATATTTTAACCTTGGTAGAATGAGGCCAGCAGTTTTGTTAGGATAGCGTATGAATTTGTCAACTTGGTGAGGGATTTAATGGGCATATTTAAAAATGATCTGTGAGGTGTCATTGTAGAGCCTAATTTAAGGTATAACTATCTTTTAAATGATTAAAACCTTTTTAAAAATATTTAGTTTGCAGATATTAGATATTAGGACCACAAGATGCTGCGACCTGTAGTTTAATAGTAAGAGATACAATTTATTCTGTTCATGGCGCAGAAGAGGGTTGAGACTCAGGTGAAGTCAGGCTCAGGGGAGTAACTGAAAGGAGTGAGGCAGGCCGGGGCGTGGGAGGCAGTATGGCTGGGGAGGAACACAGCCAGCTCCAGAAGGCAGGGTGCCTTGGCTGGAGGAGACAGCTGCTGCTCAGCCCAGCCCATTCTTGCTATATGGGAATGCAAGTCTACTGCTATCATAGCTTGTAGTATTTTTCCAAGGGAGCCGTAAAGCAAATTTTGTGAAGGTGTCTGATTTTAAAGTACTGTTTGGTTCCAGCAGAATGTACTTGGAAATGAGGTACAGCCCTTGGGCTACCAGTTTGCAATCATTGGCATAGGCTTTGTATGGATTAGTGGGAGTTCTGATGGTGCAGTGATTAAGCACCTGGCTGCTAACTGGAAGGTGAGTTGTTTAAAGCCACCGGCCGCTCCACAGGAGAAAGATGTGGCAGCCTGCTTCTGGAAAAACTACAGCTTTGGAAACCCTATGGAGCAGTTCTTCTCTGTCCTACAGGGTCACTATCAGTCAGAATCTACTTGACAGCATCGGGTTTGTATATATTAGGGACTTGGTAAATGTTTAAAGAATTTCAGGTGCTTAAAAAACAGTAAAGGGCAAGGTTCTCTGTGGGGATTTTTTGCTGTTTTTATATAGTTTTCCTGAAACAGAAGTAATGATGAAATGTGTAGAAGTTAACTGATACTTTTTTGGTTTGGTTAAATGAAGCTTGATTGGCAGAGTGATGCTGTGAAGGTATCTAATTTTAAATATGTTTATTGTTTTGTAATATTCTTGCCTTCTTTGTAGGAGACCCGGGTTTGATCCTGGCCAGTCAGTGCACATCATGGGTAGCCACCACCCATCTGTCAGTGGTGGCTTGCATGTTGCTGTAATGCTGAACAGATTTCAGCAGAGCCTCCAGACTTAAGACAGACTAGGAAGAAAGCCCTGGCAATCTACTTCCAGAATTCAGCCATTGAGAGCCCTGAGTATGGGTCCCACTGGTCCAGTCCACAGTCGATCATAGGGATGGCGCAGGACAGTGTTTTGTTCTGTCCTGCCTGGGGTCGCCATGAGTCGGGGACCTATTCAATGACAACTAACAACACCAGCAACAAAAAAATCTTTGAGTCACTTACTTTCATGAATTAAGGATAAAATAATTGAATTTCAGATTATTTATATTTCTTAAGTTTTCTGATTCATGCTGTACTCTCTGCCAAAAGGAGATGCAGAAACTACCAGAGGCTGTTCAGTTGATTGAGAAAGCTAGCATGATGTACCTGGAAAACGGCACCCCAGACACAGCAGCCATGGCATTGGAGCGAGCAGGAAAGTGAGTGTATACGACTGTTGTTACAACCACAGCAAATGGAGGTCATTGTTATTTTTGTTTTAATAAAATGCTTTGAAACACAATTTCTGTTTCACATATGAGTCATATATTTTCTAATTCAGGCTTATAGAAAATGTGGATCCAGAAAAGGCTGTACAGTTATATCAACAGACAGCTAATGTGTTTGAAGTAAGTTTGAATTTTATTTTCTTTCTTCAAGTACCTAGAATGTTTGTGAAATTTATAATATATAGTAAAACAGAAAAGTGTTGACTATTTTTTAAATCTTTTTTGGGCTCACAATGTAGCCAATACTCCCTTTCCTTTGATTCTTTCAGAACGAGGAACGCTTACGACAGGCAGTTGAATTACTAGGAAAAGCCTCCAGATTGCTAGTACGAGGACGCAGGTAAGTTGTCTAAAATTGTATTCATGTGTCCATTTATACTTTGAATCCTCATTGAGAACTGTGAAGTAATTTTAGAGAAAGTTTGTTAAATCTTTTTGGTGTAAGCCATAAACAGAACAGGCTACCCAGTAGAAAAACTGACTTCTGCTAGTAAACCAAAACCAAACCAGACCTGTTACCATCAGGTCGTTTCCGACTCATGGCAAACCTGTGTGTTAAAGAGGAGGACTAGCTTGGCTGTAATCTTTGTGTGTGTGTGTGTGTGTGTGGTTATTTTATTTTTATTGTGCTTTAACAAAGTTTACAAATCAAGTCAGTCTCTCATACAAAAATTTATATGGACCTTCCTATGTACTCCTAGTTGCTCTCCCACTAATGAGATAGCACACTACTCTCTACCCTGTATTCCCCCTGTCCATCCAACCACCTTCTGTCCCCCTCTGCCTTCTCATTTCCCCTCCAGACAGGAGCTGCCCACATAGTCTCATGTCTCTACCTGAGCCAAGAAACTCACTCCTTACCAGTATCATTTTCTCTCTTATAGTCCAGTCCAATCCCTATATGGAGAATTGGCTTTGGAATGGTTCCTGTCTTGGGCTAACAGAAGGTCTGGGGACCATGACCTCCAGGGTCCTTCTAGTCTCAGTCAGACCGTTAACTCTGGACTTTTTAGGAGAATTTGAGGTCTCCATCCCACTGTTCTCCTGCTCCATAAGGGATCCTCTGTTGTGTTCCCTGTCAGGGCAGTCATCAGTTGTAGCCAGGCACCATCTAGTTCTTCTGGTCTCAGGCTGACGTAGTCTCTGATTTATGTGGTCCTTTCTGTCTCTTGGGCTCATAATTACCTTGTGTATTTGGTGTTCTTCATTCTTCTTTGGTCCAGGTGGGTTGAGACCAATTGATGCATCTTAGATGGCTGCTTGCTAGCGTTGAAGACCCCAGACGCCACTCTCCAACATGGGATGCAGAATGTTATCTTTATAGATTTTATTATGCCAATTGATTTAGGTGTCCCCTGAAACCATGGTTCCCAGACGCCTGCCCCTGCTACTCTGGCCTTCGAAGCATCCAGGTTATTCTGGAAACTTCTTTGCTTTTGGTTTAGTCCAGTTGTGCCGACCTTTCCTGTATTGTGTGTTGTCTTTCCCTTCACGTAAAGTAGTTCTTATCTACTATCTAGTTAGTGAATTCTCCTCTCCCTCCCTCTCTTCCTCACCTCGTAACCATCAAAGAATATTTTTTTCTGTGTTTAAACTCTTTCTTGAGTTCTTATAATAGTGGTCTCATACAATATTTGTCCTTTTACAACTAATCTCACTCAGCATAACGCCTTCCATATTTCCTCCATGTTATGAAATGTTTCACAGATTTATCATTTTTCTTTATTGATGTGTATTATTCCATTGTGTGAATATACTATAATTTATTTATCCATTCATCCATCGAGGGGCATCTTGGTTGTTTCCATCTTTTTGCTATTGTAAACTGTGCTGCAGTAAACATGGGTGTGCATATATCTATTTGTGTGAAGGCTCTTGTTTCTCTGGGATATATTTTAAGGAGTGGGAGGGATTGCTGGATCATATGGTAGCTCTATTTCTACCTTTTTAAGGAAGCCCCAGATCGATTTCCAAAGTGGTTGTACTATTTTACATTCCCACCAGCAGTGTGTAAGTGTTCCAGTCTCTCTACAGCCTCTCCAACAGTTATTATTTTGTGTTTTTTGGATTAATGCCAGCCTTGTTGGAGTAAGATGAAATCTCATTGTAGTTTTGATTTGCATTTCTTTTTTTTAATGGCTAAGGATCGTGAGCATTTCCGCATGTATCTGTTAGCTACCTGAATGTCTTCTTTAGTGAAGTGTCTGTTCATATTCTTTGCCCATTTTTTAATTGGGTTATTTGTCTTTTTGTTGTTGAGTTTTTACAGTATCATGTAGATTTCAGAGATCAGATGCTGATCGGAAATGTCATAGCTAAAAACTTTTTCCCAATCTGTAGGTAGTCATTTTACTCTTTTGGTGAAGTCTTTGGATGAGCATAGGTGTTTGATTTTTAGGAGCTCCCAGTTATCTAGTTTCTTTTCTGCATTGTTAGTAATGTTTTGTATACTGTTCATGCCATGTATTAGGGCTTCTAGTGTTGTGCCCATTTTTTCTTCCATGATCTTTATCATTTTAGATGTTATATTTAGGTCTTTGATCCATTTTGAGTTAGTTTTCATGCATGGTGTGAGGTATGGGTCTTGTTTCATTTTTTTGCAGATGGATATCCAGTTATGCCAGCACCATTTGTTAAAGAGACTTGTCTTTTCCCCATTTAACTGACTTTGGGCCTTTGTCAATACCAGCTGCTCATATGTGGATGGGCTTATGTCTGGATTCTCAATTCTGTTCCAATGGTCTATGTATCTGTTGTTGTACCAGCACCAGGCTGTTTTGACTACTGTGGCGGTATAATATCTTCTAAAATCAGGTAGAGTGAGGCCTCCCGCTTTGTTCTGTTTTTTCAGTAATGCTTTACTTACCCAGGGCCTCTTTCCCTTCCATAAGAAGTTGGTGATTTGTTTCTCTATCTCATTAAAAAACATCACTGGAATCTGTGAAACATTTCATAACATGGAGGAACCTGGAAGGCATTATGCTGAGCGAAATTAGTCAGAGGTAAAAGAACAAATACTGTATAAGACCACTATGATAAGATCTTGAGAAATAGTATAAACTGAGAAGAACACATACTTTTGTGGTTACGAGGGGGGCAGGGAGGGAGGGTGGGAGAGGGTTTTTTACTGATTAATTAGTAGATAAGAACTGCTTTAGGTGAATGGAAGGACAATACTCGATACATGGAAGGTCAGCTCAACTGGACTGGACCAAAAGCAAAGAAGTTTCCTGGATAAACTGAATGCTTCAAAGGTCAGCGGAGCAAGGGCAGGGGTTTGGGGACCATGGTTTAAGGGGACTTCTAAGTCAATTGGCAAAATAATTCTATTATGAAAACATTCTGCATCCCGCTTTGAAATGTGGCGTCTGGGGTCTTAAACGCTAACAAGCGGCCATCTAAGATGCATCAATTGGTCTCAACCCACCTGGATCAAAGGAGAACGAAGAACACCAAGGTCACACGATAACTAAGAGCCCAAGAGACAGAAAGGGCCACATGAACCAGAGACCTACATCATCCTGAGACCAGAAGAACTAGTTGGTGCCTGGCCACAACTGATTACTGCCCTGACAGGGAGCACAACAGAGAACCCCTGAGGGAGCAGGAGATCAGTGGGATGCGGACCCCAAATTCTCACAAAAAGACCATACTTAATGGTCTGACTGAGACTAGAGGAATCCCGGCGGTCATGGTCCCCAAACCTTCTGTTGGCCCAGGACAGGAACCATTCCTGAAGACAACTCATCAGACATGGAAGGGACTGGACAGTGGGTAGGAGAGAGATGCTGATGAAGAGTGAGCTATTTATATCAGGTGGACACTTGAGACTGTGTTAGCATCTCCTGTCTGGAGGGGGGATGGGAGGATAGAGAGAGTTGGAAGCTGGCAAAATTGTCAGGAAAGGAGAGACTGGAAGGGCTGACTCATTAGGGGGAGAGCAAGTGAGAGTATGGAGTAAGGTGTATATATGTGACACTCTGCCTTGATTTGTAAACGTTCACTTGAAGCTCAATAAAAGTTAATGAAAAAAAAAAAGTCACTGGAATTTGGATCAGAATTGCATTGTATCTATAGATCATTTTTGGTAGAACAGACATATTTACAATGTTGAGTTTTGGCTGTAATCTTTATGGTAACAGATGGCCACACCTTTCTTCCTTGTGATCTGGGTAGGTTTGAACTGCCAACCTTTAGGTTAGTTGAGCGTAAACCACTTGTGCCATGTGCCACCCAGGCACATTTAATTAAATATTAAAAGATACCTGCTGTTCTGCTGTAGTCTAATGTTAAAATTTATTGTTCATTGTGCTGCTAGCAGTAAAAACTTGACTCAGCAGCATGAGAGCAGTTTTCTTAGTTTTCTTGATCTGTCATTTGATTAGATTATGATGTCTGTCTCTTGAGAATCATATAAACCCAAAACCAAAACCACTGCCGTCGAGTCAATTCCGACTCATAGCAACCCTGTAGGACAGAGTAGAACTGCCCCGTAGAGTTTCCAAGGAGTGCCTGGCAGATTCAAACTGCTCACCTCTTGGTTAGCAGCCATAGCACTTAACCACTACGCCACCAGGGTTTCCTGAGAATCATATATAGGGGCATAAATGACCGGGTATGCTAAATGCTCACCCGTGAAAATTGGGCAGGATCTTAACAGCCAAATAGTGTCATTAAGTAGGGCATTTAATTTGTTATTATTTAAACTTAAGTCCTAAGGTACCAATAGCTGGATCCAGAAAGGTAGAGTCCTATTAGATACCCTCCCTTTTTTTTTAAACTTCACCTCAATTTAAGCTTAATGAACAATTTCAGTAATAAAATTCTGTTTGCCAAGATCTCACTTAATCATATTTTAATATAAACACTTTTTGGAGACTCTAAGTTTGAAAGTAGGTATCTTGATTGAAACTTGCCAATAGCTGTCCAGTGAGAGAAGAGACACAGGTATGTTTTGCCAATGAATCAAAAACAAATGACTGAAGAAGAATCTGTTGATTGCTTTCTGAGACTGAATTAATTGTTTTCTTCGTGGAGACTACTGTTGTTGTGTGCCGTCGAGTCGATTCCAACGCATAGCCTATTCAGACAGGTTTAGCATAGCGTCAGAATAAATGAATCTATAATGAATAACTATTAAACATTCTCATTTAGATACACTACTTTGTAGGACCTTCTTTCATGGATTATTTTTTATTTATTTATTTTTTGGGTCTAAATAGAGTAACAATTTTTTGTGTGTTCAAGACTTCTTTATTAAAGCATGTGACAAAATTTAATTTATAAATCAGCCTTAGGCCACTACCTTTATTCATCTTAGTAATCATGGCTTCCCAGAAATCAAAGGGACTGAAATGCTAACTCATGCGATTCCTAGATTGTGAATGGTGGTCTAAAAAGTTTAGTCTCCGAGAGTGTTTCTCATGGAAACAAAACTGATAATGGTGATGGCTCCCAGGCTGTTGCAAAATTGCTGAACTCTAAGGTCTTACCTGGATTCTGACTCATATGAGCAGAGGCCCTGCAGTATAGAATAATGGCTTTTACTTTCCTCTACAGAGCAGATAGGAGGCAAGTTTTGGCATACTTTTTCCTCCTTTTCTTATTCCCACTTCCTAGCGGCCCTCTCCCACGGTTCCCAATGCTTATAGAGTCCTGGGCCCCTTACTGTAGGACCCCACTCATGGTATTGGAGGTCGAAGGCAGAAGGTGAGAACAGCCCTGAATGGAAGTCTGCTGTGTTTCAGCCACACTAAAGTACTCCTGCTTTTCACACCTTTTTTCTTGGCGTCTCAAACAATAGATTGCCTAAAACTGTGTTTTTCATAGGGGAAGTAGCAAAGGGGAGAGGAGGGCAGCCCAAGTCTGCTCACGGAGAACTGGAGAGCTTTCTCCAACTACATATATAACTACATATATATGTTCCTCTGAGAGCTCCACTGGGGTGGTGGCCAACATCATTCTAAAACAGTTACCAGTTGGTTTTGACATGTGTAATGAGAACTGTGATTTTTAAGACAAGACCTGCGGTTTCTTCCAACTGTCAGTGGAGCAGAAGGCACTGAATGGAATGAGCACCAGAGTGAGACTGTTGCATAAGTGTGTTTTAAAGTTGGATATTTATAAATCTGGGCAACTAATGTGGTCTTTTATTTTGTGAATTTGTTTTAATGCCTTTTTTTTTCTTAGTAAATTACATTTTAAAATTATAAAATTTTATAGAGTATTTGAACAAAATTAATTTTATGGGAATATACTTTATGAATTATATAACTGTAAAAACTGATTTAAATTTATTCAGGAGTATGTAGAAATGGATATATTTTGAAAAGTATCACTGCATACTTATAGTATGAAGGAATTTAAAGTTTTGGCTGCTAACGAAAAGATCGGCAGTTCAAATCCACTGGCCACTCTTTGGAAACCCTATGGGGCAGTTCTGCTCTGTCTTACAGGGTCACTATGAGTCGGAATTGACTTGTCGGCAACTGGTTTGGTTTGTTGGGTTTTTTTTTGGCACAGCATTTGTAACAGGAATTTCAGTAGTGCAGGGTAAGGAAAAACTTGAAAAGTTTATACTAATGGAAAGATTGTGATAAAATTTATGTAATATTTGAGTATCTTGAATATGTATTTAGATTACAATCTGATGGGAGGCTATTAAATGCCTAAAAGAACTCAAAACAGGTGGTAATTTTATGCTTTACACAAATAACATCTACAAAAAAAAAATTTTTTTTATGGAACATGGCATGAAAATTTAAATTTCATGCTTGTTATATTAAGTTAATACATTTATGTTTTACATTAATGTAAGACTAAGATTTAATCCTTAGTTATAGTTTAAGTTATAAATTAGCAAAATTAAATGATATACTTGGTATATTCATATTGTTGTTAGGTGCTGTTGAATTGATTTTCAACTCATAGTGACCGCGTGTGACAGTAAAAGAGCCCCATAGTGTTTTCTAGGGTGTAATCTTTACAGGAGCATATCACCAGCTCTTGTTCTTGTGGAGCGGCTGGGTAGGTTCAAACTGCAAACCTTCTAGTTAGCAGCTGAGCACTTAATCGTTGCACCACCAGGACTTTTTATATTTATATTTTTATTTATATTAGTCTCTTGCTTTTCCTTCATTTCTGGAGAACCATAATTCAGAAATGATTCAGAATTTTATTTAGGAAGCCTCTAAAAAACCAAAACCAACCAGTTGCCATCAAGTTGATTCTGACTCATAGTGACCATATAGGACAGAATAGAACTGCCCCATAGGGTTTCCAAGGATTGGCTGGTGGATTTGAACTGCCAACCTTTTGGTTAGCAGCTGAGCTCTTAACCACTGTGTCACCACGGCTGCCTCTTGGAGGACCTTAAAGTTAATACTGAACCAGTGCTTGTTCACTCTTAGAAAAGGCCTTTTCAACAAGCTGGTTGTGACTTACAGGTAAGATTTACATCCCTGTTCCTTCTAGGGAAGACTTGAAGCAAATGAGTAGGTTGGGTACCCTGTGGTTAACTCTCATTGAACGCTAATCCAGAGCTCTGCAGTGTTTCCAACAAGGAGGAGAATCCTACTCCATAACCAATCCTGTGCCCCAACTTAAGACTCACTTAGCAATGAAAAGTGCTTCCTCCCTGCAGATTGGTTGAGACTTCTTTAGATTCTAAATGTAAGGAGGACTCTGTGTGTGTGTGTATATGTGCTTTTCTTCTTTTTTGGTGAGGGGTGTACTAATTGAAGATAATCATTAAGTTTCTGTCTTCTGTAAGTGTGTCCTGTTCATTGTAAATCCATCAATAACTGAGGTGAAAAATATAGAAACAGGCTTATCAGTAATAATAATAAGATTAGTTGGGAATATGGTGAAAGGCTGAAATGTTTTATAAAGAGTTGAAAATATATTTTGAAGTTCAGGAGATAGTTGGGGCCAGAGGAAGAGTTCGCATCATTCTGAGGAAAGTGTCACTTGAAAGCTGGGAATGAAATGAGGTCCTTTCATATGCACGTAATTTCTGTGGAGCTTATATTTTATTTTATTTGGGTCTAATTCTTTTTTTGAAATACAGGGAGATAAAAAGAATTTATCCTCTTTTCAAGTAAAACCAGATACATTTTATTTTGTTATGACAATGTAGAAATTACCTGATGGGGAAATTGAAGTTATCTCTGTTTCATTATAACAAGTAACAAATCATTCCTGGAAACATTTGAAAAAGGTAGCTTTATATGCCGGTGCCATGGACTTTTAGCAAAATTAATCAGTTTTTTTGACACCCAAAACTAGAAATACCAAATCCGTTGCTGTCAAGTTGATTCCAGCTCATGGCCCTGTGTGTTAAAGAGTAGAACTGCTCCATGGGGTCTTCTTGGCTGTAATCTTCACAGGAGCAGATCGCCAAACCCATATAAACGTACAGTACTTCTACTGGATGACGTTTTGCTCGTTCACTATTAGCACATGGAAATGCTATTTTTATGTCAAGGAAATAGACAACGTGTGTGAAGAATGTAGCTTTTACAATTAAATATATAAAAAAGCTTAAAATAGTGAGATTCCTAGTAGAATGATATAACCTGGACATTATGTTCAGAGAATATTCTGATTTAATTTATAGTACAGGCTCTGTGGTAAGCTCATGGTTCCAGTTATAAATGTAGTCCCCACAGTATTAGTTTGCTATTTTTGCATAACTAATTACCACAAAACTAGCAGCTTAAAACCCATCTATTATCTAACAGTTTCTGTAGATCAGGAGTCCAGGCACAACATAGCTGAGTTCTCTGTTCAGGGTCACATAATATTAAAATCAAGGTATCAGATGGGGCCGCCATCTCATCTGAGGTTCAGGGTCCTCTTCTTACCTCACTGGTGTTGGCAGAATTCATTTCCTTGTAAGTGTATGACTGAGGTCCTTGTTTTCTTGCTAGCTGTTGTCCAAGGACCACTCTAAGCTCCTAAAGGTCTCCTGCAGTTCCTTGTCCTGTGGCTCCCGTAGGCACTTGACAGCATGGTAGTTTGCTTCTTTTTTGAGGTCACCAGTAGCATGTCTCTGTAACTTTCCATTTCTCTAGCTGCAGGAAGGGCCTAGTCCCTTTTAAGTATTCTCCTGATTAGACCAGGCCCATACAGATAACCTCCTTTTTGATTAGCTCAGAGTCAGCTGATTGGTATCCTAATCATTAGAGTGATAGCCCATCATATTCAGAGGTTGTACCCACACTCAAGGGGAGATTATACAGGGAGTGTATATGAGTATATAGGAGGGGGTGGGAATCTTGGGGACTGTCTTAGAATTTTGCTGCTATACTGTGATGGTTGAGGTTGTGTGTCAGCTGGCTGGGCTATGATTCTTAGTGGCTTGGAAGTTATATAATTGTGTACTTGGGCAATTATGTAATGATGTACTTCAGCAGTTAACGTAATGTTTTAATTTGGTAGTTATGTGATGATATAGAGATCCTCTATGATGTGATCAGACAATGAGTTGTAAGGGGAGTTTCCCTCTTTGCGCATGAGCTAGCAGCCTGTCATCTGACCTATCGATCTTGGGTTCACCAACCCCTGCAGTTACGTGAGTCAGGAGAAGCCTCCAGTCTGACACCTGACCATGGACTTGGAACTTGCCAGCCTCTACAATGTGAACCATTTCCTTGGAACAAATCTCTCTATATATACACACTTCACCGGTTTTACTTCTCTAGAAAATCCAGCCTAAGATGTTTGGTACCGAGAGTGGTTCTAGAGAAACACAAGCATAAGGATGAGTTTTCTAACTTGGTTCTCAAGTCTGACTAGTCTTAAAGGTGCTGAGGACTCAGCCTCGAGTAATGAAGAAGGCACTGCTAATCCATGGTGTGAGGTGGTGTCATGGATTGAATTGTGTCCCCCAGAAATGTGTGTCAACTTGGTTAGGGCATGATTCCCAGTATTGTGTGGTTGTCCTCCATTTTGTGATTGTACTTTTATGTTAAAGAGGATTAGGGTGGAATTGTAACACCCTTACTGGGTCACATCCCTGATCCAATGTAAAGGGAGTTTCCCTGGGGTGTGGCCTGCACCACCTTTTATCTCTCAAGAGATAAAAAGGAAAGGGAGGTGAGCAGAGAGGACCTCATACCACCAAGAAAGCAGTGCCAGGAGCAGAGTGCGTCCTTTGGACCCAGGGTCCCTGTATGCAGAAAGTCCTAGTCTGAGGGAAGATTGATGAGAAGGCCTACAGAGAGAGAAAGCCTTCCCCTGGAGCTGACACACTGAATTTGGACCTTTAGCCTACTTTACTGTGAAGAAGTATATTTCCCTTTATTAAAGCCATCCGCTTGTGGTATTTCTGTTATAAGCAGCACTAGATGACTAAGACACGTGATAATATTAACACGTAAAATATTACCACAGTAGATCAAGTATTGGTGAGAAGTGAGGCTCTTGATGATCACATGTTTGGTACTTTTCTACAATTTTGTCGGAATGAGAAGTATAGGGAAGCTGATTGCTTGGTCCTACTTGTGCTAGGCAAAGTGGTGAAAGAAAGAGGTGAGCTCAGGGCTTCAGAGTTAGAGCTCAAGCGCCGTATAAAAGACCTCAAAGTTGTCACTTGTGCCCTGCAAGCAAGCTTTATTTCTTGTGGTAACACAACTGGTATTGTCGAAAGCCAGTTCCAGAATTTTACCGTAAGAGTGGCAGAATTACAACACCAACCAAATTGCCGACGTAGAACGCGTCTGAAGTTAAAATAAGGCCATTCATTGCAAAGAAATGGGACCCAGAATCCTGGGATGGGAACATATAGGCAGATAATCAGGAAGCTGGGGACATTGAACCCCTAAATTCCGCTAAATCACTCCTGCCAACAGAACCAGCCTCTTTCTCCCATCCGAAGATATTACTCCATCTTTGTCTGGTAAGCCACACTCCAAAATAAAACCATTAGCTCTTCCACCCCCATCTGATGAGATTAACCCAGCTGTGTCTGAAGAGTCTTTGTCTGAGTTGTCACCAGATCGGAGTCTGAGTCATTGCCTGGGGCATTGCCTGGGGTAGATGCCTTACAACCCACTGCTGAATGTTCCCATGACCTATCCCCACCACTCATTTTTGCTTGTAGACCTATAACTAGACTTATGTCCCCGTGAGCCCCAAAAGGCGAAGTATAGAGTATGACCCAGGAGGAGGTACACTACACTCCAGAAGAACTGCCTGAGTTTTCTAGTATGTACACACAGAAATCTGGGGAATATGCGTGGGAGTGGCTATTAAAGATACGGGTTAATGGTACAAGAAAAAGAAAGTTGGATCAGCCAGAATTTATTGATATGAGCTCATTAAGCACAGATCCTTCATTCAGCGTCTCAGCTAGAGAGGTAAGAAAAGGTTATTTTTATTTGGTTGGTTGGTTCAGTGAAGCATGGATTATGCAGTGGCCTACACTGAATCAAGTTGAAATATCAGACCTGTCTTGATATACGGTAGAAGAAGGTGTCCAAACACTTAGGGAAATTGGCATGTTAGAGTGGATTTATCAGGTTAGACCCACAGACACATGGAGTACCCAGAGGACACACCTTTAACACCACGGTGAGGAACAAGTTTGTTAAGGGAGCCCCAACATCCTTGAAGATATTTTGATTGCTATTTTGTGTAAGTCAGATTTGACAGTGGAAACTGCCCTAACTGAATTAAGACACGTAATTACAATGTGGCTAATTGGACCCCGTGGTGGTAAGGGCCAAGTGGCAGCACTCAATTGACAAAGACAAGGTGGGCGTGGTTACCATAATGGACAGCAAAATCAGAGCACTAATCAGAATAATCTGACTCAGATTGACTTATGGTGTTTGTTATTTAGTCATGTTGTCCCTAGGAGTGAAATAGATGGAAAATCTGCTAAATGTTTACTTGATCTGTGTCACTATGTGTCGGAATGGACTAATGGCAAAGGTTTTTTGTTTTTGTTTTTTTTTTAGGGATATAAGCTGGAGAATTCTAGGTCAAGTGAACAGCAGTCTAACTTGAATTGCCAGAATAGACACGGCCCCTCCATTTCCAGACTTTAGCGAGTTTACAAATCCACAACCCCTTGAATGAAGGGGAGACCGGGTATTCTTGAGGAAGAAACCCACTACACTGTCGAAAATTTATACTGTTATTTTTTTCCCAGTCTTTGCCAAAGGAGTCTGCAGCCTTTTACAAGAGTGGCAGTTCATTGGGGTAGAGGAAATAAATAGACTTTTCAGGCATTCCTGGATACTGGCTCTGAACAGACAATAATTCCAGGAGACCCAAAAAGTCACTGTGGCCCACCAGTCAGAATGGGGGGCATACGGAGGTCAGGTTATTAATAGAGTCTTAGCCTAGGTTTGTCTCACAGTGGTTCCAGTGGGGTCCCCGAACCCATCCTGTAGTGATTTCACCAGTTTGAAAATGCATAATTGGAACAGATACACTCAGCAACTAGCAGAACATGCACATTGGATCCCTTACAGGTGAAGTAAGGGCTGTTAAGGTAGGAAAAGTTAAGGGGAAGCCATTAGAACTGCCCCTACCTGGGAAAATAGTAAACTAAAAGCAGTATTACATTTCTGGAGGGATTGCAGAGATTACTGCCACCATCAAGGACTTTAAAGATGCAGGATTGGTAGTTGCCACCACATCCCCATTCAGCTCACCTATTTGGCCTGTGCAAAAAACAAATGGATCTTAAAAAATGACTGTGGATTATCGTAAATTTAACCAGGTGGTGACTCCAGTTGCAGCTGCTGTTTCAGATATGGTTTCATAGCTTGAGCAAATTTATACATCTCCTGGTACCTGGTATGCAGCTATTGATCTGGCTGATGCCTTTTCTTCATATGTGTTTCAAAGGATCAACAGAAGCAGTTTGCCTTTAGCTGTCAAGGACAGAAATGTACCTTCACTGTCCTACATCAGGGGTATATCAGGTCTCCAGCCTTCTGTCAGATCTTAGTCTGTGGGAACCTTGATCACCTTTCCCTTCCACAAGGCGTCACATTGGTCTGTTATATTGATGACGTTATGCTGGTTGGACCTAGTAAGGAAGAAGGGTCAGTGACTCTGGACTTACTGATTAAACATTTGCGTGCTAACCAAAAAGAAAAAAACCAAACCTATTACCGTTGAGTCAATTCCAACTCATGGTGACCCTATGGCACAGAGTAGAACTAGTTGCCCCATAAGGTTTCCAAGGAGCAGCTCGTAGATTTGAACTGCTGACCTCTTGGTTAGCAGCCGTAGTGCTTAACCACTATGCCACCAGGGTTTCCAGTTGGGCCTTAGTAGGGACTAAATGCTTAATCATGGGCCACCAAGTCACCATGCAGCATAAACTGCCCATGAACTGGGTGTTATCTGACCCACAGAGCAATAAAGTCAGACATGCACAGCAGCACTCCATCATTAAATGGAAGTGGTATATACGAGATTGGGCCCAAGCAGGACCTGAAGCCACCAGTAAGTTGCATGAGGAGGTGGCCCAAATGCCCATGGTCTCCATTCCTGTCACATTACCTCAACTCTCGTCGTCTGCACATGGAGGTCCTTATGTGATCAGTTGACTGAGGAAGAGAAAACTCGTGCCTCATTTACAGATGGTTCTGTGCAATATGCAGGCACCACTTGGAAGTCAGCAGTGGCAGCACTACAGGTGCTTTCTGCAGCCTCCCTCAAGGACTGTGATGAAGGCAAATCCTCCCAATGAGCAGAACTTTGAGCAGTGCACCTGGATGTTTGCTGTACTTACAAGGTGTCATGGATTGAATTATGTCCCCCCCAAAGTGTGTCAACTTGGTTAGGCAGTGATTCCAAGTATTCTGTGGTCGTCCTCCATTTTGTGATTGTAATTTTATGTTAAAGAGGATTCGGGTGGGATTGTAACACCCTTACCAGGTTACATCCCTGATCCAGTGTAAAGGGAGTTTCCCTGGGGTGTGGCCTGCACCATCTTTTATCTCTCAAGAGATAAAAGGAAAGGGAAGCAAGCAGAGAGTTGGAGACCTCATACAACCACGAAAGCAGTGCCAGGAGCAGAGCGAGTCCTTTGGACCTGGGTCCCTGTGCCTGCGAAGCTCCTCAACCATGGGAAGATTGAGAACAAGGACCTTCCTTCAGAGCTGACAGAGAAAGCCTTCCCCAGGAGCTGACACCTTGATTTTGGACTTTTAGCCTACTTTACTGTGAGGAAATAAACCTCTCTTTATTAAAGCCATCCACTCGTGGTGTTTCTCTTATAGCAGCACTAGATTACTAAGACAATTAGAAGTGGGTAGATACACAATTGTCTAGTGATTCATGGACTGTGACCAGTGGTTTGGCTGGATGGTCAGGGACATGGAACCAGTGTGATTGGGAAATTGATGACAAGGTGATAGGGAGAAGAGGTGTGAGATAGGCCTCCCTTAATGGGCTAAAGAAGTGAAGTTATTGGTGTCTTATGTGAATGCTCACCACAGGGTAATGTTGGCCGAGCAGAATTTTAACAAGTGGATAGGATGACATGGTTTGTGGAAACCCGTCATCCTATTTCTCCATCCACTCCCATCATTGCCCAATGGTCTCTTGAGCAAAGGGGCCATGGTGGTAGGGATGAAGGTTATGCATGGGCTCAGCAACATGGACTTCCATTTACAAAGGCAGACTTGACTATAGCCACTACTGACTGCCCAGTCTGCCAGTAGCAGAGACCAACACTGAGGCCTGAAATGGCACCATTCCTAGAGGTGATCAGCCAGCAATCTGGTGACAAGTTGATTACATTGGACGGCTTCCATCATGGAAAGAACAGCCTTTCTTTCTTAATGGAATAGGCACTCTGGATACGAATTTGCCTTCTCTGCACTTAATGCTTCTGCCAAAACTACCATCCATGCACTCACAGAATGTCTTATCCACCATCGTGATATCACACACAGCATTGCCTCAGATCAAGGGACTCACTTCACACCAAATGAACTGTGTCAGTGGGCCCATGCTTATGGAATTCACTATTGTTAGCATGTTCCCCATCATCCTGAAGCAGCTGGCTTGATAGAATGATGGAATAGCCTCCTAAAGACACAATTACAGTGCCTCTTAGGTGGCGGTACTTCGCAGTGTTGGAGCAATGTTCTACAGGAGACTGTATGTGCTCTAAACCAGTATCCAGTGTATGGTGCTGTTTCTCCCATAGCCAGGATTCGTGGTTCCAGGAACTAAGGAGCAGAAATGGGAGTGGTACCACTCATTATTATCTGTAGTGACCTACTCACAAAATGTTTGCTTCCTGTCCCTGCCACACTATTCCAAAGGGAGGAATGCACCGTCCTGGTGACACAACACGAATTCTATTGAACTAGAAGTTAAGAATGCCACCCAGCCAGTTTGCCTATGAATCAACAGGCAAAGAAGAGAGTTACCATATTGGCTGGTGTGATTGATCCTGACTACCAAGAGGAAATTGGATTGGTGTTGCATATGGAGGCGAGGAAGATTATGTTTGAAATACAGAAGATCATTTTGTGTGTCTCTTAGTACTACCATGTCCTGTGATTAAAGTCAGTGGAAAACTACGAGTCCAACTTGACTACTAATGGCCCAGACCCTTCAGGAGTGATGGTTTGGGTCACCCCCAGCAGGCAAAGAACCATGACCAGCTGTGGTATTTGCTTTGCAGGAAAAGGGAACATGAAATGGGTGGAGGAAGAAGGTAGTTCTAAATACCAGTTATGGCCATGTGACCAGTTGCAGTAATAAGGACTATAATTACTATGAGTATTTTTTTCTCATATGCGTGCATCAAATATTTTTGTTTTCTTCACTTGGAAAATATGTAAATGGTACTAATGCATTTTTTGGTTATATACATGTTAGTTGTATCATTTTAGGTGCAAGTATGACTGTGTAAATGTCTTCAGAGATTGTGTATGGTTTAAGGAGATGTGTACAGGTGCCAAGTTGAGAAGGGGTGGACTGTGACGGTTAACGTTGTGTCTTAACTTGGCTGGGCCATGATTCTCAGTGGTTTGGCAGTTATGTAATGATGTAGATTGAAAGTTATGCATTTTGGCAGTTATATAATGATGTACTCATTCTCCATGTTGTGATCTCATGTGATCAGCCAATTTGTTGTAATGAGAATTTTCCCCAGGTTGTGGCCTGCATCCAGTATATATGGACATCCTGGCAAAGCTCACTCACTTGCTCTGGATCCTGCATCTGGCTGATCATCATCTGACCTCTGGTTCTTGAGATTTGAGCTAGGGACCTGTGTTATTACCTGCTGGTCTTGGGTTTGTCAGCCCTTGAAGTTGTGTGAGCCAGGAGAAGCCTCCAGCCTGACAGCTGACCCATGGACTTGGGACTTGCCAGTCTCTACAACTGTGTTAGCTGTTTCCTTGAGATAAATTTATATATATGTATGTGTAAGTGTGCATATATATATACACACATGTATATGCTTCACTGGTTTTGCTTCTCTAGCAAACCCAGTCTAAGACACATACCAATTTAGAAGCTGACTTTTTTCCAGAAAATTATTGAGTTGATCTTTGGAAATTCAGAATGCATTTCTATAATGAACAGTATTTTATGAAGCACTGGGTTGCCTTGGCAGCCCACAGAAATTCAGTTTAAATTACAGTGTAACAATATTACTATAAATCAAACCACTGTGTATTTGTATATATGCACTTAAAAAATATTAATATACAAAAAACAGAGCATATAATACAACATTTTTGTATTTTTAATTTGGGTTACAGTAGTACACCTCTCACCTCTGTATCCGTAACAGTGCAGACTCCTTGCCCTTTTCAACTTTTGAGTTGTGTGAACTTTGCAACATCAAGACACTGGAGTTACTAACGATAGCCTCTGACTCTTCATTGGGATGAAAGAAATGGGTGAAGACTGCAAAATTCATCCAGTCAGGAGTTAGATGCTAGTAAGGGAGCCCTGGAATTAAGAAAATAATAGAATTTAACAAGGAGATGAAAATCTGGTTATAGTATGATGGAATTAGGACCACAGAGCTAAGAAAGGATTAGGGTTTTGGTGGGTTTCAGGGAAAATTTTTGGTGCTGCTTTTCCTCTTCATTCTCTCATCTGGGTATAATAGAAGAAGAAAATGTGTGAGAGTGGATAGAAGAATAATGAATGCTGAAGATCAAAGATGGCAGGAAGGACTTTTTTCTAGCCCTCTAACTTGGCTTCCCTCCATTGCTGCCCTTTTAGGCATAGTGGGGCTTGGTAAGGGTAACTGAGTCATCAGTGGGGTAGGGAGTGATGAGAGCAAAGGTGGGAGAAATGATTGTTCAGCAGGGGAGGAGAGTGTTCTTGGGGCTTCTGAATGGCCTTTTCATTGGAGGGAAATAAATCTGAAGTAATTAGCTCTAGAATTGTCCCTGATATATTTCACCAAGCACTTTGTTGAATTTGATCACTCATTAATGAATGACCCTTACCAAAGGTAAAAATCCTCATTTGAAGTAACACATACTTAAGTTCTTTTGTTTTGCCTGTCAGCTTGATGCCTAAAAGAGGGAACCGGGTATTTAAAAGACAAGTCTGATAAGCAGAGCATCAGTTATGGTGCAGTTGCTAAAATGCCTCATGTCTTCTTTGTTTCTCTCAAATCTGTAACATTAAATACATTACAAAGGTGACCACTACCATAAGTTGTTTAGACCTGCTTTGCTTAACATTTCTTTGTTTTGTCTTTAGGTTTGATGAGGCGGCACTCTCTATTCAGAAAGAAAAAAATATTTATAAGGAAATTGAGAATTATCCAACATGTTATAAGGTATTCTTTAAAAATTTTCATTTTTAGCTTTACATTAGATAATTTTTCATATTGGTGTAAATACTTAGAAAGGATTCTATGTATATTTGTATATTTTTGTAAAATAATACTTTATGGGCTTCTATTTCTGACTTAGATGGAATAAGTCCACTATAGCTTCTCTCTGTCCTGCTGGTTATAACTAAAACTTCTGGGCTAAAAACAAAAAGCAACCGCCAGGGAACTCTGGAAAGTAATAAAAGCAGGTGAATTGTGGAGGGGAGTGAAAACTTGGAGAAGCATCTGAGAGTGTGTTTCCCAGATTTTTTCCTTCTATTTTCTTATACGTCGTTATCTTTAGACAAACCTCCAGTTACGGAGCTGGGCAGCAGAGGCTCTAGCAGCTACAACTCTTAAAGAAATCCCATCTTTCTAACCAGAGGAACTGGGAAAGGAGGCCCCATTTTTCTCCTCTTCTGGCTTTACTCCGAGGAGAGGCCCTAGCTGTAGAGCTACAGCAGTAATGGACCCTTGTTGTGGAGCTACAGCAGCTAAAACTCCAGAAGAAATGTAATCCCTTTGACCAGAGAACCTGGGAGCTGAGAGAACAAAGGAAAAATTCAGAAAGGAGGGAACTGGAAACGGGAACCCCCAAGTTTATATGTGGATCCATGTAAGTGTTGGGTTCACTCCCCACTAAAAGCATAGCAAAGGCTTTGAGAACTGAAATAAGATTTTAAACCACCACCACGAAGTCCCAGACTAACACAAAATAGGCCCAAATAGGAATGCAGAGTTTCAAAAACTGAAATAAGATTTAAACCACTGCCCAAGTATCGTGTGTGAGACAGACCCAAAGCAGCATAGCAGGGGCTTTGAACTAAGAACCACCACCCAGCAAACGTGAGCCCAAACGTGCAGTCTGAACATAATTGGGAGGAGTGCCAGCTAAAACAAAAACATCAGTTTCTTCTCAGAATTATAGCAGAGTCTATATAGCATAACATTCAAAAATGTCCAGGATATAATCCGAAATTACTGGACATATAAAGAACCAGGAAAATATGACCAATTTTTAAAAGAAAACCGTGAGGTGACTCAGATGTTGGAATTATTAAAGATTTCAGAGCATCTATTATAACTGCTCCAAGAGGTAAGGTAAACACAGTTGAAATGAATGAAAAGATTGAAACTATAAAAATTAACTAAATGGAAATCTTAAAACTGAAAAATATATGAAATAAAATACTGGGTAGGCTTATTTTCATGGTAGAGATGATAGAAGAAAGATACAGTGAACTTGAAGATAGCTTCATCGAAGTTATCTGAAGTGTAGAGATAAAAAGGTTGAAACACAGTTTGTGAAGAGTTCTTTTGCTGATAAGATTGTATCAGTAAATCCTTGATCTTATTACTGCTTTTGTTACTGACTTATAAATGATATTATTTCTCTTGTCCAAAGTTTTTATTCGTATATCTTTTTCCTGTGTTGTCTCTAAGAATTCCAGAGTTTAATTGTAGAGTTATGACCTCCCTTCCCCCCACTTTTTTATTCCAATTTCAAGATGAAATCTAAATACAGCTTTAAAAGAAATTTTCTTTAAGATGCGTGATGTTTGTTTTCTAAAGCTTCATTAGTCAAAGTCTGGTCCTCAGACTAGCAGTATGGGTACCACCTGGGAGCTTGTTAGACATGGCAGAATCTGAGGCTTCCCTCAGCCCTACTATATTGAAGTCTGCATTTTGACAAGATCCTGGGTAATTTGTATGCACATTGGAGTTTGAGAAGCACTGTATTCTAGGATATTTTCCCTCAGGTGTCCTGCAGAAGTTACTATAGAGTTTTTAAATCTCTCTGTATACAAACCAAGACTCTGAATGTTAAATTCCAGATGTTTTTATTACTGCCAGGAAATTGGCTTTATTACATAAATATAAATTTGGGCCGTAATCACCTCTTTTGTTTTAGAAAACAATTGCTCAAGTCCTAGTTCATCTACACAGAAATGACTACGTGGCTGCAGAAAGGTGTGTCAGGGAGAGCTATAGGTAAGACATTTGGCTAGCTGGGCTTGACTTGGCAATTAACATTTCTGTTTCTTAAACTAAGATTGCTGATTAGACATGTGTTTCTGGCTGTGAAACTTTTCCCCCCTAATAAATCTTCATAGCAATGGAAGCACTTGATCACTATTTCAGCTTTTACAGCAAAATTTTTACAACTCGTTGCCTAGTTTTCTGTTTTTCTTGTGAGAACTTAGTGGGGTGAATGACTGTAATGATTGTGTTATATTTGCTTCCTAAGAAAAAAATAACGAAGAAAGTTTTTAGATAGTATGTTGCAGGAAGATCAGAATAGATGATATTCTTGTTTGAGATGTTTGAAAAGAGCAGCCTCAGTCTCGATACTGTTGACGTTTGGGCTGGATAATTATTTGCTGTGGGGGGCTGTTCTGTGTTGTTAGGATATTTAACAGTACCTGTAGCCTCTGTCCACTAGCTGTTAATAGCACCCCCTCACTCGTAGCCGTCAAAAATGCCTCCAGATGTTGCCAGATGTCAGCTCAGAGGTCTGTGGTTGAGAACCATTCTTTTAGGGAGAAGGTGCCAAAGTGTGAAGTGTGTTTCTTGTAGCATACCAGGGTTCAGTGGGAGTGAGGACTGTGCTGCCCTAGAACAACTTCTTGAAGGATACGACCAGCAAGACCAAGACCAGGTGTCAGAGGTCTGCAGCTCTCCGCTTTTCAAGTACATGGACAATGACGTAAGTTGGCCTTTGTAGTTGGTTTTATTTCCACTTGAAACAAAGAGGCTTTTAGTAAGATTATTTTTCTCCTTTGTACTTAGGAGACTTTGCCTCCTGGTTTTTACCTCAAGCTCTACTAGTCAGAAAGGAACCACTTCCATTGCATTTCATCGTAAATTAGGTTATTTGGATGTAACCATATGGGTTAACAACTCTTTACTTATCCACCCATTTCTCATTTTTCAGCTTGTCCTTCCATCTCTTGTCCTCTATAGATTCAACAGCTTCCCAACTAACCAGTTGCTTAGTGTACGAAGTTTCTTTTAGGCTCACTGCCTGAAAGAGGTCCATTATGTAGTAGCCTGTGCAATTAAAGAGACGTGTTAGATTCCTACTTCTGTGACAGCTAGCTGTATGATGCAGGTTATTAATTAAATATTTCTGAGCCTCAGTTCACTCATCTATGAAAGTGGAGCTAACGGTATCTGTCTCTCAGGACTGTTGTGTTTCTCAGTGTGTGAGAAAGTTTCACATGATGCCTCATACATACAGTGAGCCACGGGTATGAGTTGTATTCTTTTTATTTCCCTTTTTTGGTAGATTTGTGAGCACTTGTTAATTTGGTGTTGCAGCTTTAGAATGTCATCACGCCAGCAAGATAGTTTTAAGACCTTCAGTTTTCTATAATGATGTATGTAGAGGAAACAGTTTTTTTCTGGATAAATTCTTGCCTAGGCTTCTGTAAATTTGTATATACTTGGGAAGAATCTGTCCCTGGCTCGTATGCGACATTTCCTCAGCAGACCTTTGTTCCATGGTCCTACAAGTGTGGCATGTCCGGATGATCTCCATTTCCCAGTTGTGGCGTGTAACTGACACAGGGTCGTGAATTACCTGATGGCTGGCTGAGCCACGTGGAGTTGTCTGTCTTTAAGTGGTAGTGTTTGCTTTCATGAGGGTAGAGGGCTAGTATCTGTATTTGTAGGGATAATTGTTGTTGAGACATCTCATGGCTATTCTCATTCTCCAGCTTCTAAGAATACGTTTTATTGTTGGCAGTACGCTAAACTGGGCCTAAGTTTGGTGGTTCCAGGAGGGGGAATCAAGAAGAAATCACCAGCAACACCCCAGGCCAAGCCTGAGAGTGGCGCCACAGCCACAGCCGCTGAGGAAGAGGAAGACGAGTACTCAGGAGGACTGTGCTAGCATTTTACTTCGCAAGAAAGAAAAGGAAGAAGAAAAGGAAAAATTCTGACATGCCTTTTCATGGACTTGGAACTTTGGATATTCCATACGTCATTACAGTAGCTATTTGAATGCTAATAAAGATTGTAATTTTCAGTTAGCATTTCCCAAATCACCCATCTGTATCCACTTACCTGTGAAGCATTTTTCTTTTCATGATAAGAAGTTTAAGACACCAGCAGAAATTAACAGAAATGTACTGTCATGTTTTAATGCAGTAGGTTTTAAAATTTATGAGCCAAATTGTAGACAAACTACATTCTAAACAAGTGAAGCAATAGACATAGATATTCTTTCCTTTTGGGCTCTTATAATTTATTGTTGGAGAAGTTTCTTTTCGTTTTATTTCATAATTGCTGCTAAAAGTAAGGTTTACTGCTAAAAATAAGCGCTAAAAATTTTGTTTTGAAAGGAAATTTATACTCCATGATATTATATACATTTAAACTATTAAATATTTTCAGAGGTAAGATTGGCACAGGAAGCTATTTTGAGCCTTACAATATTATTTAGCCCAATTAAAAAACGTATTTAAGGTCTTATACATGCGTTCGTAAAATTCGAAGGTAGCATATTAAATCATTTTGTAAATATCTTCAGTTCAGGGCATTTCTTTCACCTAAAAAAAAAAAGAGTGACTCTCCAAACTTACTTGGTTCTTGACTAACTGGAAGCTCTGGAGACCTTTTTTATGCATTCTAAGAAAGGTAATGTTTCCATCAATCCTGATAAATACATCTTTATCCACCAAAATAATTTCTGATTTATATAGAGTCATAACTATTATATTTGACTGTAACTTGGACATGGGAGATGCTGTATAATACAGAAAGTTTGACGAAAGGGGAAATTACTTTTGAAAGGCGTATATTTAGAACATTGTGCTGCCAATGGTTTAATCCTTTAGTAATTTCCAAAAATGTTATTTTCGAAGAAATCTTTTTTCAGCCTGCATGGCTTAGGCCCCTGTCATTTGGAAGGAGACTCGGATACAGCCATTTGTGCAGTCACAGGCAGATGCTGCCTGAGCCGTTCCCTGCTTGGTCACACTCTGTCTGGCCGTACTGGACGACACCTCACTGAGTGTCGCGTGCTTCTTTAGTTTTGCTAGACTTCCAAAACATGCAAAAGTTGATTGTCGTAAGTGGTTTTAGTCGCAGTTCGTTCCATGGGAGAGCTTAGACAGAATACCAGCCTCATTTTGCAGGTGTGCTTGGATAGAGAAATCTTTATTGAAGGCCTGATGCAAAACACTAATGTTTTAATTCCTTGAATTATGTGCAGAGTTACGCTGGTAGCAGCTTATTTTCAGTAATTGCATCATGATTAACTTTGAACAATCTGAATAAAGCTGTATTTAGGCATTTGTACTTAAAGACATATTAATGTTTCAAAGATCTCCTCGTTGCTGCTCTGCCCTTTAGATCCTCTCTGAGGCTTCTGTAGTCGTAAATAAGTGCTCAACTGAGCTAGGTCGTAAGCTGTTAAGCAGACTTGGGCAGTGCTTTAAAGATGTTTCAGATCACCTGTTCATAGACCGTATTACCCATTACAGCTTTGAGGAGTTTTCTGGTTTATTTTTTAGTTTTATTCTTTTCTTACATACTGAAAACTAAACAAAAAGTCCACCTGTAGCAGCAGTGCAGCTGAGCCTAAACAGTAAACAGCTGCAGCCTCCTCACACCCCCCGGCCCACATTGAACAACTAATACGCAGTACTTGTGTGGCAGCTATTTCTTTGGTGGCAGGGTTATTCTCTGTGGCATCTAGTGAAAAGCATATTTTACATGTTTATTGCATTTTATTTTTTCCCTTAACGTAAATTTTTTATCCTGAGAATATAGTGAGAAGCGGAGAGCTTGCTGTTCATCGCAGGAAGAGGTGTTCTCACAACTCCAGCATCATCACTGTGGCCACAGTGGCATTCTGCATGAACATGCCCAGAACCTGTTAGTCGGTGCTCTGTTGGGTTGGGAGGTCCGTCCACAGAGTATATTTAATAGATCGAATTTATTTGTACATGTGCAGAGTATGTTATTTGTGTATGAAATCTGTGCTTTATTCCTATTTCTTTCTCAGCTCTATGATGAGTAGAATATTAAATGTTGTTATGGAAATGCAGATTATTGCTTGTATATGAAGATAATTATGAAAATAAAATCTGAAACTATATAAATAAGTTCACTCTTCTCAACTATTTAGCTTTGCTGGTTAATTCCTTTTTTTTTCCCAAGGACACATTTTCTAAATTATTCATTTGATTCCACACCACACGCACCTGTTGCCATCGAGTCGCTTCCAACCCAGTGACCCTATAGGACAGAGTAGAACAGTCCCATAGGGTTTCCAAGGAGCCACTGTTAGATTTGACCTGCCAACCTTTTGGTTAGCAGCCGGTTAACCACTGCGCCATTTGATTCCAGGTGTGTTATATAAGAGTGGCATTTTGTCTGTCGTTTTCAGTTGTATGATTCTGCTCTTTGGGAGTCAAGTTAGGTGCCTTTGGGAGTTACTGTAAACTCTTTGGGGAAATTCCAGCATGGCACAAACAGTTAACACACTCAGCTGCTAACTGAAAAGCTGAGATTCGAGTCCACCTCTTTCAAGGTGCATCAGAAGAAATGCTTGAAGATCTATTTCCAAAAAATCAGCTACTGAAAACCCTATGAAGCACGGTTGTATGCTGACACACATGGGGCTGCCGTGAGTTGAAATTGACTCGACAGCAACTGGTTTAAACTATTTAGACTTTTAAAAATACTAGTCATCCAGTTACTAGTCATCTAGTTGACATAGCAACAATTGTGAGGATGGCACAGGACCAGGCAGTGTTCTGCTCTGTTGTAGATGGGGTCGCACAGTGACACCTGGTGACAGCAGCACAACACTTACCCAGTTAATGTGGTTCTGTGCTGTCTGGTGATCTGGAAGGCTTTAATACATCTTCCAAGAGAATAATTCTTTCATTGAGTTTAACGAAATAAAACCCTAAGATGAGGAGGCTAGGAAAATGTGACGTGGCATTGTTTTACAATTACATGTAATTTGCATCTTTATTACTAGTTTATTTATAATTAATCAGACATTTATTGATGGCTTACTGTGTAATATTGTCCCTGACTTTTATGGAATGGAAAGTGGTAATATAATTTGATGCCTGGATTTCGTAGAAGCTGGAATAAGAAATGTAGCATAAAGAGTGGTTCTTGGACATAATGTAGTTTTGTGTATCTTTAAGAACCCCTTGGTGTGTTCTAAGTGTGCTCTGTGATCACCGTGGCATTTGTAGCAAGTAAGATGAGTTAGCCAGAAGGATAAACAATCCATGTCCCCTTAACCAACAACCCCCAATTGTTTTCATTAGGCTACTACAAATAAACAGCTCAATACTGACTCTAATTTGGTGAGTTAATTTTAAGGACATTAAAAATGTTTTGAACAAAGGATCGAGACAAACATCAATTTTGAAAAAGGAAAGCAAACCTCTTCCATTTGAGTGTTTTTTTCATGGCCAAGAGACCTTTGTGTATGAAGAGAACTTACCTGGATTTTAATTAATATTCAAGGACAATGAATAAAGTGTTGCCAAGTAATTAACCCAACTTACAAACTTTGCTGTCGAGTGGATTCTGACTCATGGCAACCCTATAGGACAGAGTGGAACTGCCCCATCAGACTTCCAAGACTAAATCTTTGCAGAAAGAAGCAGATTGCCACATCTTTCTCCCGAGGAGTAGATGGTGGAGAGCCCTGGTAGCACAGTGGTTAAAGCACTCAGCTACTAACTGAAAGGTCGGCAGTTTGAACCCACCAGCCGCTCTGCTAGAGAAAGATGTGACAGTTTGCTGCCATAGATTGTTGTTGTTAGGCGCTATCTAGTCTGTTCAACTCATAGCGAGCCTGTGTACAACAGAATGAAACACTGCCTGGTCCTGCGCCATCCACACAATTGTGGTTACTCTTAAGCCCATCGTTCCAGCCACTGTGTCAGTCCATCTTATTGAGGGTCGTCCTCTGTTTCACTGACCCTTTACTTTACCAAGCACGATGTCCTTCTCCAGAGACTGATCCCTCCTGACAACATGTCCAAAGTATGTGAGATGTAATCTCACTATGCTTGCTTCTGTGGAGCATTCTGGTTGTACTTCTTCCAATACAAGATTTGTTCATTCCTTTAGCAGTCCATGGTATAATCAGTATTCTTCTCCAACACCACAATTCAAACATGTCAGTCCTTCTTTTGTCTTCCTTATTCACCGTCCAGCTTTCACATGTATAGGAGGCGATTGAAAATACCATGGCTTGGGTCAGACGCACCTTAGTCTTCAAGGTGACATCTTTGCTTTTCAACGCCTTAAAGAGGTCTTTCGCAGTAGATTTGCCCAATTCAATGCGTCTTTTGGTTTCTTGACTGCTGCTTCCCTGGGTGTTGATCATGGATCCAAGTAAAATGAAATCCTTGACAACCTCAATCTTTGCTCAGTGTATCATGATGTTACCTATTGGTCCAGTTGTGAGGATTTTTGTTTTCTTTTTATGTTGAGGTGTAATCCATACTGAAGGCTGTAGTCTTTGATCTTAATTAGTGCTTCAAGTCCTCTTCGCTTTCAGCAGGCAAGGTTGTATTATCTGCATAACATAAGTGGTTAATGAGTCTTCCTCCAATCCTGATGCCCCGTTCTTCCTCATATAGTCCAGCTTCTCGGATTATTTGCTCAGCATACAGATTTAATAGGTATGGTGAAAGGATACAATCCTGCCAAACACCTTTCCTGACTTTAAACCATGCAGCATCCCCTTGTTTTGTTTGAATGACTGCCTCTTGATCTGTGTACAGGTTCCTTATGAGCACAATTAAGTGCTCTAGAATTCCCGTTCTTCGAAAATGTTATCCATAATTTGTTATGATCCGCACAGTTGAATGCCTTTACATAGTCAGTGAAACACAGGTAAACACCTTTCTGGTATTCTCTGCAATTTCTGGCAGTTCCCTGTCAATATACTACTGCAGCTGTTTTGGAATGATCTTCAGCAAAATTTTACTTGTGTGTGATATTAATGAAATTGTTCAATAATTTCTGAATTTGGCTGGATCATCTTTCTTGGGAATAGGCATAAATATAGATCTCTTCCAGTCGATTGGCCAAATTTTTCGGCATTGAAGAGAGTACTTCCAGTGCAGCATCCGTTTGTGGGAACATTTGAATTGATATTCTGTGAATTCCGGGAGCCTTGTTTTCCGCCAGTGCCTTCAGTGCAGCTTTGACTTCTTCCTTCAGCACCGTTGACTCCTGCTCATATGGTACCTCCGGAAATGGTTGAACATCAACTAGTTCTTTTCGGTATAGTGACTCTGTGTATTCCTCCCATCTTCTTTTGATGCTTCCTGAGTCATTTAATATTTTCCCCATAGAATCCTTCAATATTACAACTTGAGGCTTGAGTTTTTTCTTCAGCTCTTTCAGCTTGAAAAATTCAGCACATGTTCTTCCCTTCTGGTTTTCCATCTCTAGGTCTTTGCACATGTTATTACAATACTTGGTCTTCTTGAGCCACCCTTTGAAATCTTCTGTTCAGCTCTTTTTATCATTTCTTCCTTTCGCTTTAGCTACTCGACATTAAAGAGCAAGTTTCAGAGTCTCTCCTGATAACCATTTTGGTCTTTTCTTTCTCTCCTGTCTTTTTAATGACCTCTTGCTTTCTTCATATATGATCTTGATGTCATTTCACAACTCGTCTGATCTTTGGTCGTTATTGTTCAATGTGTCAAATCTGTTCTTGAGATGGTCTCTAAACTCAGATGGGATATACTTAAGGTCATACTTTGACTCTTGTGGATTTGTTCTAATTTTCTTCAGTTTCAACTTGAACTTGCGTATGAGCAATTGATGGTTTCTTCCACAGTTGGCCCCCGGCCTTGTTCTGACTGATGATATTGAGCTTTTCCATCATCTCTTTCCACAGATGGAGTCGATTTGATTCCTGTGTATTCCATCTGGTGAGGTCCACGTGTGTAGTCACCATTTATGTTGGTGAAAAAAGATACTTATAATGAAGAAGTTGTTGGTCTTGCAAAATTCAATCATGCAATCTCTGGCATTGTTTCTATCATCAAGGCTATATTTTCCAAGTACTGGTCCTTCTTTGTTTTGAACATTCACATTCCAATCTCCAGCAATTACCAATGCATCCTGATTGCATGTTCAATCAATTTCAGACTGCAGAAGTTAGTAAAAAATCTTCAGTTTCATCATCTTAGACCTTAGTGGTTGGTGCATAAATTTGAATAATAGTCATATTAACTGGTTTTCATTGTAGGCGTATTGATATTATCCTATCACTGATAGCATTGTACTTCAGGATAGACCTTGAAATGTTCTTTTTGACGATGAATGCAATGCCATTCCTCTTCAAGTTGTCGTTCCTGGCATAGTAGACCATATGCCTGTCTGATTCAAAATGGCCAGTACCAGTCCATTTCAGCTCACTGATACATAGGGTATCAATGTTTATGCGTTCCACTTCATGAAATGGAATGCCGTAAAGATAACACCCTGGAAACCCTATGGGGCAGTTCTGTTCTCCTATAGGGTTGCTATGAGTCAGAATCACCTTGACTGCACCGGGTTTGGGTTTTTTGTTTACAAACATGGTGGTTCATTGAACCCCTTTACAGTTTAGGGCTTAAACATATTATATTACATTTATAATTTTTTTTTATACCTGATTCTCCCAAACCTTCCAAGAAGTCTTTGTAAGCACTTAAATCTTGTAAAGCTAATACATCCAATTTACATGTAAAGTAAATGAAACTATCAAATTTTCAAATACCATTTAGGAACTGAAATTCCCAAATTAATTAGAAACATTTCAGATGATGATCAAATGGCTAGTATGTCAAATTCTGTTAAACGTTTCAAGAGCCTTAAGTGTGAACATAACACAGATTATCACAATGATTGTAAAACTTTTTTTTCGTTTTCATGGTTCATCCATTTTTTTCTAAATTTGATTTATTTTGTTGTTGAGAATATACACTGCAAAACGTACACCAATTCAATAGTTTCAACATGTACAATTTAGTGACATTGATTACCTCAGCAGCAACCTTTTTTTTTTTTGTCATTGTAAATACATCTATTACACAACTTTTGCCAATTCAACTTTTTACAGGTATCCAACTTATTGACAGCAATTACAATAACAGCTGTGCAACCCTACCGTTAATCGACAGCAGGTTTCCATTACTCCCCCCAACTCCCTGCCCAGGTTTTCTACCTCCCTCCCACCCCTGGTAACCACTAATAAATTTTGATCTCTATATATTTGCCTATTCTCATCTTTTTTATATAAGTGAGGTCATACAATATTTGTCCTTTTGTGATTGACATTTCACTCAGCATAGTGTCTTCCAGCTCCATCCATACTGTAGCACGTATGAAGACTTCATGTCGCCTACTGGCTGGGTAGTATTCCATTGTATATATGTATCACATTTTGTTTATCCATTCATCTGTTGATGGGTATTTAGGTTGTTTCCACTTTTTGGCTATTGTGAATAGTGCCACAATGAACGTTGATGTTCATTGTTTGACTCTCTGTTTTCGAGTATTTTGGGTATACACCTAGGAGTAGAATTGCTGGGTCATATGGTAGTTCTACTTTTAGTTTTTTGAGGAACCACCACACTGTTTTCACAATGGCCGTACCATTTTGCATTCCTACCAGCAATAGATAAAGGTTCCAGTTTCTCCACATTATTAATATAATAATAAGCTCTTTGTGCTTTTAATATTATATTAAATAATCCATTGTTGAAAGCTAGGCCCAGGAGTATTGCCCCTGCTTGTTCTAAGAATGTTATGGTTTTAGTTTGCACATTTTGGATTTGTTTTTGTATATGGTGTGAGGCTTGTATCCTATTTCATCTGCATGTGGAAATCCAGTTTTTCCAGCACCATTTACTGAACAGACTGTTCTTTTCCCCATCAAATGGACTTAGCACCCTTGTCAAAAATCATTTCACCATAGATGTGTGGGTTTATTTCTGACTCAATTCTATTCCATCGGTCTATGTATCTATTGTTATACCAATACCAGACTGTTTTGATTACTATAGCTATATACTATTTTTTAATCAGGAAATGTGAGCCCTCCTACTTTGTTGTTCTCTTTCTACATTGTTTTAGCTATTCAGGGACTCTTGCCATTCCATATAAAGTTGAGGATTGATTTTTCTATTTCTGTAAAGAATGCTATTGGAATTTTTATCAGGATTGCGTTGAAGCTATTGATTGCTTTGGGTGGTATTGACATCTTAACGATATTAAGCTTTCCAATCCATGAACATGGACTATCCCTTTTTTTTTTTTTTAATTTTCTCTCCCCTACTTTTTTTCTTTTTTTTATTATTGTACTTGAAGGTTATGGAACTGGCTTCTCATTGAACAGTACACATATTGTTTTATGACATTGGTTAACAACTCCATGACATGTCAATGCTCTCCCTTCTCAACCTTAGGTCACCTGTTACTAGCTTTCCTGTCCCCTCTTGCCTTCTTGTCTTTGTCCCTGGGCTGGTGTGCCTCTTAAGTCTCATTTTATGGGCCTGCCTAATCTTTGGATGAAGGATGAACTTCAGGAGTGACTTCATTACTGAGCTAAAAGAGTGTCGGGGGCCATAATCTGGGGGTTTCTCCAGTCACTGTCAGGCCAGTAAATCTGGTCTTTTTTCGTGAGTTAGAATTTTGTTCTACCTTTTTCTCCAGCTCTGTCTGGGACCCTCTATTATGATCCCTGTCAGAGCAGTCAGTGGTGGTAGCCAGGCACCATCTAGTTGTACTAGACTCAGTCTGGTGGAGGCCATGGTTGTTGTAGTCTGTTAGTCCTTTGGACTAATCTTTCCCTTGTGTCTTTAGTTTTCTTCATTCTTCCTTGCTCCCGAAGGGGTGAGACCAGTGGGATGTCTTAGGTGGCTGCTCACAAGCTTTTAAGACCCCAGATGCTACTCACCAAAGTAGAATGTAGAACATTTTCTTTATAAAACATGTTAATGCCAATTAAACTAGATGTTCCCCAAGACCATGGTTCCTATAGCCCTCCACCCAGCAATTTGGTCCTTCAGAATTTTGCATGTGTCTACAGAACTTCCATGACCTTGCCTTGTGCAAGTTGTGCTGGCTTCCCCAGTATTGTGTACTGTCTTACTCTTTACCAAAGTTACCACTTTTCTATTGTCTATTTAGTGTTTTTCCATCCCTACCCCACCTCGTAACCATCAAAGATTGTTTCTTTTTGTGTGTAAACCTTTTCATGAATTTTTATACTAGTGGTCCCATACAGTATTTGTTCTTTTGTGATTGACTTATTTCACTCAGCATCACGCCTTCCAGATTAATCCATGTTGTGAGATGCTTCGCAGATTCATCATGGTTCTTTATTGTTACATAGTACTCTACTGTGTGTATGTACCATAGTTTGTTTATCTGTTTGTTGGTGGGCATCTAGGTTGTTCCATCTTTTGGCTATTGTGAACAATGCTGCAGTTAACATGGGTTTGCATATGTCTGTTCATGTGACGGCTCTTATGTCTCTAGGATATATATATTCCTAGGAGTGGGATTGCTGGATAGCTTTCTGAGGAACTGCCATATCGTTTTCCAAAATGGTTGTACTATTTTGCATTCTCACTAGCAGTGCTTGAGAGTTCCAGTCTTCCTGGAGCTTCTTCAACACTTGTTATTTTCTTTTTTTTTTTTTTTTAATTCATGCCAGGAATGCCTGGGTGAGATGGTATCTCATTGTGGTTTTGATTTGCATTTCTCTAATGGCTAGTGATCTCAACCATTTCCTCATGTGTATGTTGGCCACTTGAATGTCTTCTTTGGTGAAGAGTCTGTTCATTTCCTTTGCGCATTTTTTAATTGGGTTATTTGTCTTTTTGTTGTAGAGGTGTTGGATTTTCCAGTAGATTCTAGAGATTAGAACTTTGTTGGATTTGTCATAGCCAACAGTTTTTCCCTAGCCTGTAGGTTCTTGTTTTTACTCTTTTGGTGAAGTCATTTGATGAGCATAAGTGTTTAATTTTTAGAAGATCCCAGTTATCTAGCTTATCTTCTAGATTTTGTGTGTTGTTTAATATGTTTTGTATCCTGTTAATTCCATTTATTAGGGCATCTAGCGTTGATCCTATTTGTTCTTCTGTGATCTTTATAGTTTTTGGTTTCATATTTAGGTCTTTGATCCATTTTGAATTAGTTTTTGTATATAGATCCTGTTTCATTTTTTTCAGATGGATATCCAGTTTTTTTGCCAGCACTATTTGTTGAAAAAGACTGCCTCTTCCCCATCTGGTGGATTTTGGACCCTTGTCAAAGATCAGGTGAACATAGGTGGATGGATTTACATCTGGGTTCTCAATTCTGTTCCATTGGTTAATGTATCTGTCATTGTACCAGTACCAGGCTGTTTTGACTACCTTAGTTTTATAGTAGGTTCGAGACCTCCTACTTTATCTTATTCAACAGTGATTTACTTATCCAGGGCTTCTTCCCTTTCCTTATAAAGTTAAATATTAGTTTTTCCACCTCTTTAAAGAATGTTGTTGGTATTTGGATTGAGATTGCATTGTATTTATAAATTTCTTTGGGTAGACATGTCTGTTTCACAACGTTAAGTCTACCTATTGATGAGCATGGTATGTTTTTCCATTTCTGTAGATCTCTTTTGGTTTCTTGCAATAGTGTTTTGTAGTTTTCTTTGTATAGGTCTTTTACATCCCTGGGTAGATTTATTCCTAAGTGTTTTTTTAGGGGCTATTACAAATGGCATTGTTTTCTTAATTTCCTTTTTGTCATTTTCTTTATTGGTGTATAGGGATCGAACTGATTTTTTACATTTAGCTTGTATCCTACTACTGTGCTGAATCTATTAGTTCCAGTAGTTTTCTCATTGAGTCTTTTGGGTATTCTATGTATAGCATCATGTCATCTGCAAGTAGGGATAGTTTTACTTCCTCCTTACCAATTTGGATGCCCTTTATTTCTTTTTCTTGCCTTATTGCTCTAGCTGGGACTTCCCAGCCCAGTGTTGAATAGGAGTGGTGATAAAGGGCATCCTTTTCTTGCTGTTATTCTCAAGGGGAATGTTTTCAGCCTCTCTCCATTAAGAATGATTTTGGCTGTTAGTTTTGTATAGATGCCTTTTATTATATTGAGTAATTTCCCTTTTGTGCCTATTTTATTGAGAGTTTTTTTCAGGAATGGGTGTTGGACTTTGTTGAATGCCTTTTCTGCATCAATTGAGATAATCATGTGATTCTTTTATTTATGTGGTGGATTACATTCATTGGTTTTCTAATGTTGAACTATCCTTGCATACCTGGTATGAATCCTACTTGGTCATGGTGTATTATTTTTTTGATATGATGCTGAATTCTGTTGGCTACAATTTTGTTGAGAATTTTTGCATCAAATTCATGAGAGAAATTGGTCTGTAATTTTTTTGTGTGTGTGTGTGGTGTTTTTGCCTGGTTTTGGTATCAGGATTACGCTGTCTTCATAGAATGAATTCAGAAGTATCGCTTCATTTTCTCCGTTCTGAAATAGTTTGAGTAATACTGGTGTCACATCTCTGAATGTTTGGTAGAGTTCCCCAGAATAATCCTTTTTATTTCAGTTGGGTCTGTTGTAATGTCCCACATTTCATTTCTCATTTGGTTTATTTGCACCGCATCCTGTTTTTCCCTTGTCAACTTGGCAAGTGGTTTGTCGATTTTGTTGATCCACTCAAAGAACCAACTTTTGGTTTTGTTGATTCTATTATTTTTCTATTTCATTTATTTCTGCTCTGATCTTTATTATTTCCTTTCTTCTCGTGGCTGTGGGCTTCTTTTGCTGTACTTTTCCTATTCGTTCCAGTTGTGTAGCTAATGTTTTTATTTTATCCATTTCTTCTTTTGTGATGAGTGAATCTATTGCTATAAATTGACCTCTGAGGACTGCCTTGCTGTGTCCCAAAAGTTTTTGTATGATGTGTTTTCATACTTGTTTGATTCGAGGAATTTTTTGATTCTGTCTTTGATTTCTTCTTTACCCAGTGGTTTTTAAGGAGGGTGTTATTCAGTTTCATGTAATTGGTTTTTTTCCCTTGCTCTTCCTGTTGTCAATTTCTACTTTGATGACACTTTGATCAGAGAAGATACTTTGTATTATCTCAGTGTTTTGGATTTCATTGAGGGTTGCTTTGTGGCCTAACACATAGTCTACTCTGGAGAATGTTCCATGTGCATTGGAAACAATGTGTACTTTGCTGCTGTTCGGTGAAGTGTTCTATATATGTGTATGAGGTCAAGTTGGCTAATTGTGTCCTTTAGATGTTCAGTATCTTTGTTGAGTTTCTTTCTCGATATTCTGTTCTTTACCGAGTGTGGTGCGTTGAAGTCTGCTATTATTGTGGAACTGTCAGTTTCTCTTTTTAGTGCTGCTAGAGTTTGTTTTATGTATTTTGGAGCCCTGTCAATGGGTGTGTTGATATTTATTATGGTTGTTTTCATGATGGATCATCCCTTTAATCATTATATAGTGTCATTCTTTGTCTTTTATGGTAGATTTTATTTATTTATTTTTTAATAATTTTTATTGTGCCTTAAGTGAAAGTTTACAAATCAAGTCAGTCTCTCACACAAAAACCCATATACACCTTGCTACACACTCCCAATTACTCTCCCCCTAATGAGACAGCCCACTCTCTCCCTCCACTCTCTCTTTTCGTGTCCATTTCGCCAGCTTCTAACCCCCTCCACCCTCTCATCTCCCCTTCAGGCAGGAGATGCCAGCATGGTCTCAAGTGTCCACCTCATCCAAGAAGCTCACCCCTCACCAGCATCCCTCTCCAAACCATTGTCCAGTCCAATCCATGTCTGAAGACTTGGCTTCAGGAATGGTTCTTGTCCTGGGCCAACACAAGGTCTGGGGCCATGACCACCGGGGTCTTTCTAGTCTCAGTCAGACCATTAAGTCTGGTCTTAGGAGAATTTAGGGTCTGCATCCCACTGCTCTCCTGCTCCCTCAGGGGTTCTCTGTTGTGTTCTCTGTCAGGGCAGTCATCGGTTGTAGCCGGGCACCATCTAGTTCTTCTGGTCTCAGGATGATGTAGTCGCTGGTTCATGTGGCCCTTTCTGTCTCTTGGGCTCGTAATGGCCTTGTGTCCTTGGTGTTCTTCATTCTCTTTGATCCAGGTGGGTCGAGACCAATTGATGCACCTTAGATGGTTGCTTGCTAGCGTTTAAGCCCCCAGATGCCACTCTTCAAAGTGGCATGCAGAATGTTTTCTTAATAGAATTTATTATACCAGTTGACTTAGATGTCCCCTGAAACCATGGGTCCCCAGACCCCTGCACGTGCTACGCTGGCCTTCAAGCATTCACTTTATTCGGGAAACTGCTCTGCTTTTGGTTTAGTCCAATTATGCTGACCTCCCCTGTATTGTGTCCTGTCTTTCCCTTCACCTAAAGTAGTTCTTATCTACTATCTAATTATTGGTGTTTTGGGTATCTAATTAGTGAATGACCCTCTGCCACCCTCCCTCCCTCTCCCCTCTCGTAACCACGAAAGAATGTTTACTTCTCAGTTTCAACTATTTCTCAAGTTCTTATAATAGTGGTCTTATACAATATTTGTCCTTTTGCAACTGACTGATTTCACTCAGCATAACGCCTTCCAGGTTCCTCCATGTTATGAAATGTTTCACAGATTCCTCACTGTTCTTTATCAATGCATAGTATTCCATTTTGTGAATATACCGTAATTTATCCATTCATCCCTTGATGGGCACCTTGGCTGCTTCCATCTTTTTGCTATTGTAAACAGTGCTGAAATAAACCTGGGTGTGCATGTATCTGTTCATGTAGAGGCTCGTTATTTCTCTAGGATATATTCCAAGGAGTGGGATTGCTGGATTGTATGGTAGTTCTATTTCTAGCTTTTTAAGGACGTGCCAAATCAATTTCCAAAGTGGTTGTACCATTTGACATTCACACCAGCAGTGTATAAGTGTTCCAGTCTCTCCACAGCCTCTCCAACATTTATTCTTTTGTGTTTTTTGGATTAATGCCAGTCTTGTTGGAGTGAGGTGAATTCACATCGTAGTTTTGATCTGTATTTCTCTAATAGCTAATGATCGTGAACATTTCTTCATATATCTGTTAGCTACCTGAATGTTTTCTTTAGTGAAGGGTCTATTCATATCTTTTGCCCATTTTTTACTTGGGTTATTTGTCTTTTTGCAGTTGAGTTTTTGCAGTATCAAGTAGATTTTAGAGATCAGGCACTGATCAGAAATGTCATAGCTAAAAACTTTTTCCCAGTTTGTAGTTAGTCTTTTTACTCTTTTGGTGAAGTGTTCGGATGAGCATAGGTGTTTGATTTTTAGGAGCTCCCAGTTATCTAGTTTTTTTTCTACATTATTTATAATGTTTTATATACTGTTTATGCCATGTATTAGGGCTCCTAACGCCCCTATTTTTTCTTCCATGATCTTTATCGCTTTAGATTTTATATTTAGTTCTTTGATCCATTTTATTTTAAAGACAGTTTTTTCTGAGATTAGTATTGCCACTCCTGCTCTTTTTTGGTAGTTATTTGCTTGATATATTTTTTTCCATACTTTGATTTTGAATAAATTTACATCTTTGTTTTTAAGGCGTGTCTCTCGTAGGCAGCATATTGATGGAGTCTGTTTTTTTATCCATTCTATCACCCTGTATCTCTTTATGGATGCACTTAGGCCATTTACATTGAGTGTAATTATTAATAGGTGTGAGTTTATTGCTGTCATTTTCTAGTTTTGTGTGTGTGTGTGTGGTGCTGATCTTTTCTTCGTTCTTCTTAGCCTCCTGCACTGAATTCCTATTGTTTGTGGATTTATTTTGTCTTTATAGATTTTGTTTTTACTGAGACTTTATGTTTTCCTTCTTTATTTTTTTTCTGGAGAGAGGAGAGACAACTTTATTTCATTGTGTAAGGAAAGGAAACAGTAACGGCTGCTGCCTCAAAGACTCCTCAGTGATGGCAAGGGGGAAGGTTATACTTTTAAGGGATTTACAAATAGGAAGTTCATACAAGTTACATCAACAACACTCTTAATCATACTGTGCAGGCATGATGGGGCTTACGTATAGCTTCATGCATCACATGTTCAGAAAATGGCAGTTAAACTCCACGTAGAGGAGGGGAAGTTACTATGTATGAGGTTTTTTTTTTTAATAATTTTTATTGTGCATTAAGTGAAAGTTTACAAATCAAGTCAGTCTCTCAACACAGAAACCCATATACACCTTGCTACACACTCCCAATTGCTCTCCCCTTAATGAGACAGCCAGTTTTCTCCCTCCACTCTCTCTTTTCTTGTCCATTTTGCCAGCTTCTAACCCCCTCCATCCTCTCATCTCGCCTCCAGGCAGGAGATGCCAACATAGTCTCAAGTGTCCACCTGATCCAAGAAGCTCACTCCTCGCCAGCATCCCTTTCCAGCCCATTGTCCATTCCAATCCATGTCTGAAGACTTGGCTTCAGGAATGGTTCTTGTCCTGGGCCAACAGAACTTCTGAGGGCCATGACCACCGGGGTCCTTCTAGTCTCAGTCAGACCATTAGATTGGACTTACAAGAATTTAGGGTCTACATCGCACTGCTCTCCTGCTCCCTCACGGGTTATCTGTTGTCTTCCCTGTCAGAGCAGTCATTGGTTGTAGCCGGGCACCATCTAGTTCTTCTGGTCTCAGGATGATGTAGTCTCTGATTCATGTGGCCCTTTCTGTCTCGTGGGCTAATAATTCCCTTGTGTCCCTGGTGTTCTTCATTCTCCTTTGTTCCAGGTGGGTGGAGACCAATTGCTGCATCGTAGATGGCTGCTTGCTAGCGTTTAAGACCCCAGATGCCACTCACCAAAGTGGGATGCAGAATGTTTTCTTAATAGATTTTATTATGCCGATTGACTTAGATGTCCCCTGAAACCATGGTCCCCAGACCCCTGCCCCTGCTATGCTGGCCTTCGAAGCATTGAGTTTATTCAGGAAACTTCTTTGCTTTTGGTTTAGTCCAGTTGTACTGACCTCCCCTGTATTGTGTGCTGTCTTTCCCTTCGCTGAAAGTAGTTCCTATCTACTATCTAATTAGTGAATGCCCCTCTCCCAGCTTCCCTCCCTCCCCCCTCTCGTAACCACGAAAGAATGTTTTCTTCTCAGTTTCAGCTATTTCTCAAGTTCTTATAATAGTGGTCTTATACAATATTTGTCCTTTTGCAACTGACTAATTTCACTCAGCATAATGCCTTCCAGGTTCCTCCATGTTATGAAATGTTCCACAGATTTCTCACTGTTCTTTATCAATGTGTAATATTCCATTGTGTGAAATACCATAATTTATTTATCCATTCATCCATTGATGAGCACCTTGGTTGCTTCCATCTTTTTGCTATTGTAAACAGTGTTGCAATAAACGTGGGTGTGCATGTATCTGTTCATGTAAAGGCTCTTACTTCTCTAGGATATATTCCAAGGAGTGGGATTGCTGGATCTATTTCTAGCTTTTTAAGGAAGCGCCAAATCAATTTCCAAAGTGGTTGTACCATTTTATATTCCCACCAGCAGTGTATAAGTGTTCCAATCTCTTCACAGCCTTTCCAACATTTATTCTTTTGTGTTTTTTGGATTAATGCCAGCCTTGTTGGAGTGAGATGAAATCTCATTGTAGTTTTGATGTGCATTCCTCTAGTGGCTAATGATCGTGAACATTTCCTCATATATCTGTTAGCTACCTGAATGTCTTCTTTAGTGAGTGTCTATTCATATCTTTTGCCCATTTTTAGATTGGGTATTTGTCTTTTTGTAGTTGAGTTTTTGCAGTATCATGTAGATTTTAGAGAGCAGGCGCTGATCAGAAATGTCATAGCTGAAAACTTTTTCCCAGTCTGTAGGTAGTCTTTTTACTCTTTTGGTGAAGTGTTTGGACGAGCATAGGTGTTTGATTTTTAGGAGCTCCCAGTTATCTAGTTTTTCTTCTACATTCTTTATAATGTTCTGTATAGGGCAGGTTTTATACTGTTTATGCCATGTATTAGGGCTCCTAACCTTCTCCCTATTTTTTCTTCCATGATCTTTATCGTTTTAGATTTTATATTTTGGTTTTTGATCCATTTTGAGCTCTTTTTTGTGCATGGAGTGAGGTATGGGTCTTGTTTCATTTTTTTGCACATGGATATCCAGTTATGCCAGCACCATTTGTTGAAAAGACTGTCTTTTCCCCATTTAACTCTTTTGGGGCCTTTGTCAACAAGTTGATACTGCTCATTTTTGGATGGATTTATGTCTGGATTCTCAGTTCTGTTCCATTGGTCCATGTATCTGTTGTTGTACCAGTACTAGGCTGTTTTGACTACTGTGGTGGTATAATAAAAAAAAAAAAAAATTTTTTTTTTTTTTTTTTTATAATAGGTTCCAAAATCAGGTAAAGTAAGGCCTCCCACTTTGTTCTTGTTTTTCAGTAATGCCTTAATTATCCAAGGCCTCTTTCCCTTCCATATGAAGTTGGTGATTTGTTTCTCCATCTTGTTAAAGAATGTCGTTGGGATTTGGATCGGAATTGCATTAAATGTATAGATTGCTTTTCGTAGAATAGACATTTTTATAATGTTAAGTCTTCCTATCCACGAGCAAGGTATGTTTTTCCACTTCTGTAAGTCTGTTTTGGTTTCTTGCAGAAGTGCACTGTAGTTTTCTTTGTATGAGTCTTTTACATCTCTGGTAAGATTGATTCCTAAGCATTTTATCTTCTGGGGGGCTACTGTAAATGGCATTGATTTGGTGATTTCCTCTTTGATGTTCTTTTTGTTATTGTAGAGGAATCCAACTGATTTTTGTATGTTTATCTTGTATCCTGATACTCTGCTGAACTCTTCTATTAGTTTCAGTAGTTTTCTGGAGGATTCTTTAGGGTTTTCTGTGTATAAGATCATGTCATCTACAAATAGAGACACTTTACTTCTTCCTTGTGAATCTGGATGCCTTTTATTTCTTTACCTAGCCTATTTCCTCTGGCTAGGACTTCCAGCACAATGTTGAATAAGAGTGGTGATAAAGGGCGACCTTGTCTGGTTCCTGATCTCAGTGGGAATGCTTTCAGGCTGTCTCCATTTAGAGTGATGTTGGGTGTTGGCTTTGTATAAATGCCCTTTGTTATGTTGAGGATTTTTCCTTTTATTCCTATTTTGCTGAGAGTTTTATCATGAATGAGTGTTGAACTTTGTCAAATGCCTTTTCAGCATCAATTGATAAAATCATGTGATTCTTGTCTTTTGTTTTATTTATGTGATGGATTACATTAATGTTTTTCTAACGTTGAACCATCCCTGCATACCTGGTATGGATCCCACCTGGTCATGGTGAGTTATTTTTTTGATATGTTGTTGAATTCTATTGGCTAGAATTTTGTTGAGGATTTTTGCATCTATGTTCATGAGGGATTAGGTCTATAATTTTCTTTTTTTGTGGGGTCTTTACCTGGTTTTGGTATCAGGGATGTGGTGGCTTCATAGAATGAGTTTGGTAGTATTCCGTCTTTTTCTATGCTCTGAAATACCTTTAGTAGTAGTGGTATTAACTCTTCTCTGAAACTTTGGTAAAACTCTGCAGAGAAGCAGTTCGGGCCAGGGTTTTTTTTTTTGTTGGGAGTTTTTTGATGACCTTTTCAATCTCTTCTTTTGTTATGGGTCTATTTAGTTGTTCTCCCTCTGTTTGTGTTAGTTTAGGTAGGTAGTGTGTTTCTAGGAATTCATCCATTTCTTCCAGGTTTTCAAGTTTGTTGGAGTACAGTTTTTCATAGTAATCTGATATGATTCTTTTAATTTCAGTTGGGCCTGTTGTAGTATCGCCCATCTCATTTCTTATTTGGGTTATTTGCTCCCTCTTCTGTTTTTCTTTTGTCAGTTTGGCCAGTGGTTTATCAATTTTGTTGATTTTTTCAAAAAGCCAGCTTTTGGTGGTGTTAATTCTTTCAATTGTTTTTCTGTTTTCTATTTCGTTTAGTTCAGCTCTAGTTTTATTATTTGTTTTCTTCTGGTGCCTGAGGGTTTCTTTTGTTGCTCTCTTACTATTTGTTCAAGTTGTAGGGATAATTCTTTGATTTTGTCCCTTTCTTCTTTTTGGATGTGTGCATTTATTGATATAAATTGGCCTCTGAGCACCACTTTTGCTGTGTCCCAAATGTTCTGATAGGAAGTGTTTTCATTCTTATTGGATTCTATGAATTTCTTTATTCCCTCCTTACTGTCTTCTATAATCCAGTCTTTTTTTGAGCAGGGTATTGTTCAGTTTCCAAGTGTTTGATTTCTTTTCCCTGCTTTTCCTGTTATTGATTTCCACTTTTATGGCCTTATGGTCAGAGAAGAAGCTTTGTAATATTTCAGTGTTTTGGATTCTGCTAAGGCTTGCTTTATGACCTAATATGTGGTCTCTTCTAGAGAATGTTCCATGTGCACTAGAAAAGAAAGTATACTTGGTTGCTGTTGGGTGGAATGTTCTGTATATGTCTACGAGGTCAAGTTGGTTGATTGTGGCATTTAGATCTTCCGTGTCTTTATTGAGCTTCTTTCTGGATGTCCTGTCCTTCACCGAAAGTGGTGTGTTGAAGTCTCCTACTACTATTGTGGAGCTGTCTATCTTTCTTTTCAATGCTGATAGGTTGTTTTATGTATTTTGCAGCCCTGTCATTGAATGCATAAATATTTAATATGGTTATATCTTCTTGGTATATTGTCCCTTTAATCATTATATAGTGTCCTTCCTTATCCTTTCTGATGGATTTAACTTTAAAGTCTATTTTGTCAGAAATTAATATTGGTACTCCTGCTCTTTTTTGATTGTTGTTTGCTTGATATATTTTTTTCCATCCTTTGAGTTTTAGTTTGTTCATGTCTTTAAGTGTCAGGTGTGTCTCTTGTAGGCAGGATATAGACGGATCTTGTTTTTTAATCCATTCTGCCACTCTCTGTCTCTTTATTGGTGCATTTAGTCCATTTTCATTGAGGGTAATTATGGATAGGTATGAATTTGGTGGTATCATTTTGATGTCTTTTTTTGTGTGTTATTGACAGTTTCTTTTTCCCACTTGATTTTATGTGCCGGGTGGATTTTCTTTATATATTGTCCTTTCCTCATATTTGTTGTTGTTGATTTTGTTTCTGCTGAGTCCGTATTTTTCCCTTGTATTTTATTTTGATGAGTAGGATAATTTGTCTCCTTTGTGGTAACCTTATTATTTACCCCTGTTTTTCTAAATTGAAACCTAACTTTTTATTGCCGTATCTTCCTCTCCATGTGGAAGGCGTATGATTACATTTCTTTGTCCCTGTTTGTTATTTTAATGTTGTCTTCTTTTATATAATAACATCGCTGTTACCCTGTTTTGGGCTTTTTTTTTTTTTTTTAATAATCTTGCTTTCTTTTTTTGGATTTCCCTGCGTGGGCTGACTTCTGGTTGCTCTGCCCAGTGTTCTAGTCTGGGGTTGATACCTGATATTATTGATTTTCTAACCAAAGAACTCCCTTTAGTATTTCTTGCAGTTTTGGTTTGGTTTTTACAAATTCCTTAAGCTTCTGTTTATCTGGAAATGTCTTAATTTCACCTTCATATTTAACAGAGTTTTGCTGGATATGATTCTTGGCAGGCAATTTTTTTCCTTCAGTTTTTTAAATATGTCACCCCATTGCCTTCTTGCCTGCATGGTTTCTGCCCTGTAGTCCGAGTTTATTCTTATTGGCTCTCCTTTGTAGGTGACTTTTCGTTTATCCCTTGATGCTCTTATAATTCTCTCTTTATCTTTGGTTTTGGCAAGTTTGATTATAATATGTCTTGGTGACTTTCTTTTAAGATCTACTTTATGTGGAGTTCGATGAGCATCTTGGATGGATATCGTCTCATCTGTCACAATATCAGGGTAGCTTTCTGCCAACAAATCTTCAACAATTTTCTCTGTTTTTTCTGTTATCCCCCCCCTCTTCTGGTACTCCAATCACTTGTAGGTTATTTCTCTTGGTAGAGTCCCACATGATTCTTAAGGTTTCTTCATTTTTTAAAATTATTTTATCTGATTTTTCTTCAAATATATTAGTGCCAAGTGATTTATCTTCAAGTTCAGAAATTCTGGCTTCTACTTGCTCAATTCTGCTCCTCTGACTTTCTATTGAGTTGTCTAATTCTGTTATTTTATTGTTAATTTTCTCAATTTCTGCTTGCTGTCTATGGATTTTTTTGTGCTTATTAAACTGTTCATTCTGTTCTTGAATAATCTTTCTAATTTCTTCAATTGCTTTATCTGTGTGTTCCTTGGCTTGTTCTGCATACTGCCTCTTTTCCTTCCTGATGTCTTGAAGGGCTCTGTATATTAAACTTTTGTATTCTGCATCTGGTAATTCCAGGAATGCACTTTCATCTAGAAGATCCCTGGATTCTTTGTTTTGAGAGCCTGTTGAGGTGATCATGATCTGTTTCTTAATGTGACTTGATATTGACTGTTGTCTCTGAGCCATCGATAAGTTATTGTGTTAGTTTTTGCTTGATTCCTGTGTCATAACTTCTTTGTTTTGTTTTGGTATACCCCTATGGGTTGCTTGAGTAAGCTAGCTTGATTATTTTTGTCTTTGGAGCTCCGGTGTCCTGTCCCCACGTGGCTAGATTTGTTATCAGGTATATCAGTCTAGGAGTCCATTCAGTTTTCTTGTATGAATTCAGCTCAGGTTTCCAGGTAGCTGACCATCAAGTGTGTGGTACAGGCTTTGTCCTACAGTCTCAGAGCGGCAGGGGTGATTGGCGTATATACCGGCATCTGATTGCAGCAGGGGGTCACGCTCTAAACAAGGCAGCGGGCTGAGAACCAACCCCCGAGTGTCTCTGAGGAAAACGCGTCCCTATTCCCTAGAGCGTGCTGGTGGTTGGGTTCTGCTCATGGACCGTGGGTACCCAAAGTTTCTGGTTGTAAGGACTGGGAGGTACCAGTTATCTTTGGACCCCTGTCGTGGGTGGTGGGGTGATCTGAGTGGAGCTACCAGTCTTTAGGTCCCTGATGTGGGTTGGTGAGGACCTTGTTTAATAGGCAAAGCAACCTCAAACATCAAACATCCACCTCTCCACTGCACAGCTGAAATGGTTGCAGTCTGTCAACAAGGGCCTATTCTCCTGAAATAGGCCCACACAGGTCCATGCAGAAGGGAAAGGTGCTCAAGGTCCATGGACTCTTTATGCCTGGATAGGAGCCACTTCTGTCCTGAGCTCCCCCAGTTAATGGAGCTAGCAAATTATCTTTTCGCCCCAATTGCAAATTTTTCCTTCCCCTAGGCCGGGAGGATGGCTCTAGGTGCTCAACAGGGCCTATCTTAGGCCCAGGGATTGAGCTGCTGAAGCCAGGGGGCAGGGGGCACACTAAAATATACACAAGTACTTTTGCCGAGAGCGCCGTTGTTCTCAGGTTCCGCAGGTGTGAGTAGGCTGTGCGGCTGGCTGCTTCTCCCTGAGGAAACTGTGGCTGAATGCTAGTACCAGCCCGCGCCGCTGCCGCCGCCACTCCAGGAATGGTGCCCGAGGGCTTCCCGCGATTCAAGTCCAGTAACTCCTCTCCACTTCTGAATGGTCTTTTCATCTCCCTGTCCCTCAGTTCATTGTCAAAGCTTGCCTTTGATCCTCAGGGCTCCCAGCTTGTACAAGTACACTCGTTTCACTTGTTTCTTCAGGTCTTTGTTGTAAAGAGGGCTCGCCAGAATCGTCTGTCTATTCAGCCGTCTTGGGTCCGCCTCCTTCTGTCTTCTTTATTTTGATGAGTAGTTTGTTAACTTTCTTTGTGCTTACCTTGAAATTTACCCATATCTTTCTAGGTTTGAATCAGTCTGTTACTGCTTGGTATCACCTTGTCTTCCTTTCCATTAGAAAGTTCTATACTTACGCCATTTATTCCTTCTTTTATTGTTCTGACTTTTGTCACTTACAGATTAACCTCTCTGGTTCCCTGTTGTAAATCTTTTGGTTTTGAATAGTCCTTGAGAGTTCGTTTCCTAGGTTAATATCTGACTAATGCAATCTTACATCCTGGATTCAGGCTGTGGTCTGATGTTGTTTGTTCTCAAACCAAAGAACTCCCTGTAATAATTCTTGTAAGTTTGGTCTGGCTTTTACATATTCCCTTAACTTCTCTTCATCTGGAAATGTTGCAATTTCACCATCATATTTGAACGAGAGTTTTGCAGGATATATTATTCTTGGTTGGCAATTTTTTTCATTCAGGTTTTTATATATGTCATCCCATTGTCTTCTTGCTTGTGAGGTTTCTGCCAAGTAACAGAGCTTAGTCTTATGGTTTCCCCTCTGTATGTAACTTTTCGTTTTTCTTGGGCTGCTCTCAGGATTCTTTGTCTTTGGTTTTAGCAAGTGTGATTATGATATGCCTTCATGGTATTCCTTTGGAGTCTGTCCTATTTGGGGTTTGTTGAGCTTCTTGGATGATCAGCTTTTTATCTTTCGTAATATCAGGGAAGTTTTCTGTCAGCAATTCTTCAATGATCCTCTCTGTGTTTTCAGTTTTCTCCCCCGTTCTGAAACTCTGATCACTAGCAAATTTTTGCTTTTGATTGTATCGCACATCATTCTCAGGGTTTCTTCATTTTTTTTCTGATTTTTCCTCAAACAAAGTGGTATCCAAATATTCATGTTCAATTTGCTGATCCTGTCTTCCGTTGTTTCAAACCTGCTTCTCAGCACTTCTGTGACACTGTCCATTTCTGAACTGTTGTTGTTTATGTTTTGGATTTCTAATTGTTTTTGTGTGGTTTCTAGTTGTGAATTTATTTTGGCATTTTGTTCCTGTGTTATTTTCCTGAATTATTCCATTTTTTGTCTGTATTTCCCATGAATTTGCTTTTTCCACAGATTTGTCCATTTTTTCCTCGTTTTTGTCTGCTTTTTGCTTCAACTCTTAATTAGCTCTGAATATTAGAGATTTGAATTCCTTATCAGGTAGTTCCAGTGCCTTTTCTTCTACTGGAAAGTCATCTGGTATTTTATTTTGGTTGCCTTCTAGAACCATCCTGTCATTTTTTTAAATATGTTTTGATACTGTCTGCTGTCTTCGGATCATTCAGTAGTTATTTTCTTCATTTATTGCTTGTAGATTTGTTTCATCTTGCTTTTTTGTTCTATTTGTTATGTCTGAGCAGGTAGGCTGTGCATTTTTGTTGTTTGCTTGCCTGTGGGCAGAATACTTTTCACCTCTTTGTCCAATGAGCAGGGCTAGTCACTCAGCTGGGCAGGTCCAGCTGAAGGGAGGGGCCGGAATGTGTTGTTTGTGGCACATACTGGGGCCAACAAGGCAGGCTAGGGGTAGGTGAAGGGCACGTTCCAGTACTACTGTGCTACTTGGGGGTGCGATGTTAAGTTCACGGTGCAGTTAGGAAAGGCGGGGGGAGGCTGTGATGTGCGGGGCTAAGTTGGGTGTGGAAAAAAGGGGAGAGCGAAATAGGAGCCAAAAAAAAAAAAAAAAGTGCTAAGGGAGCCTGCCGTTGAAGTGGAGAGATGAGAAACCTAGAAATGTCAAAAAAGAAAAAGAGAAAAAAATGTCTCCAAGAATCCCACCAGTGACCAGGAAAGTGAGTGGCTCCCAGGCCTTGGGGAATAGCCCATCTAGAGCAGGCGGAAATGGCACACAGCACCAGGTGTTCAGGAAAAGAAGGAAAATAGAGATGAGAAACTGAGAATTAAGGAAAACAAAAAGAAAAAATAAGTGAATAAAAAAAGAAAAGAAAAAGGAAATGCTGTCCGGGATCCGACTGGTGACTGGGGAAGTGGCTCCCAGGGTTTGGGGCTCAGCCCATGTAGAAGAGGTAGAGGTGGCACACAGCACAGTATTCAGGAGACAGGAAAAGAAGGACAGTGAAGAGAGACGAGAAACTTGAGAAATGAAGGAAGACAAAAAGGAAAAAAATAAAAATGAATGCTCCCAGGGATCCCACTCTTGCAGATGTGCAGACTGGGGAAGTGGCTCTCAAGCCATGCAGTATAGCCTGGCTAGAAGGGGCACAGATGGCACACAGTGCCAGGTATTCAGGACAGAGGGAAAGATCGTAATTATAGACAGGCAAGAAACTGAGAAATGAAGAAAAAGAAAAAGAGAAAACAAAAGAAAAAAAGGCCCCGGGGATCCTACCAGCGTGACTGCACAGACCTAGGAAGCAGTTCGCCAGCCAAGTGGCACTTTACAGCCTGTTAAGAAGCAAAGATGGCACACAGATCTAGGTATTCCAGAGAAAGGAGGAGGAGGTGAGAAGCAGGAAAGAAACCAAAAGAAGCCAAAAAAAAAAGCAACACCAGCAACAAAGAAATGGCACTGAAGGAGCTGGCCGGTGTGGGCAGGGTGAACCCAAATGGCACAGAGCCAGCGCCTCCCAGCCGAGCAGGAGAAAGTTGGGGGTGGGAAACCGTTTATCACTGGTTACCAGGTGCTCTGTCTCCTGATGGGAGCTCTGTTAAGCTGCTTTCCCATATTCCCTGTCTTCCACTCTCTGACAGGAGTCCACGATGGTGTATCTGTGCTGCATTAGCTGACAGGGGACCTCCGCTTGTATCTCTCCTTGCTCTCTGTTCTCTGTCAGTTTCTTATTCCATTAGGTGCTTGGCTGAACTCATCTCTTCATTTGATGCTTTGGGTTCCAAGATTGATGTTTGTCTCTGTTTTATGTAGTTTTTCAGGTCTGTGGAGGAATGGTGTGGTGCTTCTGTCTATAATGCCATGTTTGCTCCAGCCACATCTTCCCATTTTTTAAGGCCCTGGTACCACAGTGGTTAAGAGCTTGGCTGCTAACCAAAAGGTTGCCAGTTCGAATCTACCAGCTGGTCCTTGGAAATCCTGTGGGGCAGTTCTACTCTGTCCTAGAGTGGCTATAAGTCAGGATCAACTCAACAGCAATGGGTTTGTTTTGTTTGTTTTTAATTTCTTTCAGCAGTGCTTTGTAATTTTCATTGTGTAAGTCCTTCACACCTTGGTTAGATTTATTCCTAGGTGTTTTATTGGCTTAGGTGCTATTGTAAATGGAATTGTTTTCCTAATTTCCCTTTCAGGTATCTCATTGCTGGTATATAAAAACCTACCTGATTTTTGCTTGTTGACCTTCTACCCTGCATTATTGCTAAATTCCTCCATTAGCTGTACGAGTTTTCTTGTGAATTCTTTGGTATTTTTTGAATATAGGATTATATCATCTATGAATACAGCTAATTTTATTTCTTCTTTCCCAATCTAGTTATGTAAAACTTAAACTTAGCAAGGATGTAGCACTATGGATTTGACTCACTTTATCAACATAAAATACTTATTTCTATACCTACCAGAGTAAGTCATTTAGCCAATTAAGAGGAATAAATTTACCATTTTGGTAACCTGTACATAGACCAAGAGGCAGTCATTTGAACAGAACAAGGGTATACTGTGTGGTTTCAAATCAGAAAATGTATGCATCAGGGTTGTATCCTTTCATGATACTTACTCAGTTTGTATGCTGAGGAGAATATCTGAGTTTTTGGACTATATGAAAAAGAATGTGTCATTAGGGTTGGAGGAAGACTCATTAACAACCTGCGATATGCAGATGACACAACCTTGATAACTGAAAGTGAGAAGAATTCGAAGCACTTACTGATGATGATCGAAGACTATGACCATCAGTATGGATTGCACCTCAACATAAAACAAAAATCCTCACAACTGGGCCAGTAAGCAACATCATGATAAATGGAGAAAAGATTGAAGTTGTCAGGAATTTCATTTTACTTGGATCTACAATTAATGCCCATGCAAGCCGCAGTCAGGAAATTAAAAGATGCATTGGATTGGGCAAATCTGCTGCAACAGACCTCCTTAAAATGTTAAAAAGCAAAGATGTCAATTTGAGGACTGAAGTGCTCCTGACCCAAGTCATGGAATTTTCGTTGCCTCATATGCGTGCAAAAGCTGCACAATGAATGAGGAAAACCAAAGAAGAATTGATACCTTTGAGTTGTGGTGGTGGTATATTGACTATACTACGAACTTCCAGAAGAATGAACAAATCTGTCTTGAAAGAAGTACAGCTAGAGTGCTCCTTAGAAGCAAGGATGGTGAGATGTCATCTCACATACTTCGGACATGTTATCAGGAGGGACCAGTCCCTGGAGTAGGACATCATGCTTGATAAAGTAGAGGGTCACTGAAGAAGAAGAAGACCCCCAACAAGAGAGATTGACACAGTGCGTGCAACAATGAGATCAAACATAGTAACTATTGGGAGGATGGCAGAGGATCAGGCAGTGTTTCGTCCTATTGTAGATAGGGTTGCTGTGAGTTGGAACTGACTCAGTGGCACCTAATAACAACTGCCCTGGTAGTTGTTTCACTGAATTTGCCAGAATGACTATTGAATTATGAGTTTATCTATACAGTGACTATTGAATCATGGTCTAAAGTTCATGAAATATGCAAATAAAGATAATTATTCTTTATTCGCAAACACCACAATTCAAAGGCATCAGTTCTTCTATGGTCTTCTGTATTCATTGTCCAGCTTTTGCATGCATATGAGGTGATTGAAAACATCATGGCTTGGGTCAGGCACACCTTAGTCTTCAAGGTGACATCTTTGCTTTCAGCGTTTTGAAGAGATCTTTTGCATCAGATTTGCCCAATGCAATGCATCTTTTGATTTCTTGACTGCTGCTTCCATGTGTGTTGACTGTGGATCCAAGCAAAATGAAATCCTTGACAACTTCAATCTTTCTCCATTTATCATGATATTTCCCCATGTGTCTGTCAGTTTGTCGTACTGTGGGGGCTTGCATGTTGCTGTGATACTGGAAGCTATGCCACCGGTACTCAGATACCAGCAGGGTCACCCATGGAGGACAGGTTTCAGCTGAGCTTCCAGACTAAGACAGACTAGGAAGAAGGACCTGGCAGTCTACTTCTGAAAAGTATTAGCTGGTGAACACCTTATGAATAGCAGCAGAACGTTGTCTGATATAGTGCTGGAAGATGAGCCCCCCAGGTTGGAAGGCACTCAAAAGATGACTGGGGAAGAGCTGCCTCCCCAAATTAGAGTTGACCTTAATGGCGTGGGTGGAGTAGAGGTTTCGGGACCTTCATTTACTGATGTAGCACGACTGAAAATGAGAAGAAATAGCTGCAAACATCCATTAATACTTAGAACCTGGAATGTATGAAGTATGAATCTAGGAAAATTAGAAATTGTCAAAAATGAATGGAACGCATAAACATCAAAATCCTACGGATTAGTGAACTGAAATGGACTGATGTTGGCCATTTTGAATCAATAAATCATATAGTCTACTCTGCTGGGAATGACAGCTTGAAGAGGAATGGTATTGCATTCATCCTCAAAAAGAACATTTCAAGATCTATCCTGAAGTACAATGCTGTCAGTGATAGGATAATATCCTTACACCTACAAGGAAGACCAGTTAATACAACTATTATTCAAATATACGCACCAACCACTAGGGCCAAAAATGAAGAAATAGAAGATTTTTATTAGCTGCTGCAGTCTGAAATTGATCGAACATGCAATCGAGATGCATTGATAATTACTGGTGATTTTAATGCAAAAGTTGGAAACGAAGAAGGATCAGTAGTTGGAAAATATGGCCTTGGTGATAGAAACAATGCCAGAGATCGAATGATAGAATTTTGCAAGACCAACAACTTCTTCATTGCAAATACCTTCTTTCACCAACATAAACGGCAACTATACACATGGACCTCGCCAGATGGAACACACAGAAATCAAATTGACTACATCTGTGGAAAGACACGATGGAAAAGCTCAATATCATCAGTCAGAAGAAGGCCAGGGGCCGACTGTGAAACAGACCATCAGTTGGTCATATGCAAGTTCAAGCTGAAACTGAAGAAAAATCAGAGCAAGTCCACGAAAACCAAAATACGACCTTGAGTATATCCCACCTGAATTCAGAGACCATCTCAAGAATAGATTTGACACATTGAACACTAGTGACCAAAGACTGGACGAGTTGTGGAATGACATCAAGGACATCATACATGAAAAAAGCAAGAGGTCATTGAAAAGACAGGAAAGAAAGAAAAGACCAAGATGGATGTCAGAGGAGACTCTGAAACTTGCTTTCGAAAGTCGAGCAGCTAAAGCAACAGGAAGAATTGATGAAGTAAAAGAACTGAACGGAAGATTTCAAAGGGTGGCTCGAAAAGACAATGTAAAGTGTTATAATGACATGTGCAAAGAGCTGGAAATGGAAAGCCAGAAGGGAAGAACACGCTCAGTGTTTCTGAAGCTGAAAGAACTGAAGAAAAAATTCAAGCCTCAAGTTGCAATACTGAAGGATTCCGTGGGGAAAATGTTAAACTGCACAGGAAGCATCAAAAGAAGATGGAAGGAACACACAGAGTCATTATACCAAAAAGAATTAGTCGATGATGAGCCATTTCAAGAGGTAGCATATGATCAGGAACCAGTGGTACCGAAGGAAGAAGTCCAAGCTGCTCTGAAGGCATTGGCGAAAAACAAGGCTCCAGGAATTGATGGAATATCAATTGAGATGTTTCAACAAACGGATCCAGCACTGGAAGTGCTCACTCATCTATGCCAAGAAATACGGAAGACAGCTTCCTGGTCAACTGACTGGAAGAGATCCATATTTATGCCTATTCCAAAGAAAGGTGATCCAACCGAATGTGGGAATTATAGAACAATATCATTAATATCACACACAAGCAAAATTTTGCTGAAGATCATTGAAAAATGGCTGCAGCAGTGTATCAACAGGGAACTGCCAGAAATTCAGGCCGGATTCAGAAGAGGACGTGGAACCAGGGATATCATTGCTGATGTCAGATGGATCCTGGCTGAAAGCAGAGAATACCAGAAGGAGGTTTACCTGTGTTTTATTGACTATGCAAAGGCATTTGACTGTGTGGATCATAACAAATTATGGATAACATTGCGAAGAATGGGAATTCCAAAACACTTAATTGTGCTTCTGAGGAACCTTTACATAGATCAAGAAGCAGTTATTCGGACAGAACAAGGGGATATTGATTGGTTTAAAGTCAGGAAAGGTGTGCGTCAGGGTTGTATTCTTTCACCATACCTATTCAATCTGTATGCTGAGCAAATAAACCGAGAAGATGGACTGTATGAAGAAGAAAGTGGCATAAGGATTGGAGGAAGACTCATTAACAACCTGAGTTATGCAGATGACACAACCTTGCTTGCTGAAAGTGAAGAGGACTTGAAGCACTTACTAACGAAGATCAAAGAGCACAGTCTTCAGTATGGATTGCACCTCAGCATAAAGAAAACAAAAATCCTCACAACTGGACCAGTGAGCAACGTCATGATAAACGGAGAAAAGATTGAAGTTGTCAAGGATTTCATTTTACTTGGATTCCCAGTCAACAGCCATGGAAGCAGCAGTCAAGAAATCAAAAGATGCATTGCAGTGGGTAAATCTGCTGCAAAGGACCTCTTCAAAGTGTTGAAGAGCAAAGATGTCACCTTGAAGACTAAGGTGCGCCTGACCCAAGCCATGGTATTTTCAATCGCATCGTATGCATGTGAAAGCTGGACAGTGAATAAGGAAGACTGAAGAAGAATTGATGCCTTTGAATTGTGGTATTGGCAAAGAATATTGAATATATCATGGACTGCCAGAAGAACAAATAAGTCTGTCTTGGAAGAAGTACAACCAGAATGCTCCTTCCTTAGAAGCAAAGATGGCGAGACTGCGTCTTACATACTTTGGACATGTTGTCAGGAGGGATCAGTCTCTGGAGAAGGACATCATGCTTGGCAAAGTACAGGGTCGGTGGAACAGAGGAAGACCCTAAACGAGGTGGATTGACACAGTGGCTGCAACAATGGGCTCAAGCATAACAACGATTGTAATGATGGCACAGGACCGAGCAGTGTTTCGTTCTGTTGTGCATGGGGTCGCTATGAGTCGGAACCGACTTGACGGCACCTAACAACAACAACAATCACGATATTGCTCATTGGTCCAGTTATGACTACTTTTGTTTTCTTTACGTTGAGGTATAATCCATATAGAGGGCTGTGGTCTTTGATCTTCATCAGTAAGTGCATCAAGTTCTCTTCACTTTCAGCAAGCAAGATTGTGTCATCTGCATAATGCAGATTGTTAATGAGTCTTCCTCTAATCTTGATGTTCTGTTCTTCTTTGTATAGTCCAGCTTCTTGGAATATTTGCTCAGCATAGAGATTGAATAAGTATGGGGAAAGGATCCAACCCTGACACACACCTTTCCTGACTTTAAACCACACAGTACCACTTGTTCTGTTTGAACCACTGCCTCTTGATCTATGTACAGGTTCCTCATGAGCACAATTAAGTGTTCTGGAATTCCCATTCTTTGAAATGGTACCCGTAATTTGTTATGATCCAGACAGTCGATTGCTTTGCATAGTCAGTAAAACACAGGTAAACATCCTTCTGGTATTTTCTGCTCTCAGCCAGGATCCATTTGACATCGGCAGTGATATCCCTGGTTCCACATCCTCTTCTAATCTGGCTTGAATTTCTGGCAGTTCCCTATCAATGTACTACTGCAGTTACTTTTGAAAATGATCATCAGCAAAATTTTATTTGCATGTGATATTAATGATACTGTTTGATAATTCCCACATTCGGTTGGATCACCTTTCTTTGGAATAGCCATAGATATGGACCTCTTTCAGTCATTTGGCTGCACGAGTGAGTCTTGGCATAGATGAGTGAGCACTTTCCAGCACTGGGTTCGTTTGTTAAAACATCTCATTTAATATTCCACCAATTCCTGGAGTCTCGTTTTTTCTGCCAATGCCTTCAATTTAGCTTGGACCTCTTTCTTCAGTAATATCAATTCCTGGTCATAACGCTACCTCCTGAAGTGATTGAATATTGGCCAACTTTTTTTGGTATACTGACTCTGTGTATTCCTTTCATCTTCTTTTGATGCTTCCTTTGTGGTTTAACATTTTCCCCGTGGAATCCTTCAGTATTGCAACTTGAGGCTTGAATCTTTTCTTCAGTTCTTTCAGCTTGAGAAATGCCAAGTGCGCTCTTCCCTTTTGATTGTCTATTTCCAGGCCTCCGCACATGTCGTTAGAATATTTTATCTTCTTGAACCGCCCTTTGAAATCTTCTGTTCATCTCTTTCACTTCATCATTTCTTCCTTTCGCTTTAGCTACTTGACGTTCAAGAGCAAGTTTCAGAGTCTCTTCTGACACCCATTTTGGTCTTTTCTTTCTTTCCTGTCTTTTTAAGGACCTTTTGCTTTCTTCATATATGATATCCTTCACAACTCCTCTGGTCTTCAGTCATTAGTGTTCAGCGCGTGAAATCTATTCTTGAGATGGTCTCTAAATTCAGGTGGGATATACTCAAGGTCGTACTTTGGCTCTCATGGACTTGTTCTAATTTTCTTCAGTTTCAACTTGAACTTGCATATGAGCAATTGATGGTCTGTCACACAGTCGGCCCCTGGCCTTATTCTGACTGATGATATTGAGCTTTTCCATCCTCCCTTTCCACAGATGTAGTTGATTTGATATCTGTGTATACCTCCTGGAGGGCTCCACTTGCATAGTCGCTGTTTATATTGGTGAAAAAAGGCATTTGTAATGAAGAAGTCGTTGGTCTTACAAAATTCTATCATGTGATCTCCGGCATTTTTTCTGTCACCAGGGTCATATTTTCCAACTACCACCCAATCCTTTGTTTCCAACTTTCGCATTCCAATCACCAGGAATGCACCCTCATTGCATGTTTGATCAACTCTCAATGCACCCTGATTGTGTGTTTGATCAATTTGAGATAGCAGAAGTTGGTAAAAATCATCAGTTTCTTCATCTTTGGCCTTAGAGGTTGGTGCGTAAATTTGAATAATAGTAGTATTAACTGGTCTTCCTTGTAGTCGTATGGATACTATCCTATCACTAACAACATTGTACTTCATGATAGACCTTGAAATATTCTTTTTGATGAAGAATTCAATGCCGTTGCTCTTCAAGTTGTCATTCCCAGCATAGTAGGCCCATTCAAAATGGCCAATACTAGTCCATTTCAGCTCGCCAATTCCTAGGATATCAATGTTTATGCATTCAATTTTTGGCAATTTCCAATTTTCCTAGATTCATACTTCGTACATTCCACATTCTGATTATTAATGGATGTTGGCAGCTGTTTCTCCTCATTTTGAGTAATGCCACATCAGCAAATGAAGGTCCTGAAAGCTGACTCCATCTATGTCATTAAGGTTGGCTCTACTTTGAGGAGGCAGCTCTTCCCCAGTCATCTTCTAAGTGCTTTCCAACCTGAGGCGCTCATCTTCCAGCACAATATCGGACAATGTTCTGCTGCTATTCATAAGGTTTTCACTGGCTAATGCTTTTCAGAAGTAGACTACCAGGTCCTTCTTCCCAGTCTGCCTTAATCTGGAAGCTCCACTGAAACCTGTCCACCATGGGTGACCCTGCTGGATTTGAAATACCAGTGGCACAGCTTCCAGCATCACAGCAACACTCAAGCCCCCACAGTACAACAACCTGACAGACATGTGGGGGACCAGTGTGGTAATAACCCCAAATCTCAGTAGGTTAAATGCACAAGGTTAATTTTCACTCATACCACATGTCCATCACAGGTCAGCAGAGGGCCCTACCTCCTGTCATCTACTCTTAGGGCAGGACAAGGGAGCATCGTAGGTGTGGATCATAGTGGCAAGAGAGAGGAACTTTGGAGTCACCCACCAGCAATAAGTGATCCATCCCAGAAGTGACACATCAATTCCTCTCTCCTAATCATAAAAGGGCCTGAACTTTCCATCTCCTGTGGACCTAGAAAGAGAGGAGGTTAAGCTAACCATGAGCAGCACTAAGGAACCAGAATGTTATTTGAAAACTAGGACGGCATGACTTCGACTTGCTTACTTTGGACATGTCATCAGAAAAGACCAATTGCCAGAAAAGGACATCATGTTTTACTAGAGGGCTAACAAAAATGAGGGAAACCCTCAATGAGAAGGATTGATAACAATAGCCACAACAATGGACTGAAACATACTAACAATCATGAAGATGGCGCAGGACCAGACAACATGTTGCTCTGTTACACATGGGGTGGCCATGAGTTAGAGATGTCTTGGTGGCAGATAACTAACAACAACAAGGATTACCAAATCTTCTGTATTTAAGCGCTTGCAGTCAACTATAGATGATTTTTCTTAACATTTCCTAACCTTCAGTATAGGACTTTAATAGAAACAGCAGTGTTGATCCAGGAGCAGTCATTCTTGTCCTGTTTGACACACACAGTGAGTTCACAGATGTTATCACATTTAGACCTGATAACCATTCTGTGTTATCATCCCCATTTTCAGGCAAGGAGGAGCTAATTTACTCTGAATGTTCTCAGTATTAGATTTTAATGGGAGATATTGCTTGGCCTGGCTTTTTTTATATTTTATGATTTATTTGAATGAAAAACAACTTCAACAGGCCAACTTTAAATATGAGGTTCTAATTCTTTTTTTTTTTTTTTTTGATAGAAATGTGAGCAACCAGTTGTTAACGCATGAGAGCCAGGTCTTGAGCCCTATGAACAGGTGTTTGCCCCTTTCATCCAGGGGCAAGCTCTAAGGCCTAAGAGGGCCCCTGCACTAAGCGGTGCATGATCCTCTCGCCAGATTCAAAGCAGGAGCTCTGTCATCTTTATGATCTCTTTCTTCCTTTGCTTTTTTAAGTCTCATATTTCTAGTGTTTCTGTCAAATCTCAACATAACTTCTCTTAATCCCGTTCAAGTAATAAACCAGATAAGCTAAAACACTGGATAAGGTATACTTGGCTGGTGGGGGAGTAGCTTTGCCGAAGGGGCACTGGAAAAGGAAGAAAGTTTCCGGCGCACCTAAGTATGTACAGTGTCTCAGGATTTGGACATAATTTGACTATTACTAACTGAAGAACATTTTCATTTTCACCGTCTTTGAGAATATAAACCTGGATTAAAACACATTTGTTGTAAGCTATTGCTCTTTTAAAAATGCAGGTCTGGCTTTCCTATCGAGCCAGGAAGTGGCTTCAGCAGTGTCGCCTTGTGCTGAAGAGCACTGGCCCTGTGGGCAAACGGCCTGGGTTTGACTCTAGACCCCCAACAGCTCCTCCATGCAACTATGGGCAAGTTGGCTTCCTCATCTACTGAAATGAACATAAGAAGACCTACCTATAGGGTGGCTAACTCTATGGGGCAGTTCTTCTCTGACTTATAGAGTCACTATGAGTCAGAATCGACTTGATGGCAACAGGTTTGGTTTTTATAGAGTGCCTGTGAGGATTAAAGGAGTTAAATGCAATGGCATTCCACAAATATTAGGATGATGATTGAGATGTGAACTTTGTGAAAGAAAATGTATAACTTTCAGTTCACAGTTTCAATTTTGACAGCCGATTTTCTTGGGGATGTACTCATTTTAGACTAAAAAAATTAAGGTCATTTTATCTCTGACCTCATTTCATTTTCGACATGACATGATTGCAGGAGCCGTCTTAGGGGCTCCCTGTCTCCACGCCTGGAGGCACCTCCCAGTTAGATGCCCAGTGACTCGACTGTCCACAGCCTCCTGAGGCTGTCTCCATCTAGGCCACTGCCTATTCCTGCCTTCCCAGATTGCCGCCTAGGTCCCGAAGTCTGAGCTGGGAAACTCAGGCTGCTGGCGGGAGTACCCCAGGCTCACTCAGCCTGGTGATTGGTGCTGTATGTAGGCTGGGCTTTGCTGGGGCTGCCAGTGGAGCACCTACACGGGGCCTCTCTGTGCTGCCTGGCTTCAGTTCAGCATGGTGGCTGGGTTACAAGGGTGAACATCTCAAGACAGAGCCAGAGAGAAGTGTACCCTTTCTATGACCTGCCTCACCTCTACCATCCTCCGTTAGTCAGGACCCAGGTTCAAGGGGAGGAGAAAGAAACTCCATCTCTGTGAGAGTGGGTGGGGCTGGGTATACTTCTGAAAGAGTTTTCTAGAAAGTACAATCTGCCACAACTCTCAAACTGACCTCCATCCCTGATCACTCCCCTGAGCTCCAGGCTACTGTCTACCTCACATCTCTACTCAGATGTTTAAAAGGTATCTGCAACTTACCATACCCCAAACAGAGCTCCTGATTCCTTTCAATACCGTTCCTCCCTGGGCTCTCTACCTCCATAAACAGCAGCATCATTTACCTGGTTGCTTAGGCCAAAAGCCAAGGAAAAGCATCAGCCTGTCTTATCCTCATAGTCCATATCCAATCCATTAGCAAATTCTCTCAACTGTGCCTTCACAAATACATCCTGAATCCTTCCACTTCGTATCATCTCCATCACACACCCTAATAACAGCCAGTATTACCCCTTGCCTGGGCTTCTCTACCAGCCTCCTGATGGATTTATCTGCTTTTCCTCATACAGCCCTATCATCTATGCAACACGTAGCAGCCAGAAGGATCTCTTAAACACATAAACTACATTATATCACCGAATCCTCCCTGGGTGGCACAAATGATTAGACACTTGGCTACTAACTGAAAGGTTGGTGGTTCCTACTTACCCGGAGATACCTCAGAAGAAAGGCCTGGTGATCTACTTCCTAAAAATCATAGCCACTGGAAACCCTATGGAGTGCAGTTCTACTCTGCAACACATGGGGTCACCATGAGTAATCCTCCAGTGGCTTCCCATCATGCTTAGAATCCAAATGTGCTTCCCTGGCCTACAGGCCCCTCAAGATTTAAACCTTGCCTGCCTCAACCTCTCCTTTCGCCACCTCCTCCTTCCCACCTCAGTTGCTGTTCCTCCAGCACGCTGAGCTCAGCACGGCCTCGGAGCCTCACCACTTGCTGTTCCTCTGCCAGGAATGCTGCTGCCAGTTTCCTTCCAGTGCCTGCTCAAATGTCACGTCTTCAGAGGGGCCCTCCCTGCCCGCCTAAAATTACCTCCCTCCTTGTTGCTCTATCTCCTCTTCTGTTTTGTTTTCCTTCATAGCACTTCTGAGTTCTAGAAATTTATTTATCTGTGGATTGCCCGTCTCCCCCATTAAGATGTGAACTCTGCCAGAGGAGGTGCTTTCTCTTCTTCATCACAGAATCTTCCAGAACAGTGCCTTGCATGTATTAGGCATTCAATAAATATAATAAATACATGAACAAAAGTACTCAATTAATGCTATTCTATTTATTTTTATTGGAATAGGCTGGTCTCTAGTAATGCTGCTTATCCCTCTTCATTTCTATTCAATATTTATCCAACATTTTCAAACCAAAGAGTTGTGACATGCCTAAGTTCATGAAAATGTTACCGAACTTATAGAAGTCCTTGTTTTTCCCAGCCCCGCATGCCTCATGTCAAGGGACTGAACTTGCCCTGCATGGGTTGGTCTGAGCTAACTTAGGATTCAAAGGTGCACTCCGAGAAGGACACCAGCATGTGGAAGTGCAGTCAGCTCCCGGCCCCATGGCCCAGCGAGGATATCTTCATGCTTCTCGGCTCCAGGTTTTCCAGATCTCAGAGCCAAGTCACGAAGCCACTCTGCTGCTGGAAGCTGAGATGGGCTTCAGCAGTGATTTCACAGGGTGACACACTGGAGGGGTAGTGACTGGGGAGAAAAAGAAGCCTGAAACAGAATTGGTTTGAACCGCCCTGGTCAAATGTAGTACTTTTACACAGAAAGCTTGCCTTTCCTCTTCACTGAAAGCACTTCCCAAGCTTTTTCTGGAATAACTCATCTTGGGTTTCACAGTTGAAGAAGTGCAACATTCTACAGCTTGCATTATTTGTACTGAAGAACTCAACAGCGAAGATAGTCAACATTGCAATACTGTATGTTGTAGAAAGCTTGTAGAATCTCCCATGCAGAAGACTTTTGTTCATAATTAATGTTTCACCTTTTTGTGTGATTTGGGTTCAATCTTGCTGCTAATAGCTCCCTCCTTTCCTGTGATGTTAGCAAACATCAAGTGTGATTTGAAATAAATATGATCTTAACTGTGGATGCTTTATAATTGTCACTGGGCAGAGTATACCCTCACAGAACCATGCAAATAAATATTTTTAACTTCATGGCTCACTCAAGAATACTAACCAAGAAAAAACTCAAATCTCTTGCTGTCGAGTTGATTCTGACTCATATAAGGACAGAGTAGAACTGCCCCATAAAGTTTCCAAGGCTATAAATCTTTACGGAAGCAGACTGCCACTCTTTCTCCCACAGTGTGCCTGCTGGGTTTGAATCACCCACCTTTTGGTTAGCAGCTGAGTGCTTAACCACTGTGCCACCAGGTCTCCTAAGGATACTAAGGGAACTCTCGATTCACCATGATATTCAGAATATTGTAGAATTAGCAACAAATGTTTCGGTACGTTCCTAGATGTTGGAAGCAGATTAGTAGCTGAGTTGCTGTTTCCAACCTCTTCAACAGCTTCCTCAGTCTCAGAATAGTTTCCTTTTTATGTCCTCGACCTTTCTGCCCCCACCTCTATAAAGCCTCTCAGCATGAGGTCCATATCATGGGCATACGTGTGCACCTACAGGTGAATACCCTACTGGGGGCAAATGTCATCAGATGGCGCCAGCATCTTGCCAATATGTTCCGGTGAGATTTGTTCCATCTTGATTAAACCTAATGTAGTTTAATCCCTAATGTGGTAGAATTAACTTGGTGTCTTTTACTGCCCAAAGTAACCAATGACTTGGCGTTACTACCCTGTTTTCCTACCCACATGGCACTTCCCTGCCAATCAGCCGTCCATGGGCTCTTATTTCCAGAGACTTCTCAGCACAAATATCAGCTTCTCACCACGTCTGGGACTTGGCAATAGTTAAAGCCTGTTTGTTTAGATTGGTCTTGGAATGTGCAAGCCCATTCTCAGGCTCTCAAATCTTGTTCTGGAGAAACTCTGTGCCCAGTCTTTGCTCTACTTATTTAACATGCTTGACAAAGTGCCCAAGCACTGAGGTGTCACCAACATTAAAAACATACACAACTGCGAGGAGAGGGGCCAAGACGGCTGACTAGGTAGACGCTACCTTGGATCCCTCTTGCAACAAAGACTTGGAAAAACAAGTGAATCGATCACATACATGACAATCTACGAACCCTGAACAACAAACACAGATTTAAAGAGTTGACCTGAGTGACAGAGATGGAGAACGAACAACTACGGGGAAGCAGCAACTGTTTTCAGAGCCTGGAGACAGCGTCCCAGTCAGGTAACCTTGGCGCCGGGCTTAGGACTGGGCCCAGGGGGGCTGAACACAACATTTTGTGATGGCGCAAACAAGGGGCGCAGCCCTACCCCCCTGGGAGGGGGCCCAGCCGGTCCGCGGGGGCAGCGTGGCGATGCAGCTGGTGGGAGAAGTCCCCGGGAGGCAGTGACAGGTTTTGGAGCTGGGAGTGCAGCGTCCCAGCCGGGGAAACTTGGCGCCGGGTTTGGACTGGGCACAGGGGAGCTGAACACGGCATCCGGTCACGGCGCAAACACGGGGTGCAGCCCTACTCCTCTGAACTGACCCCAGGAGGGGGCCCAGCGGGTCCTCGGGGGCGGCGCAGCGACATGGCTGGCGGGACAAGAAGTCCCCGGGAGGCAGCAACTGATTTTGGAGCCGGGAGTGCAGTGTCCCAGCAAGGGAACCTTGACGCTGGGCTTTGGATTGGCAGCGGAGGATCTGACCGCGGCTTCAGCGGGCCAGACCCTCGGGGACAATCTCCACACAGCCAGCACACATAGGTGACACGCCCCTCGGGAATCTCAGATAAAATAGTCATCCCAAGCAAGATAAGCAACTTTGGCTATATTCCAGGGTGTACTCTCTCCTGTTTTTCTGAATCCTCCCCTCCCCTTCCCAGGCGGCTTCATTAACATTGGAATTTCCTGAGCCAGAGGGAGAACAGCTCCGGCTCCGCGGCTTTGCTTTTCCCTTTTTTTTTTTTTTGGTCTTTTCCTAACCCATTCTTCCGGCCTGAGAGAAGCAACCACAAAAAACCCAGGGACCAAAAATCCTTCCTTAATTGGACTAAAAACACAGAACCAGCTCCAGCCAAGCATATATGATCCAAATCTCGGGCTTTCATCCTTACAGGGAACAAGGTGGCTGTAATAATGCAAAGGCAGTTCTGATAGGGATCTGACTGCATTTTTTTTTACCAGATTTACTGGAAAAACAAATTTCCCAGGTCTGATATATCTGCTTATTCAACAGAGCCCTAACTGACCCATAACAGGGAACTGAGCTCTGAAGCTTCCCCCAGACCACCTAGCCTCTTGCCTTAGGGGTCTAAGGAGGGTGACACCTACCAATCAGTAGAGGTACTTGCATTGGGGGCCTAAGGTACAGCTGCAGAGCCCTCCCACCAAGGTGCTATAGGAATAGAGACACACCTACCTCACTGACACTTGGGGGAAGCCTGTCAGCATACTGCCCCCCTGGAGGGTGAACCCCAGCTGCTAATAGAATCTGGTGCACACAACTATCACCACTACTTCTCGAGTTGGATAGGTGTTAGGGTTCAGCACACACTTGATGACCCAAAATCAGATTCTACTCAAGAATAGTGAATAGACTCAGGCATATATATCTGGCAACAGCCCAAACCAGCTGGTAATAGGTCATAAGTAAGTCAAGGGCTACAACAAACAAGACAGCACAATCTAGTAGCCCATCCACATATATTGAAAGAAAACAAAACAAGATAAGACTCAGTGAGCAAATATAGAATAAATCACTACTATATCTTAGTGATGGCTCGGAGACAGCAGTCGATATCAAACCACATAAAGAAGCAGACCATGACAGCTTCTACAACCCCCCAAACAAAAGAATCAAAATCTTTCCCAAATAAAGATACAACTCTGGAATTATCAGATACAGAATATAAAAAACTAATTTACAGAATGCTTAAAGACATCAGGGATGACCTCAGAAATGAAATAAGGCAAACTGCAGAAAAAGCCAAGGAACACACTGATAAAACAGTTGAAGAACTCAAAAAGATTATTCAAGAACATAGTGGAAAAATTAATAAGTTGCAAGAATCCATAGAGAGAGAGCATGCAGAAATCCAAAAGATTAACAATAAAATTACAGAATTAGAAAACGCAATAGGAAGTCAGAGGAAGAGACTCAAGCGATTAGAATGCAGAGTGGGAAATCTGGAGGACCAGGGAATTAACACCAACATAGCTGAAAAAAAATCAGATAAAAGAATTTTAAATAATGAAGAAACCCTAAGAATCATGTGGGAATCTATCAAGAAGGATAACTTGCAGGTGATTGGAGTCCCAGAACAGGGAGGGAGGGAGGACAGAAAACACAGAGAAAATAGTTGAAGATCTGCTGACAGAAAACTTCCGTGACATCATGAAAGACGAAAGGATATCTATCCAAGATGCTCATTGAACCCCATTTAAGATTGATCCAAAAAGAAAAACACCAAGACATATTATCATCAAACTTGCCAAAACCAAAGATATAGAGAAAATTTTAAAAGCAGCCAGGGATAAAAGAAAGGTCTCCTTCAAGGGAGAATCAATAAGTTCAGACTACTCAGCAGGAACCATGCAGGCAAGAAGGCAAGGGGATGACATATACAGAGCACTGAAGGAGAAAAACTGCCAGCCAAGGATCATATATCCAGCAAAACTCTCTCTGAAATATGAAGGTGAAATTAAGATGTTTACAGATAAAGACAAGCTTAGAGAATTTGCAAAAGCCAAACCAAAGCTACAAGAAATACTAAAGGAAATTGGTCAGAAAACCAATAATATCAGATACCAGCACAACACAAGGTCACAGAACAGAACATCCTGATATCAACTCAAATAGGGAAATCACAAAAACAAATTAAGATTAATTAAAAAAAAATGCTCAAAACAGGAAATCATTGAAGTCAATATGTAAAAGATCACAATAATCAAAAAGAGGGACTAAGTACAGGTGGCATAGAACTGCCATATGGAGAGGGATACAAGGCGATATAGGACAATACAAGTTAGGTTTTTACTTAGAAAAATAGGGGTAAATATTAAGGTAACCACAAAGAGGTATAACAACTCCATAACTCAAAATAAAAGCCAAGAAAAACGTAACGACTCAACAAACATAAAGTCAATGCTATGAAAATGAGGATCTCACAATTTACAAAGAAAAAGTCTCGGCACAAAAAAGTAAGTGGAAAAATGAAATTGTCAACAACACACATAAAAAGACATCAAAATGACAACACTAAACACTTACTTATCTATAATTACGCTGAATGTAAATGGACTAAATGCACCAATAAAGAGACAGAGAGTCTCGGACTGGATTAATAAACACAATCTGTCTATATGCTGCCTACAAGAGACACACCTTAGACTTAGAGACACAAACAAACTAAAACTCTAAGGATGGAAAAAAATATATCAAGCAAACAATAAGCAAAAAAGAGTAGGAGAAGCAATATTAATTTCTGACAAAATAGACTTTAAACTTAGATCCACCACAAAGGATAAAGAAGGACACTACATAATGATAAAAAGGACAATTGATCAGGAAGATATAACCATATTAAATATTTATGCACCCAATGACGGGGCTGCAAGATACATAAATCAAATTTTAACAGAACTGAAAACTGAGATAGACACCTCCACAATTATAGTACGAGACTTCAACACACCACTTTCGGAGAAGGACAGGACATCCAGTAAGAAGCTCAATAGAGACGCGGAAGACCTAATTACAACAATCAACCAACTTGACCTCATTGACTTACACAGAATTCTCCACCCAACTGCTGCAAAGTATACTTTTTTTTCTAGTGCATATGGAACATTCTCTAGAATAGACCACATATTAGGTCATAAAACAAACCTTTGCAGAATCCAAAACATTGAAATATTACTAAGCATCTTCTCAGACCACAAGGCAATAAAAGTAGAAATCAATAACAGAAAAACTAGGGAAAACAAATCAAATACTTGGAAAATGAACAATACCCTTCTGAAAAAAAGACTGGGTTATAGAAGACATCAAGGAGGGAATAAGGAAATTCATAGAATGCAATGAGAATGAAAATACTTCCTATCAAAACCTCTGGGACACAGCAAAAGCAGTGCTCAGAGGCCAATTTATATTGATAAATGCACACATACAAAAAGAAGAAAGAGCCAAAATCAGAGAACTGTCCCTACAACTTGAACAAATAGAGAGTGAGCAACAAAATAATCCATCAGGCACCAGAAGAAAACAAATAATAAAAATTAGAGCTGAACTAAATGAATTAGAATTAGAAAAACAATTGAAAGAATTAACAAAGCCAAAAGCTGGTTCTTTGAAAAAATTAACAAAATTCATAAACCATTGGCTAGACTGACTAAAGAAATACAGGAAAGGAAACAAATAACCCAAATAAGAAACGAGAAGGGCCACATCACAACAGACCCAACTGAAATTAAAAGAATCATATCAGATTATTACAAAAAATTGTACTCTAAGAAATTTGCAAACCTAGAAGAAATGGATGAATTCCTGGAAAAACACTACCTACCTAAACTAACACAATCAGAAGTAGAACAACTAAATAGACCCATAACAAAAAAAGAGATTGAAACGGTAATCAAAAAACTCCCAACAAAAAAAAGCCCTGGCCCGGATGGCTATACTGCAGAGTTCTACCAAACTTTCAGAGAAGAGATAACACCACTACTACTAAAGGTATTTCAAAGCATAGAAAATGACGGAATACTACCCAACTCATTCTATGAAGCCACCATCTCCCTGATACCAAAACCAGGTGAAGACATCACAAAAAAAGAAAATTACAGACCTATATCCCTCATGAACATAGATGCAAAAATCCTCAACAAAATTCTGGCCAATAGAATTCAACAACATATCAAAAAAATAATTCACCACGACCAAGTGGGATTTATACCAGGTATGCAAGGCTGGTTTAATATTAGAAAAACCATTAATGTAATCGACCATATAAATAAAACAAAAGACAATAACCACATGATCTTATCAATTGATGCAGAAAAGGCATTTGACAAAGTCCAACACCCATTTATGATAAAAACTCTTACCAAAATAGGAATTGAAGGAAAATTCCTCAACATAATAAAGGGCATCTATGCAAAGCCAACAGCCAACATCACTCTAAATGGGGAGAGCCTGAGAGCATTTCCCTTGAGAACGGGAACCAAACAAGGATGCCCTTTATCACCGCTCTTTTTCAATATTGTGCTAGAAGTCCTAGCCAGAGCAATTAGGCTAGACAAAGAAATAAAGGGCATCCGGATTGGCAAGGAGGAAGTAAAATTATCTCTATTTGCAGATGACATGATCTTATACACAGAAAACCCCAAGGAATCCTCCAGAAAACTACTGAAACTAATAGAAGAGTTTGGCAGAGTCTCAGGTTATAAAATAAACATACAAAAAACACTTGGATTCCTCTACATCAACAAAAAGAACACCGAAGAGGAAATAACCAAATCAATACCATTCACAGTAGCCCCCAGGAAGATAAAATACTTAGGAATAAATCTTACCAAGGATGTAAAAGACCTATTCAAAGAAAACTACAAAGATCTACTACAAGAAATTAAAAAGAACACACTTAAGTGGAAAAACATACCTTGCTAATGGATAGGACGACTTAACATAGTAAAAATGTCTATTCTACCAAAAGCCATCTATACATACAATGCACTTCCGATCCAAATTCCAATGTCATTTTTTAAGGTGATAGAGAAACAAATCACCAACTTCATATGGAAGGGAAAGAAGCCTCGGATAAGCAAAGCATTACTGAAAAAGAAGAAGAAAGTGGGAGGTCTCACTCTACCTGATTTCAGAACCTATTATACAGCCACAGTAGTCAAAACAGCCTGGTACTGGTACAACAACAGGCACATAGACCAGTGGAACAGAATTGAGAACCCAGATATAAATCCATCCACATATGAGCAGCAGATATTTGACAAAGGCCCAGTGTCAGTTAATTGGGGAAAAGACAGTCTTTTTAACAAATGGTACTGGCATAACTGGATATCCATTTGCAAAAAAATGAAACAGGACCCATACCTCACACCATGCACAAAAACTAACTCCCAGTGGATCAAAGACCTAAACATAAAGACTAAAACGATAAAGATCATGGAAGAAAAAATAGGGACAACCTTAGGAGCCCTAATACAAGGCATAAACAGAATACAAAACATTACCAAAAATGACGAAGAGAAACCAGATAACTGGGAGCTCCTAAAAATCAAACACCTATGCTCCTCTAAAGACTTCACCAAAAGAGTAAAAAAACCACCTACGGATTGTGAAAGAATTTTCAGCTATGACATCTCAGACCAGCGCCTGACCTCTAAAATCTATATGATTCTGTCAAAACTCAACCACAAAAAGACAAACAACCCAATCAAGAAGTGGGCAAAGGATATGAACACACACTTCACTAAAGAAGATATTCAGGCAGCTAACAGATACATGAGAAAATGCTCTTGATCATTAGCCATTAGAGAAATGCAAATTAAAACTATGATGAGATTCCATCTCACTCCAACAAGGCTGGCATTAATCCAAAAAACACAAAATAATAAATGTTGGAGAGGCTGTGAAGAGATTGGAACTCTTATACACTGCTGATGGGAATGTAAAATGGTACAAGCACTTTGGAAATCTATCTGGCGTTATCTTAAACACTTAGAAATAGAACTACCACACAACCCAGAAATCCCACTCCCCGGAATATACCCTAGAGAAATAAGAGCCTTCACACAAACAGATATATGCACACCCATGTTTATTGCAGCTCTGTTTATAATAGCAAAAAGCTGGAAGCAACCAAGGTGTCCGTCAGCGGATGAATGGGTAAATAAATTGTGGTATATTCACACAATGGAATACTACGCATCGATAAAGAACAGTGACGAATCTGTGAAACATTTCATAACATGGAGGAACCTGGAAGGCATTATGCTGAGCGAAATTAGTCAGAGGCAAAAGGACAAATATTGTATAAGACCACTATTATAAGATCTTGAGAAATAGTAAAAACTGAGAAGAACACATACTTTTGTGGTTACGAGGTGGGGAGGGAGGGAGGGAGTGGGAGAGGGTTTTTTACTGATTAATTAGTAGCTAAGAACTGTTTTAAGAACTGCTTTAGGTGAACGGAAGGACAATACTCAACACATGGAAGGTCAGCTCAACTGGACTGGACCAAAAGCAAAGAAGTTTCTGGGATAAAATGAATGCTTCAAAGGTCAGCGGAGCAATGGTGGGGGTTTGGGGACCATGGTTTAAGGGGACTTCTAAGTCAATTGGCAAAATAATTCTATTATGAAAACATTCTGCACCCCAGTTTGAAATGTGGCGTCTGGGGTCTTAAACGCTAACAAGCGGCCATCTAAGATGCATCAATTGGTCTCAACCCACCTGGATCAAAGGAGAATGAAGAACACCAAGGTCACACGATAACTAAGAGCCCAAGAGACAGAAAGGGCCACATGAACCAGAGACCTACATCATCCTGAGACCAGAAGAACTAGTTGGTGCCCGGCCACAACCGATGACTGCCCTGACAGGGAGCACAACAGAGAACCCCTGAGGGAGCAGGAGATCAGTGGGATGCGGACACCAAATTCTCATAAAAAGAGCATTCTTCATGGTCTGACTGAGACTAGAGGAATCCCGGCGGTCATGGTCCCCAAACCTTCTGTTGGCACAGGACAGGAACCATTCCCGAAGACAACTCATCAGACATGAAAGGGACTGGACAGTGGGTAGGAGAGAGATGCTTATGAAGAGTGAGCTATTTATATCAGGTGGACACTTGAGACTGTGTTAGCATCTCCTGTCTGGAGGGGGGATGGGAGGATAGAGTGAGTTGGAAGCTGGCAAAATTGTCACGAAAGAAGAGACTGGAAGGGCTGACTCATTAAGGGGAGAGCAAGTGGGAGTACGGAGTGACAGTCTGCCTTGATTTGTAAACGTTCACTTGAAGCTCAATAAAAGTTAATTAAAAAAAAAATACACAACTGCAATGCGACAACTTCATGGCTGCCTCTATCAGGACAGGGCCAGTCTCCCCCTTTCCCTTAATACTTGTTTTATTGTAAGTAGCAAGTGGGTCAGAGACAAATTATGCCTTCATTTTGCCTCTTCCTGTACAGTATGTAGCCAATACTTGTACTGAGTGATTCTTCTAATTTCTGGGTATAGAAAGCTTGGCTTTTTGTCATTAAGTTGAGTTTATATTTTTAAATATAAATACATGTCACATTCATATTTAAATATGTTTTTATATTTGAAATCAAATAAATATAATTCATATTTGCGATAGTGAAAGGATTCCTCTTGGACGCTGTGTGTCTGCTCATCCAGGGTCTAAGTCTAATGGTTCCCTGTAGGATTTACTTTGGGTAATTGCTGCAAGGTGGTTGTAATATCATCTTTGAAGACATGTTGGTGCAAAACACCACTGCCATGTTTTCTGGCTCTTTATTCTGAGGAACCTGCCCCTCTGCAGCTGTAGAGGGGCAATATGAAGAGGAAACCACATCAAAGGGGCAAATGGGCCACCTCCCTACAGACTATAACAACTGGACTTTTGATTCAGCTGCAGGAGAGAGGCTTTGGCCGTAAGAGGACCTTATCTGTGGTAAACTAAACAAAGAATAGTATTTTAAAAAATAAGCCATCGCTGTAACTTAACTACATTTTTATTAAAATCAGTAGAATACCATTAACTACTGAGACACTTTGGAGTAGCAGATACATTTTTTAAAAATTATGTTGTTCAGGATTTTATGTGAATTCAAGACATCGATCTCCAGCACCTGGTGATTGGTCTCTAGCACTTAAGGGAAATAAGATAAAACAACAAGGAACTGTGCTTTCTTCTGCAAAAACTAAGCCAAGTGTCCCTAACTACATATTAAGAAGAACCATGAAATGTCCGCTGTTCCTCTTATTCCAGGCTCCTGAATGAATAATAATCTTTTGTTGAAATATCATGCTCCCGTCAGTCTTCAAAATGTTTTTGGTCATTGTCTTAGTTATCTAGTGCTGTTATAACAGAAACACCACAAGTGGGTGGCTTTAATAAACAAATTTATTTTCTTACAATTTAGGATGCTAGAAGTCCAAATTCAGGGCTCCAGCTCTAGGGGTCCTTGCTTCTTTTAAGCTTCTATTCTTTGGTTCCTTGGTGATCTTCATGTGATTTAGCACCTATCTTCCCCCATATCTGCTTGCTTGTTTGCTCAAGCTGCTCTTTTTATATGTTGAAAGAGATTGACTCAAAACACAGTAATACTGTCTCATTAACATAACAAAGAAAACCCATTCCCAAATGGGATTTTAACCACAGATATAACCAAAAATCAAACCCGTTGCTGGTGAGTTGATTCCAACTCATAGCACGACCCTATAGGACAGGGTAGAATTGTCCCATAGAGTTTCCAAGGAGCACCTGGTGGAGTTGAACTGCCGACCTTTTGGTTAGCAGTCATAGCTCTTAACCACTATGCCACCAGGATTTCCACTACAGGTATAGGGGTTAGAATTCACAACACATATTTTGGGCGGACACAATTAAATCCAAACAATCATGGGTTAAATAGTCTTAGGCTGGGTTCTCTAGAGAAGTAAAACATATATATAGACAGAGATTTATATCAAGGAAACAGCTCACATGATTATAGAGCCTGGAACATCCCAAGTCCATAAATGAGAATAAGAGGCCTCTCCCAATTCACGCAGCCACAGAAGCTGGCGAATCCAAGATCCACAGATCTGAGAGCAGGTCTCTTGCTCACAGGTTGTGAAGGTTGACGAATCCCAAGATGGGCAGGCAAGACTGCAAGGTTTCTCCTGATTCTCGTAGCTGCAGGGGCTGGTGAAGCTAAGATCAGCAGGTTGGGAAGCACGACTCTTGCTGGCAGGTTGTGAAGATCGACGAATCCCAAGATCACCGGTAGGCTGCTGGCTCACGTCCCAAGAACCGGAGGTCAGACAACAAGAGGCAGCTGCTGAATCCAGAACAAGCCAAAATCCTTGGCAAGGTGAGCAGGAAGGAAGTAGGCGGCGGAGGTCAGAGAGATGAAGGCTGAGGGGGTGGTGGGCCACCACAGACCCTGCCCCTGGTGGTACCACTCAGTGTATTCCATCATGGGGGTTATCACTTACAAATTTCAACAGGGAAGTGATCATAACATTATACAAGTGCCAAAACAGTGAAAACCATGGCCCAGCTAAGCTGACACACAACCTTCACCATCATAATAATCGAGATCGACCCCACCACCTACTCCCAGGGCCTGAGCATGGTCAGGGTTGTCAGCCCACCCACCCTGAGCGCTTCCCACCAGGATCTTTGCAGAAGAGACCAGGCTTGTGATTTTCTGCCATTGACCTAAATGGAAGGAAGACATTGAAAGTGGCACCAGCAAAGTTTTTGTTCTGTTTTGCTTGACTTGGTCTTCATGATGAGATGCCATGTGCTACACGGAATGCCCACACTGGGACTTTCATTTTCAGAGCTGAACACTGGCTTAAATGATCTAACATTATAATCCTGAGTCTCTTGGTGAAAGCAACAAGTTCATAAAACTATGTTATCAGAGAAGACTATAGAAGGCACAGGAAAAGGAAATGAATGGGACAGAAATGTTAATGATTTATCAAGACGGGGCTACCATTTAGAACTTTGAGGCTGATCACAGCATCAGTTCTCATTCATCCAATAAGCATTCATTCAGAAGTGACTGTGTAGAAGCCACCATGGGTACAAACGTGGAAGAGCAATGGTGCCAGCCGTAGGAGCTCACAGTCCTATGCCTGGGATGGTGCTTCCCCTGTTCCCCTTGTCCCCTTGCACCGTGGGTGTGCCTTGGTGCACAGCCACAGAAGACACACATTGCTCTGAGTGGTCACTACAAATTCAAAGAAGGCCAGGGACTTGCCGTGGTGGGAGTCAGACTGACTGGGGGCCTGGAGGAAGTGCCTCACAGGTGAGCATCCTGGCTTGTGGTGTGCACAGATGTCCTTTTCCCAATGAGCTAGAAATCTAGGGCTGCTGAAAGTTTCCAGGACAGGTGCTGACGACTCACCCCCAGTCCACACCAGCTTTGGCTCTGGAGTTTAGAGGGCTTCTCCAGCCAGGGTCAGCTGCATAACTTGCAGGGCCCAATACAAAGTGAAAACGCAGGCCCTGTGTTCAAACATCAGATGAAAGCTTTTCCTTTCTTCTGTGGCCTCTCTCTCTACCTGTCACAGTGTTTCTCATTTGCTCTTGAGAGTTGGCTCTCTTGGAGCAGACCCCCAGAGGCCTTGCCCTGTGGCTGACCCTGAGCCTCCCTGTGCCGAGGTCCCCACCAGCTAAATAAAGGGCTGCAATGGTAGCTGGGCAGGGAGCAGGTTGAGAAGGTGAGGAGGCCCTAAGACCCTGCGCATGCTCCATTGTCCCACTGGACTTCATTTACAAAATATACATTCCAAGATAAAATTATCAAGAATTTCAAGATGACCCCAAGTGCAGGTGGTTCCGAGCCCAGGGTCCTGGGCAACCGCACTGGCCCCTGGTCACTAAGCCATGCAGGCTCTAGCAAACAGGTCTGGGCTAGACTTTGATGCATAGCAACTCAGGATGGGGTTTAGTAAGGCACACAGCCCCTCCCGGCCCACGGTTCTCATGTCCAGATGTGCACCAGTGTCCATTTGACCCCCCCACACCCCTAACTGGAGTTTATTCCATTCTGGAGGAGCTCACCCAGGTCCCGTCATGGTGGGTGACTGTGCTCCTGACAGTCCAGTGCCCTTATGGTGTGAGCAGAAGGCTGAGGTTCTCAGGCCCTTCCCTGCAGGGCATACTAGTTACATACCAGTTGTTGTTGTGTCAACGCTGACTCACAGCAACCTCATGTGTGTCAGAGTAGAACTGTGTTCTGTAGGGTTTTCAATGGCTGATTTTTCCAAAGTAGATCACCAGGCCTTTCTTCCAAGGCACTTCTGGGTGGACTCAAACCTCCAACCTTAAGTTTAGCAGCTAAGTGCATTAACTCCAGTACCAGGTAGACAACATCTATATCTCAGGAGAGTAGTGAGAACATTGACATTGTTACTCAAACTTGACATTGTGGGGTAAATAAATACAAATAAACATTTCTCACGCTGATACCAATCGCTTCTCATAATCCAGCTTCTTTGTATTAAACTAAAACACGTCCCTGGGGTGAGGGGAGAATACAATTATGGAGAGAGGAAGGAAGGTTTAAGGAAATACAGAATCTTACCAGTCTAGAGTAGCAAATTCCTAGACCCAATAGAAACGCGGGACAAAGTCTGCTTAAAATTAGACACTGTGTTCATCCAACACATGGGCTTGCCATGAGTGGGAATTGACTACAGAAGCGGGTTTGTTTTTTGTCTATCTAACATATCCTGGGCACCTCTCTCAGCAGCGTACCCATGTCCATAGGCTTATTTACTTCTTGTTTATCTTTGCATTCTAAGCACAGGCATCGTTGGCTGTGTGAGGATGTCTCGTGCTCTCTGGGTTGTCCCTTGGGAGGTGTCCCCATCTCCACCCCAAACCTAGGTCTGATAACCAAACTGTGCCCTAAACAAGCGCCTGAAGCTTCGAGCTTAAGATGAGACTAGGAAGAGGCGGCGGCGCACGTGCGAGTCCACAAGGAAGGTGTCAGAAGAACGAGGTGGGAACTCACGGAGAGTTGGAAAGGCGGGTGAAAGAGGCTACGGAGGAGACTGAAATCCTTTCCTCCTGTCTGTGAGCCACCAATCCACGTGTAAAATAGGAGAGGAAGCAGGGAGGCTCGTGGAAATTAGTCAGAGCTTGCCCCACAGCCTGCACACACGCACATTTCCCTGAGGCAAGCTCTCAGAGAGGAGAGTCCTTGAGGGCAGAGGCCCCTGCGTGCTCCCTCCCGGAAGCCATCACGTCTACTCCTCCAAGACTTTCCCCAGAAGCTCTTAACCTGTAACAGAGCTCATAAGCCCACCTCATGCTGTTTTCCGCCATGAAACATTGTTTAGAATAGAACGAACACCTTTACATTTTGTTTATACCCTCCCCGCTTCTGCACAAAAGATTTATCAAGGAGGGTCCGAAGCTCCTGCTTCAGAATTTTTTCGAGCCACCAGGTGGTGCTGCAGAGCAAGCTGCTGACTCCAGGGCTGGAGCATGCTGTCCTGACCAGTGTCCACCATGGTGTTTTTATGGGTGGGCCTGTCCCTGTGACCTGGGGAGGGATTTTTCATATAGGCCAATTCCAGAATTACTACTTATCTGGACGGAGACCAGTACTCTTTGCCTCAGCACAAGACACTGAGGACAAACTACAGGATTGGTGAGTGTGATTTACGTTTACCAATCAGATGAGCACTGGCAGTCTTGGTGTCTGTGTCTCTCTGGGTCACACGCATCAGTGGCACATCTAGGGTACTGCACTGGCCCCAGGCACATGGCACCACTGAACAGTTTCTATTAACCCGGTATGGCCCAACGCCCTTCCTCAAGTTTGGTAATGTGCTAATTAAAAGATCAACAAGCTTGACTTGTATTATGGTAAAGTTATCTAACTGAGGAGTCTCAGATGCTTGGTCAGGGGCACAGTTTGAGTGCTTGCCATAGGAACCATTTTCTCCTGGCCATACAAGAGTCACAGAAACTGCTCACTGGCGCCACACACCCAAGGCTGGTGCAATACCTGCCATACCTACCATACCCTAGTTTACACCTCCGGTACGCGTGTGTGCACACACGCTTATATGCAAATACCGGTAGTATCTACTTGTTATTCTTAAAACCATGTGGTGGATAATGACTGGTCTGGGCCATTACTAAGACACTCTCCTGGGCTAACACAGCACTGCTCAGGGGTGTGTTAATGGCATTTGAGGCAAGACAATGCTTTTGTGGTCTGTTCCTCTCCTTGCAGGTCAGTTAGCATCCCCTGTCCTGGCCCAATAATGCTAGTAGTGCTCCCAGGCATTGTGACAAAACCCAAATGTCCTCACACATATGCAAATGCCCCACACAGGGGTCGGGTACTGTTCCTTGCTGGAAACTTCAAAGAGGTTTGAGAATACAAAACCCCTCTCCTTCACCTCACCTTATGTCAGAACAATGACAGCATGAGTCTGGAGCTGTACTGTCTTGTGCTGTAGCCACATGTAGCCATTAACATTTAACTTAATTGAAATGAAATAAGACTAAAAGTTCAGTTCCTTGGTCACACTAGTCCCATTTCAAGTGCTCAACAGCCCCGGCTACCCTATTGGACAGTGCAGATATAGAGGATCTCTGTCGTTGCAGGATGTTCTGTTGGACAGCACTGATCTAGATCACTCTTTTTAAGTACAGCTGAGTATGTTTTGGCCCCATACATGACAGGAGAGAGTGCAGGTGAAGCATCAACAGTCCAGTCCTGGTGGTCTGTGAGGTGCCAGTGCTATGGCCAGGTCACCCCCATCTCAGGTACAGGTAGAGCTGATTCAGTGTCATTTCTGGGATTCTGGAGCCAAGTTTATTGATTGCCCTTGATTGACTTCCTCTGCTGACTCCTTGAGTCTAATGTATGCCTGGTTCAGCTCCTCAAGACACCTGTGTTTTCTCTATTTGACCTCACTTAATTTATTCTCTCTGGATCTTGGGGTTTCACACATAACTGCAAAGTTGTTGACTCTTCTTGTTTCTCCATTCAGATTAGACTATAGAATTAGAAGAAGGTTTTCATAGTTTAGCAATCCAAAGACATTTAAAGGTTTTTGGTAGAAATACCCCTTCCCAAGAGAAAAGACAGGGAGGGACTCAGTGACACAGGAAGTGTTAGGTAGGTGGGCTTGAGAGCAGAAAGCATCCACAGTTCTCATCAAAATCCTGTAGGAGATGGCTTCAGAATATGTCTCACCAATACTTCCAGTCCAGATGAGCTCTCTATGTTGCTCCAGCACCTGACAGAGATACATGAACACAGAAAGAGAGAGAGAGAGGAGAGAAAAGGCCAAGCTTTAAGTAAGATAAACATCTCCTTCCACCAAAAAGAAGGAAAGAGAAGCTCCAAGCAGAGCTCCCACTGAGGAGCTGAGGGCCAACCTGATGCTGTTTCTATCTCAGTTATGTCTTTTTTAAACCTTTCCAGCATGTAGCATTTTCCAGGATGTACCACAGCCCATTATTCTCTTGAGATGCTCCTTGGAAAAAAGAGTTCTACACTATATTCTGGAACTTCACTATGCACTGGCATGTTTAGGTTCTGAGAAGTTCTGCAGACAAGAGAATAGCTCATGTTGTGTAACTCAGCATTTCCCTAATGTACTGACTGCAGTGACCTTCTCTCGTATGATACCCTTTGCATGCTGTCAACTGAATCCCACGAAAACACAGATACAATGTACAAAGTTACCCACCAGTCCCCCAGAGACCTGGGCCCAGCTCAACCGCAGTCCTCAAATACAATTATGTGATTCCAAGATCAAGCTCCCCCTTCTGGGTGAAAATATTGAGCCCTTACCTGCCTAAAAGAAGCCCAGAGAAACAAATGTACTAGGGTGAGAAATAGCGATTTTGTAATCCTCAGAGTTGTAGTAGGAGGAAGCATCTTATCATTGACAATCACAACAGCAACAACAATAATACGGAACTTTACAATTTAGACAAGGCTTTGTTGTTTTAAAAATTTTTAAATGTCTAACAATCCTGAGAGGTAGGAAGGACCATGCATTTTACAGTTAGGGAAAAGAGGGTCAAAAAAGTCAAGTAATTTGCCTTAGATCATTGGGCCGTTGGAGTAGAATTTCAAACCCAAATCTTTGCTTCGAAGTCCTTGGGGCATCCTTCCTACCTAACTGTGTGGCGCTGGCATCTGCTTTCTTGTTTCTTCTGCTCGTAGGTTCTAGTTTGCTCTCTAGATTTACAGGGTACAAGCTTGTTTCTATTATGGTTAAAAGCACAGGCTTTGACTTTAGATAGACAAGGATTTAAATTCCAGATTTATCACTTATAGTTGTGTGATCCTGGAAAAGTTACTAATGCCTCTGAGAGTCAGTTTACTCATTGGTAATAATTCCAGCTTCGGTTGGGTGTTGCGGAGACATGCTAAAAGCAGAGGAGGGTACGGCATCCTCCATACTTCAAGAAGCTTCAAGCCTAAAAGGTGATACACCCTCAGAGGCAGCAGAGCAGGATGGTTACCACTGAGGACCCTGGAGCTGCTCTGCAGGGGTCAGGTCCAGGCTCCATTGTCTGGGGGAACTTTGGCAAGAAGCTTAACCTCTGTGGACCTCTGTATGTTCATCCGTAAATGGGGGTCATCTTAGACCTCACCTCCAAAGGTGCTGCGAGGATTGAATGATTTAATGTATGTCAACTACTCAGAATAATATCTGACGTGTTTCAGTGAATCGAAGCAGTGAGGTGAGTGAAGCGATCCTGGCAAGCAGGTAGAAGTTGAATCAAACCTTGACATTTTCAAATGAATTGGTGGGGAGGGCTTGGGTGGGGAGCTGGGGGTGGAGCGGGTGGCAATTTGGCAGGTACAGGACAGCAGGAGCCAGGTGGCTTGTGGAGAAGTTAGAACTGCTCTTTTAGTTTCACACATCTATTTTCCAGAGGAAAACATCTGGTTCCTCAAAGGACCAGAGGATGAAGAAACAGCTGGTGACCTACCCTGAATGAAAGTGGCAAGAGTGAGAACCTGCGGTCCGACCCTGTGCTGGCCGTGATTTAGCAAGCCCACCTTTTACATAGAAATCATTTTTTCTGCAGCACCCATCTCAGCTTGTCTTGGGGTGAAATGGCCACTCTCCCATGCACCGTACAACATTGTGCTAGCCCACGTGTACACTGACAGCCTCTGGAAGGCACGTACAACATTGTGCTAGCCCCCGTGTACACTGACAGCCTCTGGAAGGCACGTACAACATTGTGCTAGCCCCCGTGTACACTGACAGCCTCTGGAAGGCATGGCCCTGGGCCACAGAAAGTAACTGCATTTCCATAGCTAGGGAGAAAGAGCTGTGCTTATCTGGTGTGGTTTGGACCACAGATGCTCAGATAGCAAATGCGGAGAGCAAATGTAGATCACATTAGGGCAACATCTTGGCAGAGGAGGTGGGGTGGGCCTCACTGCTTGTCCCTCCAGAAGGGTATAGGCCTAAAGAGGAAGTTGGCCAGCACCTGCCCCCCTGCCCCAATGCCTCACCTGACCGCCTCGCCATCTTGCTCTTCTCCTCTGTATGGGGAGTGGCTTCTCAGGCCACAGTCCAGATTATTCCCTTTCTCTTTCCTCTCATGGTCAGCACATCCCTTCCTGGGAGTTAAAAAGCCTTATTTACTGTGATTCCTGAATTTCACTTTCTAGGCCAGATCTTTCTTTTGAGTTTGTCTTTCATAGTCAACTGCCTGCTTGGTTCCTCTCATTTCAGTGTCTCACAGGAATCTCAAACTCTGCTTGTCTGTAATGGAAGCCTTGAGTTCCCACCCTCAACTGTTATTCTTCCTATGCCCCCATCTAGCCAACAGTCACACTACTACCCAAAGCTCAGATCATAAACTCAGTCCTCAGGCCATCAGTGCGTCTGTCAACTCCATCTTCAGGATCTCCCCACCCACCCCTTCAGTCCCATGGCTGCCCCTTCGATGCAGGCAGTGGGTGCTGACCACAGCTGGACAAGCACCGGAGAGCGGGTTGTTAATATCGCTCCCCAACTCTGCCACCTCTCCCCATAACTTCACCTCAGGAGCTTGAAATTAGCCATGGTAAGAGTGTTTACACCACAGAAATTGACAAAAGCCAGAAATCAGAGTTTTTTCCTTTTTCTTTTTCCCCAAAGAGCCAATTGTTTAGCATGTAGCAGCCACCGCCAGGCCTACAACCTTCTTTCTCTGCACAAAGGCAGTGATGGTGCTGCCTCCCACTCCTCTGAGCTTCCTGGGGGTGCCCTAACAACAGACCACAAGAAGCTTATTGTCTCAGTGCTGGAGGCTAAAAGTCCAAATCCCAGGGCATCACCAGGGCTTGGCTCTCTTTTCTTTGGTTCTAGGGTTTTTTTTTTTTTTTTTTTTTTTAGGGTTAGAGCCTTCCCTGTCTCTTGAAGTTTCTCTAGCCCCGGATGTTTCTTGGCTTGTAGACAGATCCTCACACGGTGTCTTGCCCCGGTGTGTGACTATTTCCACGTCTGTCCTTCTCTTTTATAAATAGCAGGCAGAAAGGGGTAGGGTTAGGACCTACCCAACTCTGGTATGACTTCATTAGCTTAACTGATAACATCTGCAAAGGGAAACCCTATTTCCCCAGACAAGGTCACATTTACTGGTACACAGGTTAAGACTTCCAACACATCTTTTTGAGGGACACAATTCAATCCATAACACCACTCCAATCCATTTTCTGCCCAGCAGCAAAATGACTGCCATGCAATAGGTTTCTCTTGTATGGCCTTTCTGGCCCTGGGTTTCCAATTCTCCCAAAAGAATTGGTCAGTTTGCTATCAGCATAAGCGACTTGCAAGAATTGGTTGGTTTGCTATCACATAAGTGATTTGCAGTTCAGTCTACCTAATAGGATTGGTCAGTTTATGATCTGCCTAAGGGATTGGTCAGTTTATGAAAGCCTTGAAATTGACAAGGAGTTTCCCAACAGAAGCATCCAATTTCACAGATGTTTTTTGGGGACCTCCTAATCAACAAGAGTGTAGAAAGGAGCACATCCTTTGGACTTGGGTACCCTACACTGAGAACCCCCTAGGCCCAAATAAAAGAGCTGAATACGAGCCAAGGGCTGTGACCACTGAGCTGTGAACACTCACTGTTCTAATAACCCTGAAGGCCAGGAGAAACAGAGGCAAGCACAGCAGAGCTGAATAGCAGAGCGACAGTGGTAGCAGTATGGGTGGTGGGAACCACGAAACCAGCAGATAGCGGCAGTGGGTGAGAGTTGGCTCACAGAGCAGAGCTAGGCATCTCTGGGGAGGAGGTCACCAACGGAGCTAAGTGCCCAGTAAGGGAAAGCAGCTGCAGTCTGGGCCCACGCAGGTGGATGTCTTAGCGGAGCAAGCAGTAACGTGGGGACAGAGCTTGTCTGCCTTTGGCAGTGGCAGATGCCCCAACTGTGCTGACAGCTGTAACCCTAAGGCTAAGAGGGGGCCAATCCTAAGGGCTGAGAGGGGGCCCTGAGAAGGCTTGTCCTGAGGGAGTCGAGCATTGTCTTAGTTATCTAGTGTCACTATAACAGAAATACCACAAGTGGGTGGCTTTAACAAACAAGTTTATCTTCTAACATTTTAGGAGGCTAGAAGTCTGAATTCAGGGTGCTGGCTCTAGGGAAAGTTCTTCTGTCTCTGTCAGCTCTGGAGGAAGGTCCCTGTCCTTTCAGTTTCTTCAGTACAAGCTAGATATTTCCTATTTGTAATGGAAATATGGTTTGTGTGTGTGTGTGTATATATATATAGAGAGAGAGAGAGAGAGAGAGAGAGAGATTTATTTCAAGGAAATGGGTCCTGCAGTTGTAGGGGCTGGCAAGTCCCAAGTCTATGGGTCAGGCATCAAGCTGGAGGCTTCCCCTGACTCATGTAGCTGTAGGGGCTGACAAACCCAAGATAGGCAGGTAAGACGACAGGCTGCTGGCTCACAGGCTAAAGAGGCCAGTGAATCTCAAAATCACCAGGCAATAGAGCTGGCAGCTGGCTCAATCCCAAGAACCAAAGGTAAGATGATGACGAGCAAGTCCCAAACCCAGCAAAACAATTAACATTAGCTCTCAAGGCTTGAAAATAATCTTGTATTCTTTGGGACCAACTGCATAATGGCCTAGTTCTCCAGACTCTGGGTGTTAGCCATGACCTCTGGATTCTGGTTGGGGGACCCTCAGCTTCAGCTCTGCCTTCCAGGCTCATTGTGTCGCCAACTCTGCTTCCTCAGCTTTGGGAGGCCCCATTCTCCTCGTCCATCTGAGTGGTGATCACACTCCCTTGCCCCAGCAGGCCCATTCTTTTGTCCCTTGGGCATGGCAGCCCACCTCCTCAGCTTTGGGCGGGGTCCCCTTCCCCCTGGCACTTCAGAACGGCAGTTCTACACTCCAGAACTGAGCTGGTGAAGCTGTGACTCTTTGAAACCTAGGTTGTGGCTCCACCTTTTGAAACTGAGGCAGCCCTACTTCCTGTGCTCCTTCCAACAGTTTTGCTGGCCTCCAAACTGCTCCAGGGATGGTCCTTTTCTTTTCTTGGAGGACAACAAATGTAGGTTCCTTTGGCCTGTAGAATATCAAGAGGCAGACAGCGTTGTTTCCTTTTGTTCTTTCTATGTCCCCCTCAGTACAGCCAGAATGCTCATTAAAAGCAAGGGTGGTGAGATTTCGTCTCACATACTTTGAACATGTTATTAGGAAGGACCAGCCCCTGGAGAAGGACATCATGCTCGGTCAGAGAAAGGTCAGCGAAAAAAAGGAAGACCCTCAATGAGATGGATTGACACAGTGGCTACAACAGTGGGGTCAAGCATAACAATGACTGTGAGAATGGTGTAGGACCAGACAGTGTTTCGTTCTGTTGTACATAGGGTCACTATGAGTAGGAACTGACTTAACAGCACCTAAGAAAAACAACATGTCCCCTTCAGTCTAACCTGATGGGTTTTCTGCTGGGGTAGTTGGTTAGATCCATCAGTCACAGGCTTAATCTGTTTAAAAAAAGATTGTGCAGCCATGTCCGTGGTGAAAATTCTAGGACACGTGTTCTTAGTTTGTATGACAAAATTTTTTGAATCTTTAAGTTTTGTTTTCATTTTGCACAGTTCATTCTTAAGTCCACCTCTTTCATCTCACGTTTTACTATAAGAGGCAAGAAGAAACAACACAATCCCTTTAAGATCTTGCTCAGAAATCTCCTCAGCCAAATATCCATGTTAATCACTTACAAGTTTTAACTTCCATCAAATATTTGAGCATAATTCAGACAAGTTCCTTAGCACTGCATAAAAAAGCAGGGCTGTTCCTCCGTTGTTCAATCACACATTCATCATTTTCTTTCAAAGCCTCACCAGAAGCACATTTAAAGTCCACATTTCTAGCAACATTTTGTTGCTGGCACCATGTGTATTCTCTAAAATGATTCTGTACAGCTCTCCTCGCTTCCTTCTGAACCCTCACGAGAATTGCCATGGATGTCCATAATTCTACCAACATCTCTTCAAGGCAATCTAGACTTTTACTATTATGCACCTTAAAACTCTTGCAGCCTCCACCCATTACCAATTCCAAAATCAGTTTTACATTGTAGGTATTTGTTAGAGCAGCACCCCCACTTCTCCTTACCAAATTCTGTCCTAGTAATCTAGTGCTGCTATAACGGAAATACCATTACTGGGTGGCATTAACAAACAGAAATTTATTTTTTCACAGTTTAGGAGGCTAGATGTCTGAATTCAGGGTGCTGGCTCTAGGGGAAGTCTTTCTCTCTCTGTCAGCTGTGGAAGAAGAAAGTCTTTGTCTTTTCAGCTTCTCTTTCCTGGTTCGTTGGAGATCTCCACGTGGCTTGGCATCTAGCTTCCCCTATCTCTGCTTTTTGACTTGCTTGTTTAATCTCTTATATTTCAAGAGAGATAGACTCAAGGCACATTTTACACTAATCTTGCCTCATTAACATAACAAAGACAACCCATTCCCAAATGGGATTATAACCACAGTCATAGAGGTTAGGATTTACTACACATGTTTTTTGGGTACACAATTCAATTCATAACAAACAGGCATATATATCATATGTATATATCGTATATATCATTTTTTAATTTTTTTTTTTTATATATCATAACAGGCATATATATCATACTTGCTCATAAAATAGTTTTACCTCAAGAGCTGTTGTAATGCCAGACTAACCCTGGCACTGGCCCAGGGTTGTCCCAATACTTCTGGATGAAACTCAATAAGCACAGGGTGTCAGACACAGCCACAAAAAGCTGTGTAGAGAACAAACACAGTCCCGCTGCATCTGACCTAAGCTAATGACACACCTGCTGAGAGAGACACCTGCTGACACCTGATCCACAACGTGCCTGTCCAGTGACACGGAAATGGACATGGGTCACTTGGGAAGAGTGTAGGGTCCCCTTTTAGACATAAGTGGGTTTCTCTCCTACAATGCTAAGTGGGATACTTGTGGGGGTAAGGAGGCCAGTTCACCTCAAATCTGTTCCTGCTGTTAACTGCTTGCTTTCTGTCAGTAATCTGTTCATGTTTTTTGCTGTTTACTTTCTGTAAGTAATAATAACAACTCTCAATCGCCAACACTTTGTAAAGTCTTTTTGTGTGTGCTACCCAATTGGATCAGATAGTAGCATCCTCATCCTACTAGTGTCATGATTGCTTAGAATTTAGAATACAATCTGTGTATTCAAGTAACAATTAAATGAGTTTCTTGGAATGTAAGTGAAATCATTTTACCCATCCTTAAAACCTTTTTATAACCCGTCATTGCATGTGGAAAAAATACAACCTCTTAATTTAGCTGACAAGGGTAGACCTTTCTCCAGCCTCATTTTGAGGTACTTGCCTCCAAAAATACCGTTCAACTAGATTTAGATGAGGAAAGGCTTTCCCAAGTTAGTCGATAGCAATTTAATGCACATGTTGTGGGCACATTACCCCTTCTGTTAACCAATTCATTACTTTTTGGTTGCTTATTGTTTTAGAAAAAAAAACATTGAATCATCTAGATCCATATTCTGCCTTCCAAAAAAACATAAAAAAGTAACACTTCGCGTGTGTCAGTAGTCCGGGCTGAGAGCTTCCCTTAGGTATGGTATTGAGACATCTCATTGATTCTCCTGGGTGAAGATTTGATAAGACCTGTGGCGGAATTTCATTACCAAGAAAATTGTACTTTGATTCAACAGGTGGAGTAATTTAAGACTTTTCTCATTGCTTCTCACTAGATTTACACATTTAATATTACATGTCATTGGGAGGGAGTTTAACAATCAACTTATGTTGCTCATTGACAGAAGGAAAAAAAAGCTAGGGAATAAAAACAAATATTGCTGAAATTATGTAAAGAGTTAGGGTGACCAACCATCTTCCAGGAGGGACTGGTATCCTGGGACCTCAGACTTAGTTCTGGGCAGGTGAGGGGGGTAGAGCAATATGGTAAAGTGAGCAGTTGCTCTCATTTATCCCCCAGCAACTAATCTACTGAACAATGAATAAAAACAAACACAGACTGAGCTCTCAGAGCCCTGGATGGGAGGTGAGATATTGGAGTTTCAAGGTTAGTCCAGAAACAGGGGAGACAAGGATTGGGGGGCACCATAAAAGCTGGGAGAACTTACCCACTAGCATCTGGAGCACTTGCTCCCTGCAGTCATTTTGGGACAGGGCTGGGCAACACCCGCCCCAAACAAAGAACACAGAATGGGAGCTAAACTAAGGAAGCTGTAGAGCAGCTTCTGAGGCTAAGCAAATTGACCCTGGGAGTTCGTAGGCCACACAATCAGAAGGGGGCAAAAGGGGACTGTGGCACTGAGAAAGAGTGCTGTTGAATCTCACCAAGTCCAACCATGGATGGGCACTAGAATCAGAAAGAGCTGAAAAGACACCAGGAAGAGGGGAATACTCCAGACAGGCAACACAGGGGGGAATTGCTGACTTCCTGCCCACAGCAGGACACCATGGGAGAGCGTGTGCAGGGGCGACCATGGGGGAAAGACATAGAATGCTCCCCACCTATCTTAGGCTGGGTTCTCTAGCGAAGCAAAACCAGTAAAGCATTTAAATATATATATGGATACTTACATTAAGAAAACAGCTCACACGATTGTAGAGGTTGGAAAGTCCCAAGTCCGTGGATCAGAGAGAGGCTTCTCCTGCTTCACATAGCCACAGGGGCTGGCAAACCCAAGATCAACAGGTCAGAGAACAGGGCTCTTGTTCACAGGCTGGGAAGATCTACAAATCCCAAGATCAGCAAACATGTTGCTAGCTCAAGTCCCAACAACCACAGGTCAGACAAACAGGAGTCAGCTACAGGATCTGGAGCAGGCAAAAGCCAGAACATCCACTAATTTTTGGATGCAGGCCACACATACAAGAAAATTCCTTTCAACTAATTGGCTACTCACAGCCAATCCCATCACAGGAGTGATCACATATAAATACTGAGAATCATAGTCCAGCCAAGTTGATACAAAATCTTAACCATCACAATCTACCCCTTGTCAGTGTGGCACCTGTACACATTTCACCAAACCATATATGATTTCTTTTTAATTTTTATTGTGCTTTAAGTGAAAGTTTACAAATCAAGTCAGTCTCTCACACAAAAGCTTACATACACCTTGCTACATAATCCCAGTTGCTCCCTCCCTCCACTCTCTCTTTTCATGTCCATTTCTCCAGCTTCTAACCCCCTCTACCCTCTCATCTCTTCTCCAGGCAGGAGATGCCAACATAGTCTCAAATGTCCACCAGGTCCAAGAAGCTCACTCCTTACCAGCATCCCTCTCCATTTCATTGTCCAGCCCAATCCCTGTCTGAAGAGTTGGCTGTGGGAATGGTTCCTGTCCTGGGCTAACAGAAGGTCTGGGGGCCATGACCACCGGGGTCCTTCTAGTCTCAGTCAGATCATTAAGTCTGGTCTTTTTATGAGAATTTGGGATCTGCATCCCACTGCTCTCCTGCTCCCTCAGGGGTTCTCTCTTTTGTTCCCTGTCAGGGCAGTCATCAGTTGTAGCCAGGCACCATCCAGTTCTTCTGGTCTCAGGCCGATGTAATTTTTGGTTTATATGGCACTTTCTGTCTCTTGGGCTCATAATTACCTTCTGTCCTTGGTGTTCCTCATTCTCCTTTGGTTCAGTTGGGTAGAGACCAATTGATGCATCTTAAATGGTTGCTTGCTAGCATTTAAGATCCCAGATGCCACTCTTCAAAGTGGGATGCAGAATGTTTTCTTAATAGGTTTTATTATGCCAATTGACTTAGACGTCCCCTGAAACCATGGTCCCCAAACCCCTGCCCCTGTTAGGTTTGCCTTCGAAGCATTCAGTTTATTCAGGAAACTTTGCTTTTGGTTTAGTCCAGTTGTGCTGACCACCGCTGTATTGTGTGCTGTCTTTCCCCTCACCTAATGTAGTTCTTATCTACTACCTAATTAGTGGTTGCCCCTTTCCCACCCTCCCTCCCTCCCCCCTCTTGAAACCATCAAAGAATATTTTCTTCTCTGTTTAAACTGTTTCTCGAGTTCTTATAATAGTGGTCTTATACAATATTTGTCCTTTTGCAACTGACTAATTTCACTCAGCTTAATGCATTCCAGGTTCTTCCATGTTATGAAATGTTCCATGGATTCGTCACTGTTCTTTACAGATGGGTAGTATTCCATTGTGTGAATATGCCATAATTTTTCCATTCATCCATTGATGGGCACCTTGGTTGCTTCTATCTTTGTGCTATTGTAAACAGTGCTGCAATGAACATGGGTGTGCATATATCTGTTTCTGTAAAGGCTCTTATTTCGCTAGGATATATTCCAAGGAGTGGGATTGCTGGATCATATGATAGTTCTATTTCCAGCTTTTTTTTTTTTTTAATAACTTTTATTGTGCTTTAAGACAAAGTTTACAAATTAAGTCAGTCTCTCACATAAAAACTTATATATACCTTGCTACATACTCCCAATTACTCTCCCCCAAATGAGACAGCCCACTCTCTCCCTCCACTCTCTCTGTTCGTATCCATTTCACCAGCTTCTAACCCCCTCTACCCTCTCCTCTCCCCTCCAGGCAGGAGATACCAACATAGTCTCAAGTGCCCACCTGATCCAAGAAGCTCACGCCTCACCAGCATCCCTCTCTAACCCATCATCCAGTCCAATCCATGTCTGAAGAGTTGGCTTTGGGAATGGTTCCTATCCTGGGCCAACAGAAGGTCTGGGGGCCATGACCACCGGGGTCCTTCTAGTCTCAGTCAGATCATTAAGTCTGGTCTTTTTATGAGAACTTGGGGTCTGCATCCCACTGCTCTCCTGCTCCCTCGGGGGTTCTCTGTTTTGTTCCCTGTCAGGTTAGTCATCGGTTATAGCCAGGCACCATCTAGTTCTTCTGGTCTCAGGCTGATGTAGTTTTTGGTTTATATGGCCCTTTCTGTCTCTTGGGCTCATAATTACCTTCTGTCCTTGGTGTTCCTCATTCTCCTTTGGTCCAGGTGGGTTGAGACTCATTGATGCAACTTAGACGGCCGATTGCCAGCGTTTAAGACCCCAGACACCACTCTTCAAAGTGGGATGCAGAATGTTTTCTTAATAAGTTTTATTATGCCAATTGACTTAGATGTCCCCTAAAACCAGGGTCCCCAAACCCCTTCCCCTGCTACGCTAGCCTTCGAAGCATTCAGTTTATTCAGGAAACTTCTTTGCTTTTGGTTTAGTACAATTGTCCTGACCTCCTCTGTATTGTCGTCTTTCCCTTCACCTAAAGTAGTTCTTATCTACTAATTAGTGAATACCCCTCTCGCACCCTCCCTTCCTCCCCCTTCTTGTAACCACAAAAGAGTGTTTCCTTCTCAGTTTAAACTATTTCTCAAGGTCTTTAAATAGTGGTCTTATACAATATTTGTCCTTTTGCAACAGACTAATTTCAATCAGCATAATGCCTTCCAGGTTCCTCCATGTTATGAAATATTTCAGAGATTCATCACTGTTCTTTATTGATGGGTAGTATTCCATTGTGTGAATATACCATAATTTATTTATCCATTCATCCCTCGATGGGCACCTTGGCTGCTTCCATCTTTTTGCTATTGTGAACAGTGCTACAATAAACATGGGTGTGCATATACCTGTTTGTGTGAAGGCTTTTATTTCTCTAGGATATATTCCGAGGAGTGGGATTGCTGGGTCGTATGGTAGTTCTATTTCTAGCTTTTTAAGGAAGTGCCAAATCGATTTCCAAAGTGGTTGTACCATTTTATATTCCAACCAGCAATGTATAAGTGTTCCAATCTCTCCACAGCCTCTCCAACATCTATCATTTTGTGTTTTTTGGATTAATGCCCACCTTGTTAGAGTAAGATGGAATCTCATTGTAGTTTTGATTTGCATTTCTCTAATGGCTAATGATTGTGAGCATTTCCTCATGTATCTGTTAGCTACCTGAACGTCTTCTTTAGTGAAGTGTCTATTCATATCTTTTGCCCATTTTTTAATTGAGTGATTTGTCTTTTTGTTGTTCAGTTTTTGCAGTATCAGTAGATTTTAGAGATCAGGTGCTGATCAGAAACGTCATAGCTAAAAACTTTTTCCCAGTGTGTAGGTAGTCTTTTTACTCTTTTGCTGAAGTGTTTGGATGAGCATAGGTGTTTGATTTTTAGGAGCTCCCAGTTTTTCAGTTTTTCTTCTGCATTGCTAGTAATGTTTTCTGTACTGTTTATGCCACGTATTGGGGCTCCTAAAGTTGTTCCTATTTTTTCTTCCATGATCTTTATTGTTTTAGATTTCCTATTTAGGTCTTCGATCCATTTTGGGTTTGTGTTTTGCGTGGTCTGAGGTACAGGTCTTGTTTCATTTTCTTGCAGATGTATATCAAGTTATGCCAGCACCATTTGTTTAAAAGTCTGTCTTTTCCCGGTTTAACAGCTTTGGGGTCTTTGTCAAATATCAACTGCTCAGATGTGGATGGATTTTTGTCTGGATTCTCAATTCTGTTCCAATGGTCTATGTATCTGTTGTTGTACCAGTACCAGGCTGTTTTGACTACTGTGGTGGTGTAATAGGTTCTGAAATCAGGTAGAGTGAGGCCTCCCACTTTGTTCTTCTTTTTCAGTAATACTTTACTTGTCTGGGACCTCTTTCCCTTCCATATGAAGTTGGTGATTTGTTTCTCCATCCCATTAAAAACTGTTGTTGCAATTTGGATCAAAATTGCGTTAAATCTATAGATCGCTTTTGGTACAATAGACATTTTTATAATGTTAAGTCTTCCTATCCATGAACAAGGTATGTTTTTCCACTTATGTGTGTCTCTTTTGGTTTCTTGCAGTAGTGTCTTGTAGTTTTCTTTGTATAAGTCTTTTGCATCTCTGGAAAGATTTATTTTAAGTGTTTTATCTTCTTGGGGTCTACTGTTAATGGTATTGATTTGGTGGTTTCCTCTTCGTTGTTCTTTTTGTTGGTGTAGAGGAATCCAACTGATTTTCGTATGTTTATCTTGTATCCCGATACTCTGCTAAACTTTTCTATTAGTTTCAGTAGTTTTCTGGAGGATTCCTTAGGGTTTTCTGTGTATAAGATCATGTCATCTGCCAATAGAGATACTTTTACTTCTTCCTTGCCAATCTAGACCCGCTTTATTTCTTTATATAGCCTAATTGCCCTGGCTAGGACCTCAAGCACAATGTTGAATAAGAGGGGTGATAAAGGGCATCATTGTCTGGTTCCCATTCTAAAGGGGAATGCTTTCAGGCTCTCTCCATTTAGGATGATGTTGGCTATTGGCTTTGTATAAATACCCTTTATTATGTTGAGGAATTTTCCTTCTATTCCTCTTTCCGTGAGAGTTTTTATCATGAATGGGTGTTGGACTTTGTTGAATGCCTTTTCTGCATCAATTGATAAGATCATGTGATTCTTCTCTTTTGTTTTATTTATATGATGGATTACATTAATTGTTTTTCTAATGTTGAACCTTCCCTGGATACCTGATATGAATCCCACTTGGTCATGGTGAAATATTTTTTTGATATGTTGTTGAATTCTATTGGCTAGAATTTTGTTGAGGATGTTTGCATCTGAGTTCATGAGGGATATAGGTCTGTAATTTTCTTTCTTTTTTTTTTTTTTGTGGTGTCTTTAAAAAAAAAAAAATTTTTTTTGTTTTTTTTTTTTTTACCTGGTTTTGGTATCAGGGATATGGTGGCTTCATAGAATGAGTTTGGGAGTATTCCGTCCTTTTCTATGCTCTGAAATACCTTCAGTAGTAGTGGTGTTAACTCTTCTCTGCAAGTTTGGTAGAACTCTGCAGTGAAGCCATCTGGGCCAGGGCTTTTTTTTTGTTGGGAGTTTTTTCATTATCTTTTCAATCTCTTCTTTTTTTATGGGTCTGTTTAGTTGTTCTACCTCTGTTTATGTTAGTTTAGGTAGGTAGCGTGTTTCTAGGAATTCATCCATTTCTTCTAGATTTCAAATTTGTTAGAGTACAATTTTTCATAGTCATCTGATATGATTCTTTTAATTTCAGTTGGGTCTGTTGTGATATCACCCATTTCATTTCTTATTCATGGTATTTGCTTCCTCTCCTGTTTTTCTTTTGTCAGTTTGGCCAATGATTTATCAATTTTCTTAATTTTTTCAAAGAACCACCATTTGGTCTTGTCACTTTTTCAATCGTTTTTCTGTTTCTATTTCATTTAGTTCTGCTCTGACTTTTATTATTTGTTTTCTTATGGTGCCTGTGGGTTTCTTTTGTTGCTCTCTGTATTTTTTCAAGTTGTAGGGATAATTCTCTGAGTTTGGCCCTTTCTTCTTTTTGTATGTGTGCATTTATTGATATAAATTGACCTCTGAGTACTGCTTTCACAGTGTCCCAAAGGTTCTGACAGGAAGTGTTTTTATTCTCATTGGATTCTATGAATTTCTTTATTCCATCCTTAATGTCTTCTATAATCCAGTCTTTTTTGAGCAGGATATTGTTCAGTTTCCAAGTGTTTAATTTCTTTTCCTTGCTTTTTTCTGTTGTTGATTTCCACTTTTATGACCTTATGGTCAGAGAAAATGCTTTGAAATATTTCAATGTTTTGGATTCTGCTAAGGCTTGCTTTATGACCAAATGTGTGGCCTATTCTAGAGAGTGTTCCATGTGCACTAGAAAAGAAAGTGTACTTGGCTGCTGTTGGGTGGAGTGTTCTGTATATGTCTATGAGATCAAGTTGACTGATTGTGGCATTTAGACATTCATGTCTTTATTAAGCTTCTTTCTGGATCCTGTCCTTCACCGAAAGTGGTGTGTTGAAGTCTCCTACTATTATTGTGGAGCTGTCTATCTTTCTTTCAATGCTGATAGAGTTTGTTTTATGTATCTTGCAGCCCTGTCATTGGGTGCATCAAAATTATATGGTTATATCTTCTTGGTTAGTTGTCCCTTTAACCATTACATAGTGTCCTTCCTTATTGTTTATGATGGATTTAACTTTAAAGTCTATTTTGTCAGAAATGAATATTGCCACTCCTGCTCTTTTTTTATTTTTGTTTGCTTGATATATTTTTTTCCATCATTTGAGTTTTAGTTTCTTTTTGTCTCTAAGTCTAAGGCGTGTCTCTTTTAGGCAGCATATAGATGGATTGTGTTTTTTAATCTATTCTGCCCCTCTCTGTCTCTTTATTGGTGCATTTCATCCATTTACCTTGAGCATAATTATGGGCAGTTATGAATTTAGTGCTATCATTTTGATGTCTTTTTTTGTTTCTTGTTGACATTTTCTTTTTCCCACTTAATTTTACATCCTGAGTAGATTATCTTTATATATTGTCCTTTTTCATATTCGTTGCTGTTGATTGTGTTTCTGCTGAGTCTCTATTTGTTTCTTGTATTTCATTTTGATGTGTAGGATAGTTTATCTCTTTTGTGCTTACCTTATTATATACCCCTGTTTTTCTAAATTTAATCTTAACTTTTATTTTTTTGTATCACCTTGTCTAGCCCTCCATATGGAAGATTTATGACTACATTTCTTATTCCCTCTTTATTGTTCTGATGTTTTCTTCTTTTACATAATGATATCCTTGTTTCCCTGTTTGGAGCATTTTTTAATCTTGATTTATTTTTTGTGATATCTCTCTCTGGGTTGACATCTGATTGCTGCGCCCAGTGTTCTATTCTTCGGTTGATACCTGATATTATTGATTTTCTAACCAAAGAACTCCCTTTAGTATTTCTTGTAGTTTTGGTTTGGTTTTTACAAATTCACTAAACTTCTGTTTATCTGGAAATGTCCTAATTTCACCTTCATATATCAGAGACAGTTTTGCTGGATATAAGATTCTTGGCTGGCAATTTTTTTCCTTCAATATTTTATACAAGCCATTCCATTGCCTTCTTGACTGCGTGGTTTCTGCCAAGTAGTCCAAACTTCTTATTGACTCTCCTTTGCAGGTGATTTTTCGTTTATCCCTAGCTGCTCTTACAATTCTCTATCTTTGGTTTTGGCAAGTTTGATTATGTCTTGGTAAATTTCTTTTAAAATCTACCTTATGTGGAGTTCGATGAGAATCTTGGATAGATATCTTCTCATCTTTCACAATATCAGGGAAGTTTTCTGCCAACAAATCTTCAACAATTCTCTCTATATTTTCTGTTATCACTCCCTGTTCTGGTATTCCAATCAGTCGTAGGTTATTTCTCTTGATAGAGTCCCACATGATTCTTAAGGTATCTTCATTTTTTTTAATTCTTTTATCTGACTTTTCTTCAAATATATTAGTGCCAAGTGCTTTGTGTTCAAGTTCAGAAGTTCTGCCTTCCACTTGTGCAATTCTGCTCCTCTGACTTTCTATTGAGTTGTCTACTTCTGCAATTTTATTGTTAATCTTCTGAATTTCTGATTGCTGTCTGTCTATGGATTTTTCCAGCTTATTAAATTTTTCATCAAGTTCCTGAATAATCTTTTTAATGTCTTCAATTGCTTTATCTGTGTGTTCCTTGGCTTGTTCTGCATATTGCCTCATTTTCTTCCTGATGTCTTGAAGGGTTCTGTATATCAATCTTTTTTATTGTGCCTCTGGTAATTCCAGGAAGGCACATTCATCTAGAAGATCCCGTGATTCTTTGTTTTGAGAACTTGTTGCGGTGATCATTATCTGTTTCTTTTTGTGAGTTGATATTGAGTGTTGTCTCCAAGCCGTCTATAAGTTATTGTGTTAGTTTATTTTATGTTTGCTGTGTCATAGCTTCTTGCTTTGTTTTGTTTTTATATTCCCTAATGGGTTGCTTGAGTGAGCTAGCTTGATGATTTTCTCCTTTGGAGCTCTGACGTCCTGTTCCCATATGGCTAGAGCTATTATCAGATGTATCGGTCTAGGAGTCCATTCACTTTTCTTGTATGAATTCAGCTCAGATGTCCAGGTAGTGGATCATCACATGTGTGGCATAGGCACTGTCCTACAGTCTTAGAGGGGCAGGGGTGACTGGTGTATGCACCAGTATTTGGTCGTAGCAGGGGGTCTCACTCTGAACCAGGCAGGGGGCTGAGAATCATCCCCCACGTGTCTCTGAGGAAAGTGTGTCTCTGTTCCCTAGAGGGTACAGGTGGGTGGGTTCTGCAGGCCAACCATGGGCATGCAGTGTTTTTGGTTGTAAGGACTGGGAGGTACCAGTTATCCTTGGACCCATCACAGGTGGCTGGGTGACCTGAGTGGAGCCACCAGTCCTTAGGCCCCTGATGTGGGTAGGTGAGAACCTTGTTTAATAGGCAAAGCAATGTCCAACATCAAACACCCCACCTCTTCTCCACACAGCTGAAACAGTTGGAGCCTGCCAACAAGGGCCTATTCCCCTGAAATAGGCCTACACAGGTCCATGCAGAGGGGAAAGGTGCGCAAAGTCCACAGACCATTTATGCCTGGACAGGAGCTGCTTCTGTCCTGAGCTCTCCAGGTTAGTGGAACTGGCAAGTTATCTTTTCCCCCAGTTGCAAATTTTTCCTTCTCAAAGGCCAGGAGGATGGCTCTAGGTGCTCAACAGGGCCTGTCTCAGGCCCAGGGAATTCAGCCACTGAAGTGGGCTTTGGAGTGGGTGCAGGGTGTGGTAAAATATACGCAAGAACTTAGCTTTTGCCGAAAGCACCATTCTCTGGTTCCGGAGGTGTGAGTAGGCTGTGTGGCTGACTGCTTCTCTCTGAGGAAGCTGTGGCCAAATGCTAGTACCAGCCCACCACCGCTGCTCCCGGAAATGGTTCCTGAGGGCTCCCCACGATTCAGGTCCAGTAACTCCTCTCTGCTTCTGAACTGTCCTTTCCTCCTCCTGCCCCTCAGTTCATTTTCTAAGCATGCCTTTGATGTTCAGGCCTCCAAGCTTGTCATAAATACACTCGTTTCACTTGTCTTTTTTGATCTTTTTTGAAAGAGGGATCACCGGCAGTGTCTGCCTATTCCTCCATCTTGGCTTCGCCCGTACATTATTTCTGAATAAAGACAATTAGAAAGTCATACTTGTGCATAACATGATACAACTAACGTGCATACAACCAAAAGTGCATTAGGCTTGTTTACATCTTATATTTTATAATTGAAAATATATTCAGTGCATGCATACAAAGCAGAAATACTCAAAACAATTACAGTTCTCGCTTCTGCAACTGATCACTTGGACATAGTGGTATTTAAAATTACCCTCTTCCTCCACCCGTTCCATGCACTCTTTGCCCTCAGCAAGTACTTCAGCTGGTTGTTATTCTTTACGTGGCGGGGCGGGGGGTGGTAACCCAAATCTTCATTCCTGAAGGGTCTTGGCCATTAGTAGTCATGTCAGAATTGGGTTGCTGTAGTTTTCCATTGACTTTAATCACAGGGCATGGTAGTACTAAGAGACACCCTACGGGATCTTCTGCATTCCAGACATACCCTTCTTTACTTCCATTATGTAATACCAATCTGATTCCCTCTTGGTAATCAGGATTAATCACACCAGCCAGCTTGGTAATTTCCTTCTTTTCCTGTAGATCCAGAGGCATAAGGAGCTGAAAGTGGCCAGATGGCATTCTTAGCTTCCAGTTCAATGGAATTGGTGATGTGTCTCCCTTTGGAACTAAGACCTCTAGACCTGCAGAGCATAAAATCATGGGGACAGGAAGCAAAAATCCTGTGAGTGAGTCACTAGGGGTGATAGTGAGTGGTGCCAGTCCTATTTCCACCACTTGTTCCTGGGCCCATGAATCCTGGCTATGTATGGGAAAAAAGCACCATATATTGGACTCAGGTTTCGAGCATATACAGCCACCTGGAGAACACTGCCACAATGCGGCAGGGTATTGTCATCTAGCTGGCACTGTAATTGTGTCTTTAGGAGGCCATCCCATCATTCTACCAAGTCAGCTGGTTCAAGATGATGAGGAACATGGTAAGACCAGTGAATTCCATGAGGATGGGCCCACTGATGCACTTCATTTGCTGTGAAGTGAGTCCCTTGATCAGAAGCAGTGCTGTGTGGGATACCATGACAGTGGATAAGGCATTCCATAAGTCCATGGACCGTGGTTCTGGCAAAAAGCATTGCATGCAGGGAAGGCAAATCCATATCCAGAGTAAGTACCTATTCTAGTAAGGACAAAATGAAGCCTTTTCCATGATGGAGGTGGTCCAGTGTAATCAACTTGCCATCAGGTTGCTGGCTGATTACCTAGAGGAATGGTGTCATTTTGGGAACTCAATGCTGGTCTCTGCTACTGGTAGATTAGGCACTCAGCAGTGGCTGTAGCCAGTTAACCTTGGGGAGTGAAAGTCCACGTTGCTTGGCCTCCATTTCTGCCACCATGGCCACTTTGTTCATGAGCACATCGAGCAATGACAGGAGCAGCTGGGGAAAGAGGATGACTGGCTTCCACAGAACGCATCATCCTAGCCACTTGATTGTTAAAGTCATCCTCTGCTGAGGCCACTCTTTGGGGAACATTCACATGAGATGCAAATATCTTCACTTCTTTGGCTCATTCAAAGAGGTCTATCCACATGCCTCTTCTCCATAAATCCTTGTCTCTGATTTTCCAAGCATGATCCTTCCAAGTCCCTGACCATCCAGCCAAACCATTGGCCGTAGTCTATGAATTGGTATACAATCACACGTCTAGCCATTTCTCCTTCCAACCAAAGTATACAACCAAGAGTGCTACTAGAAGTTCTGCCCATTGAGGGGATTTTCCTTCACCACTGTCCTTCAGAGAGGTCCCAGAAAGGGGCCGTGGTGCTGCTGCTGTCCACTTTCAAGTGGTGCCTGCATATTGCTCAGAACCATCTGTAAACCAGGCACAAGTTTCCTCTCCTTTAGTCAACTGATCATAAGGAACTCCCCATGAGCCCATAGGTGCAGACTGGGAGATGGAAGATAATGTGACAGAAGTGGAGACCATGGGCATTTGGGCCACCTCCTCATGCAACTTACTTGTGACTTCAAGTCCTGCTTGGGCCTGATCTTGTATATACCACTGCCATTTAATGATGGAGTGTAACTGTACACATCCAACTTTATGATTCTGTGAGTCAGACAACACCCAGTTTCTGATGGGTAGCTCAGGCCACATGGTGAGTTGGTGTCCCATGGTTAAGTGTTCAGTCTGTACTAAGGCCCAATAACAAGCCAGAAGGTGTTTCTCAAAAGAAGAGTAGTTATCTGCAGAGGGTAGCATGGCTTTGCTCCTAAATCCTAAGGGTCTGCACTGTGATTCACCAATAGGGGCCAGCCAAAGACTCCAAACAGCACCTCTGCCTGCCACGGACACTTCGAGCACCATTGGATCAGCTGGATCATATGGCCCGAGTGGCAAAGTAGCTTGCACAGCAGCCTGAACCTGTTACAGAGTCTTCTCTTGTTCTGGGTCCCACTCAAAACTAGCAGCTTTTCAAATCACTTGACAAATAGACTGGAGTAGCACACCCAAATGAGGAATATGTTGCCTCCAAAATCCAAACAGGCCCACTAGGCATTGTGCCTTCATTTTAGTTGTGGGAAAGCCAGATGCAATAACTTACCCTTCACTTTAGAAGACTATCTTGACATACCCCACACCACTGGACCCCTAGAAATTTCACTGAGGTGGACGGTGCGTCAATTTTTATGGAATTAATTTCTCACCCTCTAGCACACAAATGTTGTACCAATAAATCCAGTCACTGACACTTCTTCCTTACTAGGTCCAATCAACATAATGTCGTCAATGTAATGGACCAGTGTGATGTCTTGTGGAAACAAAAGACGATCAAGTTCCCTGAGAGCTAAATTATGACATAGGGCTGGAGAGTCAATGTAGCCCTGAGGTAGGGAGTGAGGGTATATTGCAGGCCTTGCCAGCTGAAGGCAAACTGCTGTCAATGGTCCTTCAAAACAGTTATGGAGAAAAGGCATTAGCCAGATCAATAGCTGGATACCAGGTACCAGGAAATGTATTAATGAAACTACATCTGGAACAGCAGCTGCAATTGGAGCTGGTTAAGTTTTCAATACTGTATTGTCATTCTCCAAGATCCATCTGTTTTTTGCACAGGCCAGATGGGCGAGTTGAATGGGGATGTGTTGGAAATCACTACCTCTTCATCCTTCAAGTCTTGATGGTGGCATTAATCTCTGCAACCCCTCCAGGAATGTTGTGTTGCTTTTGGATTACTATTTTCCTAGGTAGGAGCAGTTCTAATGGCTTCCACTTGCTTTTCCTACCATAATAGCCCTTACTGCATTTGCCAGAGATTCAATGTGGGGGTTCTGCCAGTTGCTGAGTATACTATTCCAATTACGCATTCTGAAACTGGGGGAATCACTACAGGATGGATTCGAGGACTCATTGGACGGTGAGACAGACATTAGCCAAGACCCCATTAATAACCTGGCCTCCATATGCCCCCACTCTGACTGCGGGGCCACAGTGATGTTTTGGGTCTCCTGGAATTAGTCCCAGTATCCAGTAATCCCCCAAAAGTCTGACGATTTCCTCTTCCTCAATGAACAGTCACTCTCGTAAAAGGCCGTAGATCCCTTTGGGCAAGGCTGGGAGAGAGATTAACAGTATAAATTTTTGGTAGTGCTTTGACATCCTCCTCAAGGGGACCCAGCCTCCCCTTCATTCAAGGGGTTGTGAGTCTTTAAACTTGCTCAAGTCTGGGAATTGATTGAGGGACTGTGACTCTATTCTGGTGATTCCAGCTAGACTGCTGTTCACCTGACCTAGATTTCATCTGTTGGTACAGACCAAGTAAATATTTTGTTCTATTTCATTCCTAGGGACACCACGACTAAGTAGTCAGTGGCATAAGTCCACAAGAGTCAGACTATTCTGATTACTGTTTTGACTTCACTGTCCAATACTATAATCACGCCCACCTGTCTTTGTCGATTGAATGCCACTACTTGGCCCCTACTACCATGGGGTCCAATCAACCCCATTGTAGTTAGTGTCTTAATTCAGTTAGGGCAGTTCCCACTGTCAAATCTGATTTACATAAAATCATAATCACAGCAATCTTCAAGGATTCTGGAGCTCCCTTCACAAATGTATCCCTCACAGTTGTGGTAAAAGGTGTGTTTTCTGGGCATTCCATGTGTGGGTCTGTGAGTCTAATCTGATAAACCTACTCTAGCATGCCAATTTCCCTAAACCTTTGGATGCCTTCTTCTACAGTATATCAAGGGAGGTCTGGTACTTCAACTTGATTTAGTGTAGGCCACTGTGTAATCCATGCTTCAGCAACCCAACCAAATAAACTATTAGATCCTTTCCTAATTTCTGGGGCTGAAACATTGAATGAGGAATCTGTGCTTAGTGGACCCATATCAATAAACTCAGACCGATCCATCTTTATATTCTTTGCACCGTTACCCCACACCTTTAATATTCATTCCCACACGTATTTCCCAAGTTTCTGTTTGTATGTATTAGAAAAGTGAAGCAGTTCTTTTGGAGTGTAGCATACCTCCTCCTGGGTCACACTTCATACTTCATTTTTGGGGGGCTTGCTGTGACTTAAGCTAGTTATAGGTCTAGAAGCCAGAATTGTGAAATTGTCTTGAGAACATTCAGCATTGTCTTGTAAAGTGTCTGCCTCAGGAGATGCCCTAGGCAATGACTCAGGCAAGGGCTCTTTAGAGGCAGTTGAGCTAGAGCTAATTTCATTAGATGGGAGTGGAGGGGTTAATGGTTTTTCTGGGCAGGGTGGTGTAGCAGACAAACATGAATTAATCTCTTCAGATGGGACTGATTCTGTTGGCGGGAGTGATTCATGAAATTTAGGGACTCAGTGTTCATACTTTCTTGGTTATCTGCCAAGTTGCAGGGTCCCATTTCTTTCCAATTAATACCCTAACTTTAACTTCAGACACCTCTCAAGGTTGGCAATTGAGCTGGTGTTGTAATTCAGCCGCTCTTATTGTTAAAAAAAGACTCTGGGTTTGGTTTTTGGCAATATCAGCTCCGTTACTACAAGAAATAAGGCTTTCTTTCAAAGCACAAAGTGGAAACTTTGAGGCCATTTATGCAGCCCTTGAGCTTTCACTCTGAAGCCCTGAGCACATCTCTTTCTTTCACCAGTTTGTCTAGCTAAAGTAGGACCAACCAACCAGTTTCCTTATACTTTTCATTCTGACAAAACTGTAGAAAGATATCACACATGTGTTCACCCAGAGCCTCACCTTTCCCCAAAACCTGATCTATTGGTGGTGATATTTTGTGTATTTGTATTGCCACCTCATGCCATGGATCAGCAGTGCCCTCTTTACTGCTGGAAGCAGAGTCATCAACATGTTTAAGATTAACCAGACTTGAGAACCAATTTAGAAAACTCATCCTTATAATTTTTTTTTTTCTCTAGAACCACTTTCGGTACCAAATGCCTTAGGCTGGGTTCTCTAGAGAAGCAAAACCAGTAAAGTGTATAAATATATACATATAGAGAGATTTCTATCAAGGAAACAGCTCACATGATCGTAGAAGCTAGAACATCCCAAGTCTGAGGATCAGGATAGAGGCTTGTCCTGCTTCACACAGCTGCAGGAGCTAGTGAACCCAAGATCAGCAGGTTGGGGAGCAGGGTTCTTGTTCACAGGGTGTGAAGATCAGCATGTCCCAAGATCGGCAGAAAGACCACAAGATTTCTCCTGATTTATGTATCTGCAGGGGCAGGAAAACCTAAGGTTGGCAGGTCGGAGTGCAGAGCACTTGCTCACAGGCTGTGAAGATCAATGAATCCTGAGTCCAGGAGATAGGTGCTAGTTCAAGTCCCAAGAACTGGAGGTCAGATGAATAGGGGGCAGCTTCAGGATCCAAAGCAGGCAAAAGCCAAAATATCCACTTATATTCAGATGCAGGTCACACACACAAGGAAACTCTGTTTCAACTGAGTGGCTACTCACAGCAGATCCCATCATGGGAGAGATCACATATAAACACTGAGAATCATGGCCCAGCCAAGTTGACACACAATCTTAGCCATCACAGCCCACTTCTTCTCAACTTGGCACCTGTACAAATTTCCTTAAACCATACACAATCTCTAATTAAAGAAAATTGTAAAGTCATACTTGCACCTAACATAATACAAGTAATGTGTACAATCAAAATTGCACTAGGGCCGTTTATATCCTATGTTTTATAAATGATGAAAATGAAAACATTCAATGCATACATACAAGGAAGGAATACTCATAACAATTAAATCCTTGTTTCTGCAATCAGTCATGTGGTCAAAGCTGGTATTTAGAGCTACCTTCTTCCGTCACGCATTCTGTAAGCCCCTAAGTTGGTTGTGTTTCTTTGTCTGGTGGGGTGACCCAAACTTTCATTCCTGAAGGATTTGGGCCATTAGTAGTTATGTCAGAATTGAGTTGCCGTAGTTTTCCATTGACTTGAATCACAGGGCATGGTAGCGCTAAGAGACGTCCTAAGCAATTGTCTTTATTCCAGACATACCCTTCTTTACCTCCATATGTAATGTCAATCCAATTTCTTCTTGGTAATCAGGATCACTCAAACCAGCAAATACAGTAACTCTCTTCTTTACCTGTTGATTCAGAGGCATGAAGAGCCTATAGTGGCTGGGTGGCATTCTTAAAGGGAACCAGTGTTGTGTTTCCTGGTGGGAGCATTCCTCATTTTGGAACTAAGACCTCTAGACCCACAGGGCATAAGGTCGCAGAAACAGGAAGCAAAAATTTAAGAAGTGAATAACTACGGGAAATAGTGAGTGGTGCTGCTCCTATTTCCACCACTTGATTCCTGGACCCAAGCATTCTGGCTATGAGAGAAACAACACTATATACCAGATGCTGGTTTAGAGCATATACAGCCTGGAGAACATTGCCCAAACCCGCAAGATATTGCCACCAAGGTAGAGCCATAATTGTGTCTTTAGAAGGCTATTCCAGTGTAATATCAAGCCAGCTGCTTCAGGTTGATGGGAAACTTGGTAAGGCCAGTGAATTCCATGAGCACGGGACCATTGCCACACTTCATTTTCTGAGGATTGAGTCTCTTGTTTTGAGGTGGTTTTGCATGGGATACCATGATAGTGGATAAGACATTCTGTAAATCCACAGATGGTAGTTTTGGCAGAAGCATTGTGTGCAGGCAAAGCAAATCCATATCAAGAGGAAGTGCACATCTCAATAAGAACAAAACGCTGCCCTTTCCATGATGAAAGCAATCCAATGTAATCAACCTGCCACCAGGCTGCTGGCTGATCACCTTGAGGAATAGTGCCATATTGGGAACTCAGTGTTGATCTGTGCTGCTGGCATATTGGGCACTCAGCAGTGGCTGTAGCCAAGTCAGCCTTGATGAATGGAAGTCCATGTTGCTGAGCCCATGTGTAACCTCCATCGCTCTCACTACGGCTACTTTGTTCATGAGCACATTGGGCAAAGATAGGAGTAGCTGGGGAAAGAGGATGACTGGTTTGCACAGAACCCATCAACCTACTGACTTGTTTGTTAAAACCCTCCTCTGCTGAGGTTAACCTTTTGTTGAGCACTCACGTAAGACACAAATACCTTCACTTCTCTGGCCCATTCAGAGATGTGTATCCACATACTTCTTCCCCATATCTCTTTGTCACCAATTTTCTAATCACGTTCCTTCCAAGTCCTTGACCATCCAACCAAACTACTGGCTGCACCCCATAAATCAATATACAATTGCGCATCTGGTCATTTCCCCTTCCAAGTAAAGTGAACAGCCAGGTGCACTGCACAAAGTTCTGCCCATTGGGAGAATTTTCCTTCAACACTGTCCTTCAGGGAGGTCCCAGAATGGGACTGTAGTGCTGCTGCTGTTCACTTTGGAGTGGCGCCTGCGTGTTGTGCAGAAACATCTTTAAATGGGGCATGCATTTTCTCTTCCTTAGTCAACTGATCATAAGGAAAGCTCCATAAGGCCATAGGTGCAGACTGAAAGAGGGGAGGTAACGTGACAGGAGTGGAGGCCATGGGTAGTTTGGCCACTTCCTTGGGCAACTTACTTGTGCCTTCAGGTTCTGCTCAGACCTGACCTCATATACACCACTTCCATTTAATGACAGAGTGCTGCTGTACACATCTGACATTAAGACTCGGTGGGTCAGACAATGCCCGGTTCATGATGGGCAGCTCAAACCGTACGGTAACTTGGTGGCCTATGGTTAAGCATTCAGTCTCTACTAAGGCCCAGTAACAATCCAAAATCTGTTTCTCAAGTGGAGAGTCATTATCTGCAGAGGATGGCAGGACTTTGCTACATATTCCTAAGGGTCTGCACTGTGATTCAGCAATAGCAGCCTGTGAAAGACTAAACAGTATCTCTATCTGCCACTGACACTTCAAGCACCATAGGATTAGCCAGATTGTGTTGCCTAAGAGGCAAAGCCAGTTGCATGGCAGCCAAACCTGCTGCAGAGCTTTCTCTTGTTCTGGGCCCCATTCAAAACTAGCAGTTTTTCCAGTCACTTGATAAATAGGCCAGAGTAGCACCACCAAATGAGGGATATGTTTTCTCCAAAAACCAAAGAGCCCACCAGGCATTGTGCCTACTTTTTAGTTGTGGGAGTGGCCAGATGTAACACCTTATCCTACACTTTAGAAGGAATATCTCTAATGGCCCACAGCACTGGACCCCTATAAAGTCTGCTGAGGTGGAAGGTGCTTGAGTTTTTGTGGGATTAATTTCCCACCCTAGAACACAAATGTTTTACCAATAAGTTCAGAGTCACTGACACTTCTTACTAGGTCCAATCAACAAAATGTCATTAACAGATTCTTGAAGATGGCGGACTAGGTGGATGCTACCGCGGATCCCTCTTGCAACAAAGACTCAGAAAAACAAGTGAATCGATTACATACATAACAATCTATGAACCCTGAACAACAAACACAGATTTAGAGACGGAGAACGAACAAATACGGAGAGGCAGCGATTGTTTTCAGAGCCTGGAGCCAGCATACCAGTCAGCGGATATTCTGGAAAAACTAGTTTCCCAGTGATGGCTCGGAGACAGCAGTCCATATCAAACCACATAAAGAAGCAGACCATGACAGCTTCTCCAACCCCCCAAACAAAAGAATCAAAATCTTTCCCAAATGAAGATACAATTCTGGAATTATCAGATACAGAATATAAAAAACTAATTTACACAATGCTTCAAGACATCACAAACGAAATAAGGCAAACTGCAGAAAAAGCCAAGGAACACACTGATAAAACTGTTGAAGAACTCAAAAAGATTATTCAAGAACATAGTGGAAAAATTAATAAGTTGCAAGAATCCATACAGAGACAGCATGTAGAAATCCAAAAGATTAACAATCAAATTACAGAATTAGACAAGGCATAAGGAAGTCAGAGGAGCAGACTCGAGCAATTAGAATGCAGACTGGGACATCTGGAGGACCAGGGAATCAACACCAACATAGCTGAAAAAAAAAACAGATAAAAGAATTAAAAAAAATGAAGAACCCTAAGAATCATGTGGGACTCTATCAAGAAGGATAACTTGCGGGTGATTGGAGTCCCAGAACAGGGAGGGAGGACAGAAAACACAGAGAAAATAGTTGAAGAACTCCTGACAGAAAACTTCCCTGACATCATGAAAGACAAAAGGATATCTATCCAAGATGCTCATTGAACCCCATTTAAGATTGATCCAAAAAGAAAAACACCAAGACATATTATCATCAAACTCGCCAAAACCAAAGACAAACAGAAAATTTTAAAAGCAGCCAGGGAGAAAAGAAAGGTTTCCTTAAGGGAGAATCAATAAGTTCAGACTACTCAGCAGAAACCATGCAGGCAAGAAGGCAATGGGACGACATATACAGAACACTGAAGGAGAAAAACTGCCAGCCAAGGATCATATATCCAGCAAAACTCTCTCTGAAATATGAAGGCGAAATTAAGATATTTACAGATAAACACAAGTTTAGAGAATTTGCAAAAACCAAACCAAAGCTACAAGAAATACTAAAGGGTATTGTTTGGTCAGAAAACCAATAATATGAGATACCAGCACAATACAAGGTCACAAAACAGAATGTCCTGATATCAACTCAAATAGGGAAATCACAAAAACAAACAAATTAAGATTAATTAAAAAAAAAATAACAATACACATAACAGGGAATCATTGAAGTCAATAGGTAAAAGATCACAATAATCAAAAAGAGGGACTAAATACAGGAGGCATTGAACTGCCAGATGGAGAGTGATACAAGGCGATATAGAACGATACAAGTTAGCTTTTTACTTAGAAAAATAGGGGTAAATAATAAGGTAACCACAAAAACGTGTAACAACTCCATAACTCAAGAAAAACGTAATGACTCAACTAACATAAAGTCAAACACTATGAAAATGAGGATCTCACAATTTACTAAGAAAAACGTCTCAGCACAAAAAAGTATGTGGAAAAATGAAATTGCCAATGACACACATGAAAAGGCATCAAAATGACAACACTAAAAACTTATTTATCTATAATTACGCTGAATGTAAATGGACTAAATGCACCAATAAAGAGACAGAGAGTCACGGACTGGAAAAGAAACACGATCCATCTATATGCTGCCTACAAGAGACACACCTTAGACTTAGAGACACAAACAAACTAAAACTCAAAGGATGGAAAAAAATATATCAAGCAAACAATAAGCAAAAAAGAAGAGGAGTAGCAATATTAATTTCTGACAAAATAGACTTTAGACTTAAATCCACCACAAAGGATAAAGAAGGACACTATATAATGATAAAAGGGACAATTGATCAGGAAGACATAACCATATTAAATATTTATGCACCCAATGACAGGGCTGCAAGATACATAAATCAAATTTTAACAGAATTGAAAAGTGAGATAGACACCTCCACAATTATAGTAGGAGACTTCAACACACCACTATCGGAGAAGGACAGGACATCCAGTAAGAAGCTCAATAGAGACACGGAAGACCTACTTACAACAATCAACCAACTTGACCTCATTGACTTATACAGAACTCTCCACCCAACTGCTGCAAAGTATACTTTTTTTTCTAGTGCACATGGAACATTCTCTAGAAGAGACCACATATTAGGTCATAAAACAAACCTTTGCAGAGACCAAAACATCGAAATATTACAAAGCATCTTCTCAGACCACAAGGCAATAAAACTAGAAATCAATAACAGAAAAACTAGGGAAAAGAAATCAAATACTTGGAAAATGAACAATACCCTCCTGAAAAAAGACTGGGTTATAGAAGACATCAAGGAGGGAATAAGGAAATTCATAGAAAGCAACGAGAATGAAAATACTTCCTATCAAAACCTCTGGGACACAGCAAAAGCAGTGCTCAGAGGCCAATTTATATCGATAAACGCACACATATAAAAAGAAGAAAGAGCCAAAAGCAGAGAACTGTCCCTACAACTTGAACAAATAGAAAAGTGAGCAACAAAAGAACCCATCAGGCACCAGAAGAAAACAAATAATAAAAATTAGAGCTGAACTAAATGAATTAGAGAACAGAAAAAACAATTGAAAGAATTAACAAAGCCAAAAGCTGGTTCTTCGAAAAAAATTAACAAAATTGATAAACCATTGGCTAGACTGACTAAAGAAATACAGGAAAGGAAACAAATAACCCAAATAAGAAACGAGAAGGGCCACATCACAACAGACCCAACTGAAATTAAAAGAATCATTTCAGATTACTGCGAAAAATTGTACTCTAACAAATTTGAAAACCTAGAAGAAATGGATGAATTCTTGGAAAAACACTACCTACCTAAACTAACACATTCAGAAGTAGAACAACTAAATAGACCCATAACAAAAAAAGAGATTGAAACGGTAATCAAAAAACTTTCAACGAAAAAAAGCCCTGGCCCGGATGGCTTCACTGCAGAGTTCTACCAAACTTTCAGAGAAGAGTTAACACCACTACTACTGAAGGTATTTCAAAGCATAGAAAAGTACGGAATACTACCCAACTCATTCTATGAAGCCACCATCTCCCTGATACCAAAACCAGGTGAAGACATTACAAAAAAAAGAAAATTACAGACCTATATCCCTCATGAACATAGATGCAAAAATCCTCAACAAAATTCTAGCCAATAGAATCCAACAACACATCAAAAAAATAATTCACCACGATCAAGTGGGATTTATACCAGGTATGCACGGCTGGTTTAATATCAGAAAAACCATTAATGTAATCCATCACATAAATAAAACAAAAGATAAAAACCACATGATCTTATCAATTGATGCAGAAAAGGCATTTGACAAAGTCCTACACCCATTTATGATAAAAACTCTTACCAAAATAGGAATTGAAGGAAAATTCCTCAACATAATAAAGGGCATCTATGCAAAGCCAACAGCCAATATCACTCTAAATGGAGAGAACCTGAAAGCATTTCCCTTGAGAACAGGAACCAGACAAGGATGCCCTTTATCACTGCTCTTATTCAACATTGTACTTGAAGTCCTAGCCAGGGCAATTAGGCTAGACAAAGAAATAAAGGGTATCCGGATTGGTAAGGAGGAAGTAAAGCTATCACTATTTGCAGATGACATGATCTTATACACAGAAAACCCTAAGGAATCCTCCAGAAAACTACTGAAACTAATAGAAGAGTTTGGCAGAGTCTCGGTTATAAAATAAACATACAAAAATCACTTGGATTCCTCTACATCAACAAAAAGAACATCGAAGAGGAAATAACCAAATCAATACCATTCACAGTAGCCCCCAAGAAGATAAAATACTTAGGAATAAATCTTACCAAGAATGTAAAAGACCTATACAAAGAAAACTACAAAGCTCTACTACAAGAAATTCAAAAGGACATACTTAAGTGGAAAAACATACCCTGCTCATGGATAGGAAGACTTAACATAGTAAAAATGTCTATTCTACCAAAAGCCATCTATACATAAAACGCACTTCCGATCCAAATTCCAATGTCATATTTTAAGGGGATAGAGAAACAAATCACCAATTTCATATGGAAGGGAAAGAACCCCTGGATAAGCAAAGCATTACTGAAAAAGAAGAAGAAAGTGGGAGGCCTCACTCTACCTGATTTTAGAACCTATTATACAGCCACAGTAGTCAAAACAGCCTGGTACTGGTACAACAACAGGCACATAGACCAATGGAACAGAATTGAGAACCCAGATATAAATCCATCCATGTATGAGCAGCTGATATTTGACAAAGGACCAGTGTCAGTAAATTGGGGAAAAGATAGTCTTTTTAACAAATGGTACTGGCATAACTGGATATCCATTTGCAAAAAAATGAAACAGGACCCATACCTCACACCATGCACAAAAACTAACTCCAAGTGGATCAAAGACCTAAACATAAAGACTAAAACGATAAAGATCATGGAGGAAAAAATAGGGACAACCCTAGGAGCCCTAATACAAGGCATAAACAGAATACAAAACATTACCAAAAAGGATGAAGAGAAACCCGATAACTGGGAGCTCCTAAAAATCAAACACCTATGCTCATCTAAAGACTTCACCAAAAGAGTAAAAAGACCACCTACAGACTGGGAAAGAGTTTTCAGCTATGACATCTCAGACCAGCGCCTGATCTCTAAAATCTACATGATTCTTTCAAAACTCAACCACAAAAAGACAAACAACCCAATCAAGAAGTGGGCAAAGGATATGAACACACATTTCACTAAAGAAGATATTCAGGCAGCTAACAGATACATGAGAAAATGCTCTCGATCATTAGCCATTAGAGAAATGCAAATTAAAACTATGATGAGATTCCATCTCACTCCAACGAGGCTGGCATTAATCCAAAAAACACAAAATAATAAATGTTGGAGAGGCTGCGGAGAGATTGGAACTCTTATACACTGCTGGTGGGAATGTAAAATGGTACAACCACTTTGGAAATCTATCTGGCGTTATCTTAAACAGTTAGAAATAGAACTACCATACAACCCAGAAATCCCACTCCCCGGAATATACCCTAGAGATACAAGAGCCTTCATACAAACAGATATATGCACACCCATGTTTATTGCAGCTCTGTTTACAATAGCAAAACCCTGGAAGCAACCAACGTGTCCGTCAACGGATGAATGGGTAAATAAATTGTGGTATATTCACACAATGGAATACTACGCATCGATAAAGAACAGTGACGAATCTCTGAAACATTTCATAACATGGCGGAACCTGGAAGGCATTATGCTGAGCAAAATTAGTCAGAGACAAAAGGACAAATATTGTATAAGACCACTATTATAAGATCTTGAGAAATAGTAAAAACTGAGAAGAACACATAGTTTTGTGGTTACGAAGGGGGGAGGGAGGGAGGGAGGGAGAGGGTTTTTTATTGATTAATCAGTAGATAAGAACTGCCTTAGGTGAACGGAAGGACAATACTCAATACATGGAAGGTCAGCTCAATTGGACTGGACCAAAAGCAAAGAAGTTTCCGGGATAAAATGAATGCTTCAAAGGTCAGCGGAGCAGGGGCGGGGGTCTGGGGAAAATGGTTTGAGGGGACTTCTATGTCAATTGGCAAAATAATTCTATTATGAAATCATTCTGCATCCCACTTTGAAATGTGGCGTCTGGGGTCTTAAAGGCTAACAAGCGGCCATCTAAGATGCATCAATTGGTCTCAACCCACCTGGAGCAAAGGAAAATGAAGAACACCAAGGCCACACGACAACTAAGAGCCCAAGAGACAGAAAGGGCCACATGAACCAGAGACCTACATCATCCTGAGACCAGAAGAACTAGATGGTGCCTGGCTACAACCTATGACTGCCCTGACAGGGAGCACAACAGAGAACTCCTGAGGGAACAGGAGATCAGTGGGATGCAGACCCCAAATTCTCATAAAAAGACCAAACTTAATGGTCTGACTGAGACTAGAGGAATCCTGGCGGCCATGCTCCCCAGACCTTCTGTCGGCACAGGACAGGAACCATCCCCGAAGACAACTCATCAGACATGAAAGGGACTGGTCAGCGGGGGGGAGAGAGATGCTGATGAAGAGTGAGCTAATTGTATCAGGTGGACACTTGAGAGTGTGTTGGCAGCTCTTGTCTGGAGGGGGGATGGGAGGATAGAGAGAGAGGGAAGCTGGCAAAATTGTCACGAAAGGAGAGACTGAAAGGGCTGACTCAATAGGGGAAGAGCAGGTGGGAGTAGGGAGTAAGATGTATGTAAACTTATATGTGACAGACTGATTGGATTTGTAAACGTTCACTTGAAGCTTAATAAAAGTTAATAAAAAAAAATGTCATTAACATAATGGACCAATGTGACATCTTGTGGAAGGGAAAGGCGATCAAGACCCATGCAGACTAAATTATGAAATAGGGCTGTAGAGGTGATATAAACTGAGGTAGGAGAGTGATGGTGTATCGTGGGCCTTGCTAGGTGAAAGCAAACCACTTTCCACTGTTGAGTAGATTTCTCATCTGTTTCACTCCTAGGGACATCTTGACTAAGTAGGAAACGCTATAAGTCCATGCGAGTTCCTTCAAAACTAGAATCAAGAAAAAGGCATTGGCCAGATCAGTAGCTGTATACCAGGTACCAGGAGACATATTAATTTGCTCAAGCAATGAAACCACATCTGGAACAGCAGCTGCAATTGGAGTAACCACCTGGTTAAGCATTTGATAATCCACTGTCATTCTCTGTCCCACGGATCCTGTCCCCTTTTTACCAATGTCTTTTCTCTCTACCAGTATCTCTCTTTCCCCTATGTCATTTGTGGAATAAAAAGGCAACTACATGCCAGTGATGGGCACATCACATGAAAAAAATAGAGAAGATCGAGAATATAAAACCAGGAAATGTAGGGAAATAAAGTATTATAGAATAGCAATAGACAGTAACCAATACAAAACTCCTTGTCATCGACTCAATTCCAACTCATAGTGACCCTATAGGACAAAGTAGAACTGTCCCATAGGGTTTCCAAAGCTGTAAATCTTTATGGAAGCAGATTGTCACATCCTTCTCCCTAAGAATGGCCGGTGGGTTCAAACTGCAGTAAATTAATTTTTTAAATATTGCTTTTTTTCCCTGTATTTTGTGATGTTTATGGTATTTGTCAACTTTAACAAATTTTAGCAGTGCCGTCTTTCCTCCAGGTTGTTTCTAATTTATTTTTCCTTAACTTTCCACAGGTGTAAGAATTCCATTTCTTAGGTGTCTTACACACTTAATGCACATGTAGTCCCTGCTAGGAGTGAAATAAATTGACATTACCACAAAACAAAACCCACTGCTGCTGAATCGACCCCGACTCAGAGCAATGGCATCTGTTACAGAGTAGAGCCTCCTCATAGGGTGCTCTTTGCTGTAATCTTTACCAAAGCAGATCACCAGGCTTTCTTCCAAGGCACCTCTGAGTAGGTTTAAACCACCAATCTTTTGATTAGTAGCTGGGCACTTACCCATTTGTGCCACTCAGGGACTCCTAAAGATTGACGTTAGGCTACAATAAATTTCCTGTAATGTCAGTTGCCTACAAAAGGAATCAAGTCTTCTGAAAAGTGACAAGACTGTTGAGTGGTGGCTCGGCTGGCCAGGGCATTGAAAACACCACTTTGGGGTTAGAGTGGAGGAAATATATCAAGACCATTGGTTAAAACTTCCTTCTCTTTTAGGGTCTTAGTCTTATGCCACCCTTTCCAGGAAGCATCCACTATCTGCCACGCAGACAACCCCTCCCTCCTCAGAGTATCTTGCTCTGAACACTTTATGGTATTTATCAAGGCTACTGTATGTTACAGTCAGCACCTCTTCTAAATGTCAGCAACTAAAGGATAAACGAAAAAACCAAACCCAGTGCTGTCAAGTCGATTCCGACTCATAGCAACCCTATAGGACAGAGCAGAACTGCCCCAGAGAGTTTCCAAGGAATGCCTGGAGGATTCAAACTGCCGACCCTTTGGTTAGCAGCCTTGGCACTTAACCAGTATGCCACCAGGGCTTCCAACTAAAGGATAGGGACTATGTTTTACATTCAAACTTTCTTTGTGTTAACTCACTCTTCCCTCTCTCATTCATTCACTTGGAGCATCTCTGTCTGTAAAATATGCATTTGCAAGATGGTGTGTGAGTCCTGGCCACACAAATGCTTCATCTGTGATCTGAACCTTACATGATTGTTCTCTAAAGACAAAGACATGTGCTTGGTTAATGGACAGAGGGCCCTGGGCCGGATTACCGAAGAAGCTTCAACTTCAGGAGCCCTCACTTGCACACACCCCATTCAGGGTTGTGGAAGGGGCCTTAATTAGGTGATCAGACAGCTATATGTTTTTGTAAATTTTTCAAGTGTAAGATAGTTTAAATGCAATTGGGTAAGATTCTCTTTACATTCTGACCTCTTCCTTGATCACAAACCTCTGTATGAAGTGAATGGCCTGAGGAGTTTTGGGATCCAGCTGAGGAACATGTCTTAGATCATTCTATGGGCATGGACCTACAGATGGAGATTTGTGGGCAGGAAGTTACTGGGGAGGGCTCTCAGCAGCAACACCTGGGAGGCCATGAGGGCAGCAGGGAGATGCTCACTGAGATGCAACAGTGGATGAAAAGCACACTGGGAGAGGTTTAGATTTCTCGATGATTTATCAAGACAGTGAAATCAATGACAAATTCATAACACACTATTACAATGACAGCGTCAGTGACAAGTTGGGTAGATGAGTGTTGTTGATTCAAAATGTGCTTATGATGATTCAATGTGTAGGAAAACTTTAAATGTCCTGAAATCTGCCAGTTCATGTATGAAAGACATATGATACAGGATTCTCAAATTTGATAAAAATTAAATACATATGTGAAATCAAACTTATATTAAAAATAGATATTTTACTTTTATTTCAAGAGGGCTTTTCTTACCCACAAACGTAGAAATTCCTGACCTCAAATTAATCCACCAATGGCTTTTTTTTTTTTCCTCTCTCTCACCCAAAATGACTCTTCCAGACAGCAGACCATAACAAAACAATTAACCTGTGATTAAATGAGAAAGACTTGGCTTCTTTAATTTGAATTTCTGGAGGTCTTTTCTAGACTGCAGGTGGGTCGGGGGGCAAATCTTCTGTGAAGTTACATTTTAATGTTAACTCAGTAGCCATTAAAATACTTCATCACCAGAAACCCGTATTCTTTAAGCAAAAGTTATTTAAGGTTCTGTGAATTCTCCGTTCTCTAGAAGCAGTTCCCTCTCTAATGAGGAGACATTTCTCCAATTTGCAAATTGCTTATTAAATCACAGGGCAGTCAAATATTGTGTTATTCTTTTGAATTAATACATGATTATATTTTTAACACATAGCATTACCAATAAGGAGCTGTTAAGCCAAAAGAAACTTACACTGAGCAAGGAGCCAAAAAAAAAAAAAACAAAAAAAAAACCCCAACCCGGTGCCATCGAGTCGATTCCGACTCATGGGGCAGAGTGGGCAAATTCCACCTAACACCTTGGTAAGGATCAGCATGAATCCAGTTCCCACCTGGAAATGGATCCAGTGCTCCCCTTCCCATTTCTCCAGCCTCCTTGCCAGATGCTCCAAGAGGCATTCTCTCTCATCCCCAGTCACCTGGGGCTAGGTTAGAGGCACAAGTTAGAAGAATGCCGTCCTTCAGACTGCCAAATAGACACCAGCCTCCACTGGCTCTCACTCCCCCTGTGAGTTTTATAATTCCCTGGAACAACTCAGAGAATTCATGGACAGTGTCTAGTTACCAATTTATAACAGCCAGAAAGGATACAAATGAAGAGATGCATAGGGTGAAGTCCAGAAGGGGTCCCAGTACAGTGCGAGAGATCCTCTCCCACGCATGATTGTTGTCTCCAACGAGGAAGCCCAGCTGCTTCTGTGTTCATGGGTTTTTATTGGTCTAAATGCATTTTTTTTTTTAATTGCATGGTCATGATTGATTGAATAGTGCTCCTGTGACCCCAATACTCCCCAGCATGTTTTCTCCTTTTCCAAAATGTGCAACTGAGATTAACATAACTAAGGCCATGATAAACATGTAAGTTGTTCCTCCTCTGCCTGCTTCCTTCACATACCTGTTAATGACTTTATTTTGACCAAATGTTAATGACTTTGTTCTTTGTTTTAAACTGATGCAGATAACCTTTTGTTCTGTCTTGCCTACTTGTGGCATACAACCCCTACAGGAAATTTGGAGCCCAGGTATCAGATATGTATATCTTTAGCTTAATAAAAAATGTCTTGCAGGGGACTACAAAGACACTTGTAACCCTTGTACAGTTCTATATAAGCGCTAATGTAAAGTTGCTCTTTGGGACTTCACAGAGACAGCCTGTGTTGCTGCCTGGTCCCCGGTGATGTGTGCATGGCCTTAATAAACTTTCTCACTCTTTCTGACTTGGAGTATGTTTCATTGGCTGGACTGCTCCAGGGAACGGACCCTAATCAGGTTAACACTCCCCTGTTTTCCAAAGGTTAGCAGACTAGGTATTGTCTGTGTAGCCCCCACTCATTTGCACAAATTTTCAAGTGTAGCCTCGTGGTTTTAAATAACGAGGAAACTTTGGTTACTAGGGACATTACAAGGGTTATCTTTCAGGAACCAAAGACAAAGTCTAAATAGTGTTCTTTATCTCACACTTTTCTAAATTATCAATAATAGAAAACAAATTTTGATTAATTGTGCCACAGAAAAGAAAAAATATTATAAAATCATTGCCATGTTTAAAAAAAAAAAATCATTTCTGTTAAGTCGATTCTGGCTCATAATGACCCTACAGGGCAGAGTAGAACTGCCCCATAGGGTTTCCAAGGAGCAGCTGGTACATTTGAACTATTGAAATTTTGGCTAGCAGCCGAGCTCTTAGAGAAAGTCAAAAAGTATGAAGCCAGAAAATATAAGGAAAATAATTATAGAATTACAGTAGGCAATAAAGTAATAAAAAATGTAGTATTCTGGGCTTTGTGATGTTTGTTGACTTTGTCACCTTTTACAATTTTTAACATGCTGTGATTTCTTTTCTCCTTTTTTTTTTTTTATGATTTCTTTTCTCCTTTGTCTAGGAATACTGCAAATCGAGGCACCTAGCTGGAACAGGATACCTAACCCTAGTTTAAATTAAACTCCATATTGTTAACTAGACTCCATTTTGAATCAGACTTTAGCTTGTGGTACAGAAACTCTCCTAAAGCTTTGACCAAAGTAAAATGGCTGAACTAAAACCATGTCTCTGATGTATTTAGCAGAATTAAAACCGAAGTTAACAATGCCTGATCTTTAGGGCCTTTATCTGGCTAGTAACCAATGGTAATTAAAAGAATGTTTTCTCTGTGTTTAAGTTGGAATGTGGAATATACCTAAGGAAGGGGTCTTGGCACCTATGCTTGTTTCAAGCCCTGGGAAAACATATCCCCCCAAAATGTTTTACATCAAGCAATGCTTCAAAAAAAAAAAAAAAGAAAAAAAAATTTTTTTTTTAATTTCTTATTGTACTTTAGATGAAGGTTTACAGAACAAACTAACTTCTCATTAAGGTTAGTACACACATTGTTTTATGACATTGGTTAACAACCCAGCGACATGTCAGCACTTTCCCTTCTTTACCTTGGGTTCCCCATTACCAGCTTTCTTGTCCCCAACTGCCGTCTAGTCCTTGCTCCTGGGCTGTTGTGCTCCTTTAGTCTCGTTTTCTTTTATGGGCCTGTCTAAGCTTTGGATGAAGGGTGAACCTCAGGAATGACTTCATTACTGAGCTAAAATGGTGTCCGGGGGCCATACTCTCAGGATTTCTCCAATCTCTGTCATACCAGTAAGTCGGGTCTTCTTTTGTGAGTTAGAATTTTGTTCTACATTTTTCTCCAGCTCTGTTCAGGACCCTCTGTTGTGATCCCTGTCAGAGCAGTCAGTGGTGGTGACCTGGCACCATCTAGTTGTGCTGGACACAGCCTTGTGGAGGCCGTGGTAGTTGTGGTCCATTAGTCCTCTGGACTAATTTTTCTCTTGTATCTTTGGTTTTCTTCATTCTCCCTTGCTCCCAAAGGGATGAGACCAGTGGAGTATCTTAGATGGCCACTCACAGGCTTTTAAGACCCTAGACGCTACTCACCAAAGTAGAATGTAAAACATTTTCTTTATGAACTATGTTATGCCTGAGACCATGTTCCCCACAGCCCACAGCTCAGCCATTTGGTCCTTCAGGAAGTTTGCATGTGTCTATGGAGCTTCCATGACCTTCCCTTGTACAAGTTGTGCTGGCTTCCCCAGTATTGTGTACTGTCTTACTTTTCACCAAAGTTAAAAAAAAAAAAACCCACTGCCGTCAATTCTGACTCATAGCGACCCTATAAGACAGAGTAGAACTGCCCCAAAGAGTTCCCAAGGAGCTCCTGGTAGATTACCACTCATCTATTGTCTGTTTAGTGTTTTTCCATCCCCACCCCTGCCCTCCCTCCTAACCATCAAAGGTTTTTGTATGTAAAGCTTTGCATGAATTTTTATAGTAGTGGCCTCATACAATATTTGTCCTTTTGTGATTGACTTATTTCACTTAGTATGATGCCCTCCAGATTCATCCACGTTGTGGGATGCTTCACAGATTCATCATTGTTCTTTATCATTGCATAGTACTCCATTGTGTGTATATATCGTGGTTTGTTTATTCACTCATCTGTCGATGGGCATCTAGGTTGTTTCCATATTTTTGCTATTGTGAACAATGCTGCAGTGAACATGGGTATGCATATGTCTATTTGTGTGATGACTCTTATTTCTCTAGGATATATTCCTAGGACTAGGATTTCTGGATCATATGATATTTCTATGTCTAGCTTTCTAAGGAAGGACCATCCCGGTATCCAAAATGGCTGTACCATTTTGCATTCCCACCAACAGTACATAAGAGTTCCAATCTCCCTGCAGCCTCTCCAACATTTGTTATTTTGTTATTTCATTGTGGTTTTGACTTGCATTTCTCTAGCACTAGATCATGCTAGTGATATCGAGCATTTTCTCAAGTGTCTGTGAGCCGCTTGAATGTCTTCTTTGGTGGTCTGTTCAGTTGGATTGTCTTTTTGTCGTAGAGGTGTTGGATTTTCCTGTAAACTTTAGAGATTAGCCCTTTGTCGGATTTGTAATAGCCAAAAAATTTTTCCCGATCTGTAAGCTCTCTTTTCACTCTTTTGGTGAAGTCTTTCAATAAGCATAAATGTTCAGTTTTTAGAGGAGCCCAGTTATCTAGGTTATCTTCTGAAGTTTGTGAAGTTTGTGTGCTGTTACTTATGGTTTGTATCCTATTAATGCTGTGTATTGGACCTATTTTTTCTTCTATGATCTTTATAATTTTTGATTTTATATTTAGGTCTTTGATCTGTTTTCAATTATATTTTGTGTATGGTGTGAAGTATGGTTCCTGCTTCATTTTTTTTTTTTTTTTGCAGATGGACATCCAGTTTTGCCAGCACCATTTGTTAAAAAGACTCTTTTCCCCCTTTGATGGACTTTGGGCCCTTGTTGAAGATCAGGTGACCATAGGTGGATGGATTTACATCTGGGTTCTCAATTCTATTCCATCGGTTAATGTATCTGTCATTGTACCAGTACTAGGCTGTTTTGACTACTGTAGCTGTACAGTAGGTTCTGAGGTCAGGTAGTGTAAGTCCTACTTTATTCTTCTTCAGTAGTGCTTTACTTATCCAGGGCTTCTTCCTTTCTGTATAAAGTAAAAGATTAGTTTTTCCATCTCTTTAAAGAATGTTGTTGGTATTTGGATCCAGATTGCATTGCATTTGTAGAATTGTCATTTTTCACAATGTTGAGACTACTTATCCACGAGGATGGTATCTTTTTCCATTTATGTAGATCTCTTTTGGTTTCTTGCAGTAGTGTTTTGTAGTTTTCTTTGTATGCATTTTTTACATCCCTGGTTAGATTTATTCATATTGTTTTCCTGATTTCCTTTTCATCATTCTCTTTATTGGTGTATAGGAATCCAACTGATTTTTGTATGTTTATCTTATATCCTGCTCCTCTGCTGAATCTTTCTATTAGCTTCAGTAGTTTTCTTGTGGAGTCTTTTGGGTTTTCTATGTGTACTATCACACCATTCACAAATAGGGACAGTTTTACTTCCTCTTTACTGGTTTCGATGCCCTTTATTTCTTTTTCTTGAGTTATCACTCTAGCTAGGACTTCCAGCACAATGTTAAATAGGAGTGGTGATAAAGGGCATCCTTGTCTTGTTCCTGTTCTCAAGAGGAATATTTTCAGCCTCTCTCCATTAAGCATGATGTTGGCTGTTGGCTTTGTATAGATGCCCTTTATTATGTTAAGGAATTTCCCTTCTATACCTATTTTGTTGAAAATTTTTATCAGGAATGGGCATTGAATTTGCCAAATGACTTTTCTGTGTCAACTGAGATGATAATGCAGTAGATTTACCCAATGCAATGTGTCTTTTGATTTCTTGACTGCTGCTTCCATGGCTGTTGATTGTGGATCCAAGTAAAATGAAATCCTTGACAACTTCAATCTTTTCTCCATTTATCATGATGTTGCTCATTGGTCCGGTTGTGAGGATTTTTGTTTTCTTTATGTTGAGGTGCAATCCATACTGAAGGCTGTGCTCTTTGATTTTCATTAGTAAGTGCTTCAAGTCCTCTTCACTTTCAGCAAGCAAGGTTGTGTCATGTCATCTGCATAACACAGGTTGTTAATGAGTCTTCCTCCAATCTTGATGCCCTGTTCTTCTTCATATAGTCCAGCTTCTCGGATTATTTGCTCAGCATTCAGATTGAATAGTTATGGTGAAAGAAAACAACCCTGACGCACACCTTTCCTGACTTTAAACCAATCAGTATCCCCTTGTTCTGTCTGAACAACCGCCTCTTGATCTGTGTAAAGGTTCCTCAGAAGCACAATTAAGTGTTTTGGAATTCCCATTCTTCGCAATGTTATCCATAATTTGTTATGATCCACACAGTCGAATGCCTTTGCATAGTCAATAAAACACAGGTAAACATCCTTCTGGTATTCTCTGCTTTCAGCCAGGATCCATTTGACATCAGCAGTGATATCCCTGGTTCCACGTCCTCTTCGGAAACTGTCCTGAATTTCTGGAAGTTCCTTGTCGATATACTGCTACAGGCGTTTTTGAATGATCTTCAGCAAAATTTTGCTTGCCTGTGATATTAATGATATTGTTGTATAGTTTCCACATTTGGTTGGATCACCTTTCTTGGGAATAGGCATAAATATGGATCTCTTCCAGTCAGTTGGCCAGGTAGCTGCCTTCCAAATGTCTTGGCATAGATGAGTGAGCACCTCCAGCGCTGCATCTGTTTGTGGAAGCATCTCGATTGATATTCCATCAATTCCTGGAGCCTTGTTTTTTGCCAATGCCTTCAGAGCAGCTTGGACTTCTTCCTTCAGTACCATTGGCTCCTGATCATATGCCACCTCTTGAAATGGTTGAACATCGACTAATTCTTTTTGGTATAACGACTCTGTGTATTCCTTCCATCTTCTTTTGATGCTTCCTGTGTCATTTAATATTTTCCCCATAGACTCCTTCACTATTGCAACTTGAAGCTTGAAATTTTTCTTCAGTTCTTTCAGCTTGAGAAATGCTGAGCTTGTTCTTCCCTTTTGGTTTTCTATCTCTAGCTCTTTGCACATGTCATTATAATACTTTACTTTGTGTTCTCGAGACGCCCTTTGAAATTTTCTGTTCAGTTCTTTTACTTCATCAATTCTTCTAGCACTATATCAGACAATGTTCTGCTGCTATTCATAAGGTTTTCACTGGCTAATGCTTTTCAGAAGTAGACTGCCGGGTCCTTCTTCCTAGTCTGTGTTAGTCTGGAAGCTCAGCTGAAACCTGTCCTCCATGGGTGACCTTGCTGGTGTCTGAATATTGGTGTTACAGCTTCCAGTATCACAGCAACATGCAAGCCCTCACAGTACAACAAACTGACAGACATGTGGGGGGATGAAGTGAAACACTTAGGGCATATTATTTCGGCACAAGGAGTTTCCATAGACCCAAAAAGAAAGGATGCAATTTAGCTTTTCAAGCAGCTGAGAGTTCTTGGGAATTTGAGGCTACTGTCATGCCTGGGGAAACCCTGGTGGATTAGTGTTTAAGTGCTACGGCTGCTAACCAAAGGGTCGGCAGTTCGAATCCACAGGCACTCCTTGGATACTCTATGGGGCAGTTCTACTCTGTCCTGTAGGCTTGCTATGAGTCAGAATCAATTGGATGGCACTTGGTTTGGTTTTTTGTTTTTGGTCATGCCTGGATCTATAATTTCTCCCTGATAGCCCAACTTTTATATCAGTTTTAGAAGGGGAATATGTCTGACCCATTTCAGTTGTCTGAGAAGGGCATCCAAGCTGTCTCCAAGTTAAAGGAATCTTTTCTCACTACCCGAGCCTTAGAATTTTCCAGTTATAAATTGGATTTCTCTTTGTATGCCCTTGAAACAGCTGGAAATGCCTTGGGGGTCCTCATCCAGACACGCTGGGGGCAGCAGCGTCCTGTGGAATACTATAGCTTACAATTAGATTCAGCGGCCAGGGGATACGCCTGTGCTTTAGGGCAGTAGTAGCAACAGACTTGTATGTGGAAGCCACTGTTGATATTGTACTCAGAAAATTTTTAGATATTCCCCGTGATCTAGCTGGTATCTTAAATTTGTCCATAAACCAACATTTGTCAGCTACCAGGATATCCTCTTATATAGTCCTTCTTTTGGCTGCATCCAATATTATGTTAAAAAAAAAAAAAAGAAAGAAAAAAAAACTGTTGCCATCGAGTCAGTTCCAATTCACAGCGACACAATGTTAACTCTTTAAATCCAGCTACCCTATCGCCTATACCTGATGATTTTGAAAATGTCCCTCATGATTTTCTTGATTTGACAGACCAATTACTCACCCCAAGACAAGAACTGCAGTACCCCATCCCATTCCTGACCTAATCCTTTTTGTTGAGTCTTATATAAAACTAGATTCTTGTAGTTCTCATTATGAAAGGGGATATACCATTACCATGTTTCCTGAGATCCTGAAGAGCAACCCGTTGCCAGATGTTACTTGAGCCCAGTAAGCTGAATTGATAGTGCTTGCTGTGTTTGCAACTTGTCCTCTAGACAGCTGGTAATCATTTATACAGACTGTAGGCATGGATGTGGAGTGGTTCATGATTTTAAAATGCTTTGGATATGAGTTTCTAATGTTCGCTGGAACTAAAATAAAAAATGGCCCCTTGGCGGCCAACTTAGTTAGGATTCTCTAGAGAAGCAAAACCAGTGAAGTATATGTTGTTATTTTTAGGTACTGTTGAGTCGGTTCTGACTCATAGGTACCCTATGTACAATAGAACAAAATTCTGCCTGGTCCTGCACTATCCTTACAATACTTGTTATGCCTGAACCCATTGTTGCACCTACTGTGTCAATCCATCTCATTGAGAGTCTTCCTCTTTTTTGCTGACCCTCTACTTTACCAAGCATGGTGTCCTTCTTCATGGACTGGTCCCTCCTCATAACCTGTCTTGCCATTCTTGTTTCTAGGGAGCATTCCGGCTGTACTTCTTCCAAGAGAGATTTGTTTGCTCTTTTGGCAGTCCATGGTATATTCAATATTCCTCACCAACACCATAACTCAAAGGCATCAATTCTTCTTTGGTCTTCCTTATTATTGTCCAGCTTTCATATGCATATGAGGTGATTGAAAACACCATGGCTTGGATCAGGTTTATCTTACTCTTCAAGGTGACATCTTTGTTTTTCAACACTTTAAAGAGGTCCTTTGCAGCAGATCTGCCAATGCAATGCTTTGTTTGATTTCTTGATTGCTGTTTCCATGGGTGTTGATTGTGGATTCAAGTAAAATGAAACCCTTGACAACTGCAATCTTTTCTCTGTTTATCATGCTGTTGCTTATTGTTTCAGTTGTGAGGATTTTTGTTTTCTTTATGTTGAGGTGTAATCCATGCTGAAGGTTGTGGTCTTTGATCTTCATTAGTAAGTGCTTCAAGTCTTCTTCACTTTCTGCAAACAAGGTTGTGTCATCTGCATATTGCAGGTTGTTAATGTACCCTCCTCCAATGCTGGTGCCCTGTTCTTCTTCATATAGTCCAGCTTCTCTGTTTATTTGCTTAGCATACAAATTGAATAGGAATGTGAAGGGGGAAAACCCTGACACACACCTTTCCTCACTTGAAACCAGACAGTATCCTCTTGTTCTGTTTGAACGACCACCTCTTGATCTATGTACAGGTTCCTCAGAGTACAATTAAGTGTTCTGGAATTTGCATTCTTCCCAATGGTGCCCATAATTTACTATCCACATAGTTGAATGTCTTTGCAAAGTACATAAAACACAGGTAAACATCTTTCTGGCATTCTCTGCTTTTAGCAGAATCCATCTGACATCAGCAGTGATATCCCTTATTGACTTCCTCTTCTGAATTTGGCTAGAATTTCTGGCAGTTCCCTGTTGATGTACTGCTGCAGCCGCTTTTGAATTATCTTCAGCAAAATTTTGCTTGCGTGTGATATTAATGATATTGTTCGATAGTCTCCACATTCGGTGGGATCACCTTTCTTTGGAATAGGCATAAATATGGATCTCTTCCAGTTAGTTGGCTAGGTAGCTGTTCTCCAAATTTCTTGGCATAGATAAGTGAATACTTCCAGTGCTGCATCTATTTGTTGAAATATCTCAGTGCGTATTCCATCAATTCCTGGTGCCTTGTTTTTCACCGATGCTTTCAGTGAAGCTTGAACCTCTTCATTCAGTACCATTGGTTACTGATCATATGCTATCTCCTGAAATGGTTGAATGCCAGTTCCTTTTGTATAGGGACTCTGTGTAGTCCTTCCATCTTCACTGATTCTGCCCGTGTCACTTAATATTTTCCCCATAGAATCCTTCAATATTGCAACTTAAGGTTTGAATTTTTTCTTCAGTTCTTTCTGCTTGAGATATGCCAAGTGTGTTCTTCCCTTTTGGTTTTTTAACTCCATGTCTTTGCAAATGTCATTATAGTACTTTACTTTGTCTTCTTGAAATGCCCTTTGAAATATTCTGTTGAGGTCTTTTATTTCATTTCTTCCATCTGCTTTAGCTACTTAATATTCAAGAGCAAGTTTCAGAGTGTCTTCTGACATCCATTTTGGCCTTTTCTTTCTTCCCTATCTTTCTAATGACCTCTTGCATTTTTCATTTATGATATGCTTGATGTCATTCCACAAATCATGTGGTCTTCAATTATTAGTGTTCAATGTGGCAAATCTACTCTTAAGATGGTCTCTAAATTCAGGTGGGTTATACCAAAGGTGATACTTTTGATCTCCTGGACTTGTTCTCATTTTCTTCAGTTTCAACTTGAACTTGCATGAGTAATTGATGGTCCATTGCACTGTCGGCCCCTGGCCTAGTTCTGACTGATGATATTGAGATTTTTCATTGTCTCTTTCCACAGATGTAGTCAACTTGATTCCTGTGTATTCCATCTGGTGAGGTCTGCTTGCATAGTTACTGTTTATGCTGTTGAAAAATGTATTTGCAGTGAAGCAGTCATTGGTCGTGCAAAATTCTATCATTTGATCTCTGGCATTGTTTCTATTCCCACGGTCATAGTGTATATATATATATCCTGGTGGCATCGTGGCTAAGAGTTTGGCTGCTAACCAAAAGGTTGGCAGTTTGAATCCACCAGGTGCTCCTTAGAAACCCTATGGAACAGTTCTACTCTATCCTATAGGGTCCCTATTTGTTGGAATCAACCCAAAGGCAACAGTATATATATTACATATATATAGAGAGAGAGAGAGGAGAGGAGAGAGAGATTTCTCTCAAGAAAATGGTTCACGTGGTTGCAGAGGGTGGCAAGTCCCAAGTGGTTCTTGTGGAGGCTGACAAATCCAAGATTAGCAGGTAGGATTGCAGACTATTGGCTCACAGGCTGCAGAGGCGGGTGAATCCCAAGATTGGCAGGGAATACAGCAGGTTGCTGGCTCAAGTTCCAAGAACCAGGGGTCAGATGTTGAGGAGCTGTACACAGGCACCATACCATTTTCCATCATGGTTGTATCATTTTACATTCCGACCAGCACTGCATAAGAGTTCCAATCTCCCAACAACCTCTCCAACATTTTTTTCTTTTATTGAACTTTACATGAAGGTTTACATAACAAACTAGTTTCTCATCAAACAATTAGTACACACATTGTTGTATGACATTGGTAAATAACCCCACGATATGTCAACCCTCTTCTTTCTCAACTCTGGGTTCCCTATTACCAGCCTTCCTCTTCCCTCCTGCCTCCCAGTCTCTGCCCCAGGGCTGGTGCACCCCTTTAGTCTTGTTTTGTTCTGTAGGCCTGTTCAATCTTTGTCTGAAGGGTGAGCCTCAGAAGTGGCCTCATTACTGAGCTGAAAGTGTGTCCAGGGGCCATATTCTCAGGGTTTCTCCAGTCTCTGTCAGGCCAGTAAGTCTAGTCTTTCTTTTTGAGTTAGAATTTTGTCCTACATTTTGCCCCAGCTCTTTCCAGGACCCTCTATTGTGATCCCTGTCAGAGTAGTCAGTGGTGGTAGCCAGGCACCACCTAGTTGTACTGGACTCAGTCTGGTGAAGGCCATGGTAGATGTGGTCCATTAGCCCTTTGGACTAATCTTTTCCCTGTATCCTTAGTTTTCTTCATTCTTCTTTGCTTCCAAAGGGGTGAGACCAGTGGAGTTTCCTAGATGGCCACTCACAGGCTTTTAAGACCCCAGATGCTACTCACCAAAGTACAATGTAGAACATTTTTCTGTTATGCCAGTTGAGCTAGATGTTCCCTGAGACCATGGTTCCCACAACCCTCAGCCCAGCAATTCGGTCCCTCAGGGAGTTTGGATGTATCTACGGTGCTACCACGGCCTTGTCTTGTACAGGTTGTGCTGGCTTTCCCAGTACTGTGTACTGTCTTACCCTTCACCATATTTACCTCTTATCTTTTGTCTATTAAGTGTTTTTCCATTCCCCCCTCTCCCCTCTCTCATAACCATCAAATATTGTTTCTTTTTGTATGTAAACCTTTTCATGAGTTTTTACAGTAGCGGTCTCATACAATATTTGTCTTTTTGTAATTGACTTATTTCACCCAGCATAATGTCCTGTGCTGTTTCTTTTGTTTGTGGATTTCTTTTGTTTTTGTAGATTTTCTTTTTATTGAGACTTTATGTTTTTCTTCTTTATTTTGGTGAGTAGGTTTGTTAAATTTCTTTGTGGTTACCTTGAAATTTACCTTTATTTTCCTAGGTTTGAACCAGTCTATTAATATGTGGTATTGCCTTGCCTTCCACTCCATCGGAGAGTTCTATACCTATACCGTTTACTCCCTCTTTTATTGTTCTGACATTGTCATTTACAGATTAACCTCTCTGGTTCCCTACTGCAAGTGTTTTGATTTTGGATAGTCCTTGAGAGTTCATTTCCTAGGTTGGTATCTGGCTAGTATAATCTTGTATCCTAGATTCAGGCTATAGTGTAATGTTCTTTATTCTCAGACAGAAGGACTCCCTTTAATAATTCTTGTAAATTTGGTTTGGTTTTTACATATTCCCTTAATTTCTGTTTATCTGGAAATGTCCTAATTTCACCATCATATTTGAAAGAAAGTTTTGCGGGATATATTATTCTTGGTTGGCAATTTTTTTCTTCCAAGGCTTTATATATGTCATCCCATAGCCTTCTTGCCTGCATGGTTTCTGCCCAATAATCAGAGCTTAGTCTTACTGTTTTCCTCTGTATGTGACTTTTTGTTTTTCTCGAGCTGCTTGCAGGCTTTTTTCTTTGTCTTTGATTTTAGCAAGCGTGATTATGACATGCCTTGGTGTTTTTCTTTTGAGGTCTAGCCTACAAGGGGTTTGCTGAGTTTCTTGGATGGTCAGCTTTTCATCATTCATATTAGGGAACCTTTCTGTCAGCAATTCTTCAATGATCCTCTCTGTGTTTTCCATTTTCTTTCCCTGTTCTAGAACTCCTACCAGTCACAGATTTTTGCTTTTGATTGTATCCCACATTATTCGCAGGGTTTCTTCATTCTTTTTTCTGATTTTTCCTCAGAGTTGTATCCAAGTGTTTGTCTTCAATTTAGCTGATTCTGTCTTCTATTGTTTCAAACCTGCTCCTCAGCCCTTCTTTGACACTGTCCATTTCTGAAATATTGTTTATCTTTTGGATTTCTAACTGTTGTTTTGTATGATTTCTAGTTGTGAATTTATTTTGGCATTTTGTTCCTGTATTACTTTCCTGAATTGTTCCTTTTTTTGGTCTGTATTTTCCATGAATTTGTGTGCCTTTTTCAAATTTTTTTTCCTCATTTTTTCTCCTTTTTGCTTCAACTCTTGGATTGCTCTGAATATTAGAGACTTGAATTCCCAGTCATGTAGTTCTAGTGCCTTTTCTTCTACTGGAAAGTCATCTGGTGTTTTACTTTGGAAGCCTACTGGACCCATCCTGTCCTGTCTTTTGATATGTTTTGATATTGTCTGCTGTCTTCGGGACATTCAGTAGTTATTATCTTCATTTCTTGATTGTAGATTTGTTTTGTCCTCCTTTTTTGTTTTATTTGGTTATGTCTGAGCAGGCGGGCTGTGCATCCTTTGTTGTTTGCTGGTCTGTAATCATAGTACTTTTCACCTCCTTCTCCAATGGGGCAGGGCCAGTCATTCAGCTATGGTGCAGCAGGGCAGGTCCGGCTGAAGGGGAGGGGCTGGGATGGGTTGTTTGTGGCATGTACGAGGGCCGACAGGGCAGGCCAGGAATCATTGCTGGGCAGGTTCAGTAGGCCGTGCTTGTGCTGCTCAGGGGTGTGATGTTCAGTGCATGGTGCTGGTAGGCAGGAAAGAGACGGGAGGTTGTGATGTGTGGAGGTAATAAAGGTGTGGGAAAGAGGAGAGACAGGAGAGAAAAACAGGAGCCAAAAAGAAACAAGCAAGCAAAGAAAGAGAGAAAAAATAAAAAGAGTGTTAAGGGAGCTTGCCGTTGGAGTGGAGAGATGAGAAACTGAGACATGGAGAAAAGAAGAAAGAAAAAAAAGAAAAAGAGGAAAAGAAAGAAAAAATAACTAGGCAAAAATTTGGAAAAGAGAAAAAGAAAAGAAAAGCCCCCAGGAGTCTCAGAGTCCCACCGGTGGGGCTGCTAAGACTGGGGAGGTGGCTCCCAGGCTGTGCAATATAGCCTGGCCTGAGGGGGTACAGACGTCACACAGCACCAGGTATTCAGGAGACAGGAAAAAGAAGATAAGATAGAGAGATGAGTACTGAGATATGAAGACAGGCAGAAAGGGAAAAAGAGAGAAAAAAAAAGAAGGAAAGAAAGAAGAAAAAAAGAAATGTCCCCAGGGATCCCACCTATGCTGCTGGGCAGATGGGGGAGTGGCTCCTAAGCTGTGCAGTGTAGCCCAGGTAGAAGGGGCTCCCAAGCTGCAAAAAGGAAAAGAAAACAAAGCAAAACAAAGGAAAAAAAGTCCCAGGCATCCCACCAGTGTGGTGTTTTGGGCCGGGGGAGTGGTTCCTCAGTCAAGCGTGGCTTTACAGTCTTTCAAGAAGAAGGAAAGATGGCAAACGGAGCCAACTGTTCCAGGTAAAGGAGGGGGAGGTGGTATGAAGCACGGAAGTAACCAAAAGAGACGGAAAGAATCAACACCAGCTCAGGGGCCAGGCCAATGTGGGCAGGGCGATTCAAGCAGCCTGAGGCCAAAGCAGTTGCCTCCGGCCCAAGAGACTGTGGAGGTGGAAGGGCGGGGAGAAGAGGGGGGTTAGGAAAGCATATATCACTAGTTACTGGGTGCTCTGTCTCCTGCTGGGAACTCCATGAAGCTGCTTTCCTGGCACTCCCTGTCTGCTGATCTCCCACGTGAGTGGAGCAAAACCAGGCAGCACGGATGCTGTACTTCCCGGCTGGCCGAGCCACTGCAGCCAGCCAGCAAGCTCAGAGGTAGGGCAGCGGGGAGAGATAGGGGTGGTGGGAAAGCTTGTATCACTGGTTAGCAGGTGCTCCGTCTCCTGCTGGGAGCTCCTTGAAGCTGCTTTCCTGTGCTCCCTGTCTGTTGATCCCCTACTGGAGTCCAAGATGGCGGATCTGTGCTGCGTTAGCTGATGGGGCCCTCAGCACGCATCTCACCTTGCTCTCCATCCTCTGTCAGTTTCTTATTCCATTCGGTGCTTGGCTGAGTTCTCTATCTCTTTATTTGGCACTTCAGGTCTCAGGAATGATGTTTGTCTCTGTTTTACTTAGTTTTTCAGATCTTTGCTGTGGAAGAATGGCATGGTGTTTCTGACTATTGTCCCATGTTGGCTGGAAGCATTTTTTGATTAGTGCCAGTAATGTTGTGTGAGATGGTATCTCATTGCAGTTTTGATTTGTATTTCTCTAATGGCTAGCGATCTCCAGGCTTTTCTCACGTGTTTGTTAGCCACTTGAATGTCTTCTTTGGTAAAGTGTCATTCATCTCCCTAACCCATTTTTTTAAATTGGATTATTTGCCTTTTTGTTGCTGAGATGTTGAAGCGTTCTCTAGATTTTAGAGATTATACCCTTGTCAGATATTTTGCAGCCAATTTTTTTTTCCCAGTCTGTAGGTTCTCTTTTATTCTTTTGGTGAATTCTTCTGAAGAACATTAAGTATTTAATTTTTAGGAGCTTCCACTTATCTAGTTTATCTTCTGGTGTTTGTGTATTGTTAGTTATGGTTTGTATGTATTTATGCCATGTATTAGGGCCCCTAGCATTGTCCCTATTTTTTCTTCTATGAGCTTTATCATTTTAGGTTTTATATTTAGGTCTTTGATTCATTTTGAGTTAGTTTTTGCATGTAGTGTGAGGTATGGGTCTTGTTTCATTTTTTTTACAGAGGGACATCCAGTTTTGCCAGCACCATTTGCTAAAAAGACTGTCTTTTCCCCATTTAATGGACTTTGGGCCTTTGTCAAAGATCAGCTGACCATGGGCAGACGGGTCTCCATCTAGGTTCTCAATTCTGTTCCATTGGCCTATGTGTCTGTTCTTGTACCAGTACAAGGCTGTTTTGAATACTGTGACTGTATAGTAGGTTCTGAGATCAGGCAGTGTAAGACCTCCTACTTTGTTCTTTTTCTTCAGTAATGCTTTGCTTATCCACGCCTCTTGCCTTTCCATATAAATTTGGAGATTAGTTTTCCCTCTTGTTAAAGAATGCTGTTGGCATTTGAATCAATTTGAATTGCATTATACCTGTAGATCGCTTTGGGTAGAATTGACATTTTCACAATGTTATGTCTTCCTATCCATGAGCATGTTATGTTCTTCCATTTATGTAGCTCTCTTTTGTGTTTTTGCAATAGTGTTTTGTAGTTTTATTTGTATAGATCTTTTACATCCCTAGTTAGATTTATTCCCAAGTATTTTATCTTTTTGGGGGCTATTATAAATGGTATTGTTGTCCTAATTTCCTTTGCGAAGTTCTCTTTGCTGGTGTATAAGACTCTGTGATGCTTCAGACAGGGTGGGACCAGTAGATGTATCTTAGACGACCATTCACAAACTTTTAAGACCCCATATGCTAGTCACCAAAGTAGGATGTAGAATGTTTTCTTTATAAGCTATGTTATGCCGGTTAGCTAGATGTCCCCCAAGAACATGGTTCCCAGGCCTCAGCTCCAGTAACTCAGTCCCTCAAGGTGTTTGCATGTGTCTAGGAAGCTTCTAGGACTTTGCCTTGGTCAAGTTGTGCTGGCTTCCCCAGTATTGTGTACTGTCTTACAGTTCACCAAAGTTAACAGTTGTCTACTATCTAGCTAGTCATTTCCCCTCTCCACATCTTCCGTCCCTCATTTTTTCTGTGTGTTAAAACTTTTCTTTGGTTTTTATAATAGTGGTTGTCGACTCCTAGCGACCCTATAGAACAGAGTAGAACTGCCCCATAGAGCTTCAAGGCACCTGGTGGATTCAAACTGCCGACCTTTTGGTTAGCAAACCTCTTCTTAACCACTGCACCACCAGGGTTTCCTTAGTCATCTACTGCTGCTATAACAGAAATATCACAAGTGAATGGCTTTAACCAAGAGAAGTTTGTGTCCTCATGGTAAAGTAGGCTGAAGGTCCAAATTCAGGGCATCAGCTCCAGGGGACAGCTTTCTCTTTCTGTCAGCCATCATGGAAGGTCCTTATCAACAGTCTTCCCTTGGTGTGGGACCATCTCAGCACAGGAATCTCAGGTCCAAAAGGACACTACTCCAGGCACTGCTTTCTTGGTGGTGTGACGTTCCCAACACCCTGCTTGCTTCCCTTTCTTTTTATCTCTTGTAAGGTAAAAGGTGGTTCAGGGCCGCACCACAGGGAAACTCCCTTTACACTGAATAAGGGATGTAAGGTCAGTAAGGGGGTTACAATCCCTCCCTCATCCTCTTTAACATAAAATTACAATCACAAAATGCAGGACAGGCACACAATACTGGGAATCATGGCCCAACCAAATTGGTGCACACATTTTTGGGGTGACATAATTCAATCCATGACAGTGGTCTCATACAATATTTGTCCTTTTGTGATTGACGTATTTCATTCAGCATAATGCCCTCCAGAATTGTCAATGTTGCGAGATGTTTTGCGGATTCGTCATTGTTCTTTATCGCTGTGTATGTGTGTATACACCCTAGTTTGCTTATCCATTCATCTGTTGATGGCACTTAGGCTGTTTCCATCTTTTTCTTACCGTGTGAAGTCTAGTATTTTATATATGTGTGTCATACTGTGTGCACGCACATGTGATTTCTTTGAAACCATGGAGAACTATTTGTCTGAATTCTGCCTTTTTTTCTTAGATAGTACCTTTTATAAGACACATTTGCCACCTGCTTTTTGCTTATATTAATTTCCTTCTAAAAAAAAATTTAGGAATAGGCCCTATGTGTGATCCCTTCTAATTATTACTAATCTTTTAGAATTGCTGACGAATCATGTGGGCAAGACTGTATTACCTTCCCAGATCTGTTTACTCCTGAACACGGCTCCTGTGTGCCCAAAGGAGAGAAGCTTGTGTTTCTTACGTGCTCTGAGATGACCAAAATCTCAGCTTCTGCTGTCTCTGAATTCTGCTGCTAGCCCTATCCATGAAATCTGGAGGGTGATTTATTCCATTGGCTCTGTAGTACTCGGCTGCCAGTATTTCCAGACATGTCTCAGGGGCTGACTTATCCTCCTTGAATTCTAGTGAGAAAACCCTGCCGCGTACCATATGTCCAAATGTCAAGTAAGAGGAGATGGTGTGATTGAAGTGGATTGGCTGACCTGCCAGTAGCCCTATGCCCTTCCCCCTCCTTATTCATGTGGAGCCTTATCCAAGGAAAGGAATCCAGAAGGCGTTTTAGCGGAGAGATTGAGTGCTTGGACTCCGCAGAAGGCTGCTTCAGTCACCTGAGATTACCCTGGAGAAATTGGCTTCTGGCTGAAGGGCAGAGCACGGGTAGCTGAGCGATTTCCAGTACAGCACAGAACTGAGAGAGAAATTAGACTTTCCTAAGCAGTTAGGAGGAAACCCTGGTGGCATAGTGGTTAAGAGCTACAGCTGCTAACCAAAAGGTCAGCAGTTTGAATCCACCAGGCACTCCTTGGAAACTCTGTGGGGCAGTTCTACTCTGTCCTATAGGGTCATTATGAGTTGGAATCGACTCAGTGGCAATGGGTTTAGTTTGGTAAGTAGTTAGGAAAAAAAAGGCATTGTGATAAGGAGAGCCCCACGGTGGGTGAGGTGGCAATGCAGGTGGGACTGGGCTGTCGCAGAAGGCTCACTTGTTGCAGGCACTTGATGTGGCCTGGTGCTTTGCCGGAGCTGTTCGCTGGAACACCTACACCTTACGCATGCCCTTCCTGACCCCCCAGTGGCTTGGGCATCCTACAGCATGGTCACTGTCAGCATGGCCACCGTGTGCCAAGAGGAAGTGTACCAAGAACAAATATTTCAAGGGACCCATCTGGAAGATACAAGACTTGTTGTAGCCCAAGCTTCAGAGTCCCAAAATATCATTTCCTTCTATTGGTCAAGTGAATTCCCAAAGCCATCCCAGGCCAAAATGGATGTGAGAAGAGACTCTGAAACTTGCTCTTGAATGTAGAGTAGTTACAGTGAATGGAAGAAATGATGAAGTAAAAGAGCTGAACAGAAGATTTCAGAGGGTGGCTTGAGAACACAAATTAAAGAATTATAATGAAATGTGCAAAGACCTGGAGTTAGAAAACCAAATGGGAACACGATTGGCATTTCTGAAGCTGAAAGAACTGAAGAAAAAAATTCAAGCCTCGAGTTGCAATACTAAAGGATTCTATGGGGAAAATATTAAACAATGCAGGGAACCTCAAAAGAAGATGGAAGGAATACACAGGGTCACTGTACCAAAAATAATTGGTTGATGATCAACCATTTTAGAAGGTAGCATATGATCAGGAACCAATGGTACTGAAGGAAGAAGTCCAAGCTGCACTGAGGACATTGGTGAAAAACAAGGCTCCAGGAATTGATGGAGTACTGATTGAGATGTTTCAACAAACAGATGCAGGGCTGGAGGTGCTCACTTGTCTATGCCAAGAAATTTGGAAGACAACTGTCTAGCCAACCAACTGGAAGAGATCCATATTTGTGTCCCTTCCAAAGAAAGGTGATCCAACTGAATGTGGAAATTATCAAACAATATCATTAATATCACACACAAATAATATTTCACTGAAGATCATTCCAAAGCGCTTGCAGCAGTATATTGACAGGGAACTGCCAGAAATTCAAGCCAGATTCAGAAGAGGATGTGGAATGAGGGCTATCACTGCTGATATCAGATGGATCTTGGCTGAAAGTAGAGAATATCAGGAAGATGTTTACCTGTGTTTTATTGACGATGCTAAGGCATTTGACTGTATGGATCATATTGAAGAATGGGAATTCCAGAACACTTAATTGTGCTCATGAGGAACCTGTACATAGATCAAGAGGCAGTCATTTGAAAAGAACAAGTGGAACCTGTGTGGTTTAAAGTCCAGAGAGGTGTGCATCAGGGTTGTATCCTTTCACCATATTTATTCAATCTGTGTGCTGAATAAATAATCTGAGAAGCAGGACTATAAGAAGAATAACGGGGCATCAGGATTGGAGGAAGACTCATTAACAACCTGTGTTAAGCGGATGACACAGCCTTGCTTGCTGAAAGTGAAGAGGACTTGAAGCACTTACTAATGAAGATTAAAGACCACAGCCTTCAGTACGGATTACACCTCAACATAAAGCAAACAAAAATCCTTACAACTGGACCAATGAGCAACATCATGATAAATGGAGATAAGATTGAAGTTGTCAAGGATTTCCTTTTACTTGGATCCACAATCAACACCTATGGAAGCAGTGGTCAAGATATCAAATGACCTATTGCATTGGGAAAATCTGCTGCAAATGACCTCTTTAAAGCGCTAAAATGTAATGATGCCACTTTAAGGACTAAGGTGCACTAGACTCATTTGCCTCATATGCATGTGAAAGCTAGACAATGAATAAGGAAGACCAAAGAAGAATTGATGGGTTTGAATTATGGTGTTAGCGAAGGACATTGAATATATCACGGACTGCCAGAATGCTCCTTAGAAGCAAGAATGGTGAGACTACGTCTCACATACCTTGGACGTGTTATCAGGAGAGACCAGTCTCTGGAGAAGGACATCATGTTTGGTAAAGTAGAAGGTCAGCGAAAAAGAGGAAGACCCTCAACGAGATGGATCGACACAGGGGCTTCAACAATGGGTTCAAGCATAACAATTGTGAGCATGGCCTACGATCAGCTGATGTTCCTTCTCTTATACAAACGGTCCCTATGAGTCAGAATTGATTCCATAGCACCTAACAGTAACAATCGCCCAGATTGAAAGGGAGGAAGATTCAATTCTATTTTTTAAATGGAGGAATGTAAGGTCAGCTTGCAGAAGAGCACGTGGCTGCTGGAAGGTGAGATGAGGGGTCAATGAGGGCAGCTAAAATCAGGCTGTCCCCTCCTTCCTCCTCTGGAAGGAAGAAAGCAACCAGAGCACATCCACAGTGTCCTTCCGGTGCTGCGCCACAAGAATGAACCCACCAAGAGGGCAGCCCAGAGGCAAGAGGCCTGAGGAAGGTCACTACGCCCTCAGCCTTCCCAGATCAGCGTGGGCCTTCTTGAATGTCCCTGTGCACTGAGGAGAGCCTGGCCAGGATGCACCTTCTGGGACTGAGCCAGTGAGTCTCTGCTCTTTGGTCTTGCTCCAGGCACAAATTTTGGTGTCCACAGAGGTGTGTGTGGATTTGCTGTGGACCCCTCATCTCCTCTCCGCCCTGATTCAGCGCCAGCATTTATTTTGCTTTCTCCATATTCATTGTGGAGACAATGCTGAGCATGAAAGGCAGTCAGAGCAAGAAGGCAAAACTAGATCAGAGAAGTCTCCTCCCCACAGCACGGGGCAAAGGGCAGGGAGTTTAGGGCTGTCTCAGGAGGCCTGGCTTCAGATGCCTGCAAGTGGAAGGTTCTATTGGATCCGTCTTTCCGCCCCCTGATGCACTGTCTCCTCCTCCTTCACCTGGGAGCAGAGCGAGGTGCCATGTCCTGATTTGGACTTGCCGCCTAGTCCCTTGAGGGTCATCCCAGGAGCAGGACCCGGATAGGCATAGGGACAAGGTGGAAACTCAGCCCCAGGAGCTGTTTTCCAGGAGTCTACTGGCTGAGAGGAGCAAGGATTGGGTGCATGGGTGGCAGTGCAGGGGCAAGACAAGCAGCTCTCATTGGTAGGCCAAGGCCCAGTGCTGGGCTCCTGAGCAGGAGCCTGGGGTCAGTGGAGAGAGAGGACAGCCACACTGGTGACTTAAGAGGTGCAGGCACTTTCCCCACATATGATCCTATTTACCACATCAGCTATTCCTCAGATACTTTTCTTTCTTTCTTTTTTTTATTGTGTTTTAACTGAAAGTTTACAATTCAAGTCAGTTTCTCATGCAAAAACTTGCACATACATTGTTATGTGACCCTAGTTTCTTTCCCTGTAATGTGACAGCACACTCCTCTCCACCCTGTATTTATTTCCTCTGTCCATTCAACTAGCTCCTGTCCCCCTCTGCCTTCTCCTCTCTCCTCCAGACAGGGGCTGCCCATGTAGTCTCCTGTGTCTACTTGAGCTAAGAACCACGCTCCTCACCAGTATCATTTTATGTCTTATAGTCCAGTCTAATCTTTGTCTGAAGAGTTGGCTTCGAGAATGGTTTAATTTTGGGCTAGCAGAGTCCAGGGGCCGTGACCTCTGGGGTTCCTCCAGTCTCAGTCAGACCAGTAAGTTGGTCTTTTTACTAGAATTCGAGGTTTGCATCCCACTTTTCTCCTGCTCCATCAGGGACTCTTGTGTTCCCTGTCGCGGCAGTCATTAGTGGTAGCAGGGACCATCTAGTTCCTCTGGTCTCAGGCTGATGGAGTCTCTGGTTTATGTGGCCCTTTCTGTCTCTTCGACTCCCATATCTTCCTTCTGTCCTTGGTGTTCTTCATGATCCTTTGCTCCAGGTGTGCTGGGGCCAAATGACGCTTCTTAGATGGCTGCTTGCTAGCTTTTAGGACCCCAGACACCACTCACCAAAGTGAGATGCAGAATGTTTCCTTAATACACGTTGTTACGCCAAGTGACCTAGATATTCCCTGAAACCACGTTCCCCAGACCACCACCCCTGCTACTCTGTCCCTCCAAGTGTTTGGTTGTATTCAGGAAACTTCTTAGCTTTTGGTTTAGTCCATTTCTGCTGACTTCCCCTGTATTGTGTGTTGTTCTTCCCTTCACCTAAAATAATTCTTGTTTACTATCTAGTTAGTGAATACCCCTTTCCCTCCCTCTCCACTCTTGTAACCATCAAAGAATGTTTTGTTCTGTTTTTAAGCCCTTTACTTGAGTTCTTATAATAGTGATCTCATACAATATTTGTCCTTTTTTGATTGACTGATTCCTCTCAGCATAATGCCTTCCAGATTGATCCATGTTAGGAGATGTTTCATGGATTGTCGTTGTTCTTTATGGTTGTGTAATATTCTATTGTGTGAATGTACCATAATTTGTTTATCCATTCAACCGTTGATGGGCACCTTTCTTGAGTCCATCTTTTTACTATTGTAAACAGTGCAGCAGTGAACGTGGATGTGCATATATGTTTCTGTGAGGGCTCTTATTTCTCTAGGATATATTCCAAGGAGTGGGATTGCTGGACAATATCGTACTTCTATTTATAGTGTTTTAAAAACCAAAAACCAAACCCGTTGCCATCGAGTCAATTCTGACTCATAGCGACCCTATAGGACAGAGTGGAACTGCCCCATACAGTTTCCAAGGAGCACCTGGTGGATTCGATCTGCCAACTTTTGGTTAGCAGCCATAGCTGTTAACCGCTACACCACCAGGGTTTCTCTAGCATTTTACGTTCCCACCAGCAGTGCATAAGTTTTCCAGTCTCTCCACATCCTCTCCAACATTTATGATTTTGTGTATTTTGGATCCTTCTTGGGGTGAGATGGTATCTCATTGTAGTCTTGATTTGCATTTCTCTAATGGCTAATGATTGTGAGCATTTCCTCATGTATCTGTTAGCTGCCTGTATGTCTTCTATGGTGAAATGCCTGTTCATATCCTTTGCTCATTTTTTAATTAGGTTGTCTTTTTGTTGAGGTTTTGCAGTATCTTGCAGATTTTAGAGATTAGATACTGTTTGGATTTGTGATAGCCAAGAATTTTTTCTGAGCCTGTAAGTTGTCTTTTTACTCATTTGGTGAAGTCTTTGGATGAGCATAGGTGTTTGATTTTTAGGAGCTCCCAGTTATCTAGTTTCTTTTCTGGAGTTTGTGACTGTTAATAATGTTTCATATACTGTTTATGCCATGTGTTAAGGCTCCTAGCATTGTCCCTATTTTTAATTCCATGATCTTTATCTTTTTAGATATTATATTTAGGCCTTTGATCCATTTTGAGTTAGTTTTTGTGCATGATGTGAGGTATGGATCTTGTTTCATTTTTTTGCCAATGGGTATCCAGTTATGTCAGCACCATTTGTAAAAGAGTCTATCTTGTCCCCAGTTAACGGACTTTGGGCCTTTGTCAAATATTGGCTGCTCATAAGTGGATGAATTTATGTGTAGATTCTCAATTCTGTTCCATTGGTCTATGTACCTGTTGTTATAAAAGTACCAGGATGTTTTGACTAGCGTGGCAGTATAATAGGTTCTAAAATCAGGTAGTGTGAGGCCTTCCACTGTGTTCTTATTCAGTAATGCTTTACTTTTTCAGGGCCTTTTCTTTTTCAATATGATGTTGGTGATTTGTTTCTTTATCTTGTAAAAAAAACGCTATTGGAATTTGGATTGGGGTTGCATTGTATCTGTAGATTACTGTTGGTAGAACAGACATTTTTACAATGTTGAGTCTTTGTATCCTTGAGCAAGGTATGTTTTTCCACTTATGTAAGTCTCTTTTGGTTTCTTGCAGTAGTGTTTTGTGGTTTTCTTTGTATAACTGTTTTACATCTCTGGTTAGATTTATTCTTAAGTATTTTATCTTCTTGGAGGATATTGTAAATGATACTGATTTAGTGATTTCCTCTTCAACGTTTTCTTTGTTGGTGTAGAGGAATCCTACTGATTTTTGTGTGTTTATCTTGTATTCTGATACTCTGCTGAACTCTTCTATTAGTTCCAGTAGTTTTCTTGTGGATACTTTTACTTCTTCCTTACCAATCTGAATGCCCTTTATTCTTTTTCTAGCCTAATTGCTCTGGCTAAGACTTCCAGCACAATGTTGAATAAGAGTGGTGATAAAGGGCATCCTTGTCTGGTTCCCATTTTCAGTGGTTTCAGACTCACTCCATTTGGGATGATGTTGGCTGTTGGCTTTGTATAAATGCCCTTTATTATGTTGAGGAATTTCCCTTCTTTTCCTGTTTTGCAGAGAGTTTTTATCATGAACTGTGTTGGACTTTGTCAAATGCCTTTTCTGCATCAATTGATAAGATCATGTGGTTCTTATCTTTTGTTTTTTATATGTTGGATTACATTGATTGTTTTTCTAATGTAGAACCACCCCCGCATACCTTGTATGAATCCTACTTGGTCATGGTGAATTATTTTTCTGATATGTTGTTGAATTCTGTTGGCTAGAATTTTGTTGAGGATTTTGTCATCTAAGTTCATGAGGGATACTAGTTTGAAATTTTATCTTTTTGTGGTGTCTTTTTTTTTTTTTTTTACCTGGTTTTGGTATCAGGGTTATGCTGGCTTCATAGAATAAGTTTGGGAGTATTCCATCTTTTTCTATGATCTGAAATACCATTAGTAGTAGTGGTGTTAATTCTTCTCTGAAAGCGAAGCTCCAGAATTCTCCAGTGAAGCTGTCAGGGCCAGAGCTTTTTTTTGTTGGGAGTTTTTAAACCACCTTTTCAATCTCTTCTTTTCTTATAGGTTTATTTAGTTGTTCTACCTCTGTGTTAGTTTAGGTAGGTGGCGTGTTTCTAGAAATTTGTTTATTTCCTCCAGGTTTTCAAACTTTTTAGAGTAAAATTTTTCGTAGTATTCTGTCATGATTCTTTTAATTTCAGTTGGATCTGTTGTAATATCACCAGTCTCATTTCTTATTCAGGTTATTTGCTTCCTCTCCTGTTTTGCTTTTGTCAGTCTGGCCAGTGCTTTGTCGATTTTGTTAATCTTTTCGAAGAACCAGCTTTCGGTCTTGTTAACTCTTTCAGTTGTTTTTCTGTTCTCTATTTCATTTAATTCTGCTCTAATTTTTATTATTATTATTTTTCTTCTTGTGTTCATGGGCTACTTTTGCTACTCTTTTTCTATATGTTGGAGTTGTAGGGTTAAGGTTTTGATTTTGGCCCTTTCTTCTTTTTGGATTTGTGCAGTATTGCTATAAATTGACCTCTGGAGCACTGCTTTTGGTGTGTCCCTAAGGTTCTCATAGGATGTGTTCTCATTCTCATTTGATTCTATGAATTTCTTTATTCTGTCCTTTATTTCTTCTATAACCCAGTAGTTTTTGAGCAAGGTCTTATTCAGTTTCCTTGTGTTTGATTTATTTTTCTTGCTTTTTCTGTTATTGATTTCTACTTTTATGGCTTTATGGTCAGAAAAGATGCTTTGTAATATTTTGATGGTTTGGATTCAGTTAAGGCTTGCTTTATGGCCTAATATGGGGTCTATTCTGGAGAATGTTCCGTGTGTATTGGAAAAGAAAGTATACTTGCCTGCTGTTGGGAGGAGTGTTCTGAGTATGTCTATGAGATCAAGTTGTTTGACTGTGGCATTTAGAGCTTTCATGTCGTTACTGAGCTTCTTTCTAGATGTTCTGTCCTTCACTGAAAGTGGTGAGTTGAAGACCCCTACTATTATTGTGGAGCTATCTATCTCTTTTTTCAGTGCTGTTAGAGTCTGTTTTATGTATTTTAGAGCCCTGTCGGTGGGTGTATAAATATTCAATATGGTTATATCCTTCTGGTATATTGTCCCTTTAATCAGTATATTGTCCTTCCTTATCCTTTGTGGTGGATTTTACTTTAAAGTCTATGTTGTCAGAAATTAATATTGCCACTGCTGCTCTTTTTTGATTGTTGTTTGCTTGATATGTTTTTTTTCCATCCTTTGAGTTGTAGTTTGTTTGTGTCTTTAAGTCTAAGGTGTGTTTCTTGTAGGGAGCATATAGGTGGATCATGGTTTTTATCCATTCTGCCCCTCTCTGTCTCTTTATTGGTGCATTTAGTCCATTCGCATTCAGTATAATTGTTGATAGGTATGAGTTTAGTTTTGTCATTTTGATTCCTTTTTGTGTGTGTGTGTTGTTGACAGTTTCTTTGTTCAACTTACTTTTCTGTGCTGAGGTGTTTTTCTTTATATATTGTCTTTCCCTCTTTCATTTTTGCTTGTTTTGTATTTGCTGAGTCTTTATATGTTTCTTGTTTTTTATTTGGATGTGTAAGATTTTTTAGTTTCCTTTGTGATTACCTTAATATTTATCCCTATTTTTCTAAGTTTAAATCAAACTTTTATTTCTTTATATCACCTTAACTTCCTCTCCATATAAAAGATCTATGACTACATTTTTTTAGTTTTTCTTTTTTGTTTTAATGTTGTCATCTTTTACATAATGACACCTCTGTTTTCCTGTGTTGAGTATTTTAGCTTTGTATTATTTTTGTGCTTCCCCTAACTGTGTTGATATCTGGTTCCTCTATCCCGTGTTCTAGTCTTGGGTTGTTATCTGATGTTATTGATTTTCTAACTGGTGATTGCCCTTTAGTATTTCTTGTAATTTTGGTTTGGTTTTTGCAAATTCCCTAAAATTCTGTTTATCTGGAAATGTCCTAATTTCGCCATCATATTTGAGAGATGGTTTTGCTGGATACATAATTCTTGGCTGGCAAACTTTTTCCTTCAGTGCTTTATACGTGTCATCCCATTGCCTTCTTGCCTGCATGGTTTCTGTTGAGTAGTCCAAGCTTAGTCTTATTGACTCTCCTTTGTAGGTGACTTTTCATTTATCTGTAGCTGCTTTTAAAACTCTCTCTTTATCTTTGGTTTTGGCAATTTTGATTATAATGTGTCTTGGTGACTTTCTTTAGGGACCTGACTTGTGTGGGGTTCAAAGAGCATCTTGGATAGCTATCTCCTCATCTTTCACAATATCAGGGAAGTTTTCTGCCAGTAAATCTTCAAAAATTCTCTCTATATTTTCTGTTATCTCTCCCCACCCCCATTCTGGTACTCTAATCACTCCTAGGTTATTTCTCTTGATAGAGTCCCATGTAGTTCTTAAGGTTTCTTCATTTTTTTTAATTCTTTTATCTGATTTTTCCTGAAATAGCTTGGTGTCAAGTGCTTTATCTTCAATCTCACTAATTCTTCCATTGCCTCAATTCTGCTCCTATGACATTGTATTAAGTTGTCTAATTCTGAAATTTTATTGTTAATCTTCTGGATTTCTGTTTGCTGTCTGTCTATGGATTCTTGCAGCCTATTGAATTTATCATTAGGCTCTTCTCTAATCTTCTTAATTTCCTCTATTGCTTTGTCTGTGTGCTCCTTGGCTTGTTCTGCGTATTGCCTGACCTCTTAAAGAGTTCTGTATGTTAATCTTTTGCATTCTACCTCTGGTAGTTCTAGGAAGCTGTCTTCATCCAGAACATTTCTTGATTCTTTGTTTTGTGAGCTTTCTGAAGCCATCGTGGTCTCCCTGTTTAGTGATTTGATATTGACTGTTGTCTCTGAGATATCAATAAGTTATTAATTTATTTTATGTTTGCTTACTGTGTACCAGGAAACCCTGATGGTGTAGTGGTTAAGTGCTACAGCTGCTAACCAAAGGGTCAGCGGTTCGAATCCGCCAGGTACTCCTTGGAAACTCTATGGGGCAGTTCTACTCTGTCCTACAGGGTCGCTGTGAGTCAGAATTGACTCAATGGCACTGGGTACTGTGTACCAACTTCTTCTTTTGTTTTGATATGCCAAAATAGGCTGTTCAAGTGAGCTAGTTTGATTATTGGTGCCTTTGAAGCTCTAACGTTCTGTCACCAGGGGGTTAGAGCTGTTACTAGTCATGTGAGCCCAGGAGTCTGTTTACATTTCTTGTATGGATTCAGCTCAGGTGTCCAGGTAGTTGGTCACCAAGTTTGTGGTGCAGTCTCTCTCCTACAGTCCTAGATGAGTAGGGGTGATTGATATAGGCAGAGGTATATGGCTGCAGTAGGGGGTAACATGCTGAGCAAGGCAGGCAGCTGACAACCACCCCTGAGCGTCTGTGAGGAAAGTGTGTCCCTGTTCCCTAGAGTGTGTAGGTGGGTGGGTTTTGCAGCCAAACTGTGGGCATCCAAGGCACCACTTATTCTGCGACCCCTATTGTGGGGGGTTTAGGTGGTGTGGGTGGAGCCACCAGTCCTCAGGCCCGTGACGTGGGTAGGTGAGGACCTTGCTTAATAGGCAGAGTGGTGTCAAATGTCATGAACGTGCCTCTCCATCATTTAGCTGAAACAGTTGAAGTTATACTTCAGGTATATACCCTGTTGTATGTGCTAATGGGGGCCTATGCTGTTTAAATGGGCCCACACGGGATTACGCAGAGGTGAAAGGCATTCAAAATTCATGGACCCTTTATGCCAGTGCCCAGGCAAAGGAGCTGTTTCTGCCCTGAGTTCCCGGCTTATGGGAGCCAGCAGATTATTTTTTCCCTGTTTGTTAATTTGTTCCCTCTCCAAGGCCAGGAGAATGGCTCAGGGCACGTGATAGCTCCTACTTCCAGCCCAGGGCATGTGGCAATCTCCGAAGCCAGCTTGGGCCCAGTGCAGAGCAGCAAGGGGACAGGTAAGTGGAAGAGAGTATTTTCCCAAAGGGGCATTTTTTGATCCATGTGGTAGGTTAGACACATGTACTTATTTTTTGCTGATCGAGTGCCACCTTTTACTGATTCTGGAGGCATGAGTAGACTCGCCACGGCTCAGTCTCTCTTGATGTGGAAAATGCATCCCAAATGCCACTACTTCCCTCACCACTGGTGCCAGCCAATCCCAGCTTACAGGGTGCCAGTTCCTGCTGGGTCATGTCTGGCAACTTCTCGCTGATTCTGAACTGTCTCTCCCTCCCCCTCCTCTCAGTCTGATTCCTCAACTTTGCCTTTGATGTTCAGGGCTCTTAGGTTGTCATATATAATCAATTCACTTGTTTTTTCAGGTTGTTGTTGTAAGAGGGACCACAGGGAGCGTCAGACTACTCCACCATCTTGGCCCCACCTCTCAGGTGCTTTTCAATGTGTCTCAGTTTATTTCAGGAAAATGCAAAGGGGGGAGAGGAGTAGTGGTCAGCACTTTATATATGTTGCTTTACATACCTTTTACTTACACCTTGCATACATTTAACACAACTACTTTTCAAACTATAAAGTATCATTTTTATTTTCATAGAGGAAGCTGAGGCTCAGGCCCTAACTGTGTGGACTTTGATGGTAAAGCACTGAAGTAAAGGGAGCTAAGAGTGTTGTAAGAGTGCTGTGTACTAGCACTATGCCTAGAAATGCCAGAAGGAAGTGCTTCTGGCTTCACCTCAGGAAGGTTGTCAATATCAGGGGCAAAGGAGGTCAGAGGCTGGCTGCTGCTCCAGGCAAAAGGGAGGCAGAGAAGGTGAGGCAGGGCCCAGAGGTTGTGTCTGCTGTGCCTGGGCCCTCATGGTGACGCTGTCATTCAGAACCCTCAGGGCTTCTGTGTTAGGTCTCATCTCATTGTTACAGCAAATGACTAAAGTGTCCCCTGACTTCTTCTGTCTCCTCTGACCCACAACTTACTTGCCACCATGTCATAAGCAGGGGGCAGAATCAGGTGTCTTTGATGAAGTCAGAGGCATTCTGTGAAGCAACACCATCCCAGTTCCTTATTTTTCCATACAGTTCAGCCCTGTGGACCTTTTCTGCATGGAAAATCCTGAAATCTGGTCTTGCTTCCTTTGGATGAATCCCAGGACTCAATGAACCCTCCTGTATCCCCTTCCTCATCTCTGGCCCTCATGCGGGACTTATTTGAACACCTTGGGAAAATGAACCCACTACCAAGGTGTAAGTCCCCCTATCACTTTACAACAGAGAATTTTCTTTGGTTAATTTGGGAAAATATGCATTCTTTTTTTCTGAAACAGGAGGCAAAATAACTAGAGCCATGCTATCCAGCAAGTGCAGTTTGGATGAACATCAAAACACGTTAATGGATTTTTCTTTCGTATCTAAAAAAATTTTTTTGATACCAAATCCTGAGTTTGGCTTTAAAACATGATTAATAGCTGGAAGAGTGCTGTGAATTATGTATGAGCCCAGGGACACTAGGTTCACATACGGGAAAGTCATTTGGAGGTGACAAAGACAGGACACCACCGTTAACAAATTGCAAATTACTCTCCAGAACTTTCCATCTCCCCAGTGGGGATCACATTCACTTCAGACTACAGGCATCTGAGATAATTGTTGGAGATGTGAATGAGAATCCAGGACCACAAAGTGAATTAGGGCCTTGAGACTATAAAAATCAATCAAACTTGCCTTCTCTTCTCTCTTTGTCCCTTATCTCTCATTTTGTCTTCTCTTTCTCCTCTCTTCCTTCTTCCCTCTCTTCCTCCCTCCTTCCTTCCTTCCATTCTGTCTTTCTTATCCCTCCCTCTCACCCTCTCGCTTTCTACCTTCCTTCTTTCCTTCCTCCTTTTTCTTCTTTTCTCCCCTCCCTCCTATTTCCACCCCCTTTCTCTCCTTTCCTGCCTTTCTTCCTTTCCTTCTTTGTTTCTCTTTATTCTTCCCATTTTTCCCTCTCTTCTGACTTCTACCTCCCCTTCTCTCTCTGTTTCTTTCTTTCATATTGGCAGCTAACATTCTAGTTGTGGGGAAAATCGGTCAAACTAACAAAAATAAATTAACCAACTGAGGCAGAAATATATATATCTGTACAGCCTCAAACTAAACTGCTAAGCATTAATTACATTTGTATGTTGTCAGAGAAGCATTTGGTCCCAAATACTGTGGGAGTACAGTGCTATTCTTTAGAATAAAGAGTATTTTAAAAAAAAATTTTATTGTGCTTTAAGTGAAAGTTTATAAATCAAGTCAGCCTCTCATACAAAAATTTATATACACCTTGCTGTATACTCCTAATTGCTCTCCCCCTAATGAGACAGCACACTCCTTCTCTCCACTCTATTTTTCTGTCCATTCAGCCAGCTTCTGTCCCCGTCTGCTCTCTCATCTCCCCTCTAGACAGGAGATGGCAACATAGTCTCATGTGTCTCCTTGATCCAAGAAGCTCATTCTTCACCACTATCATTTTCTATACGGTAGTCCAGCCCAATCCCTGTCTGAAGAGTTGGCTTTGGGAATGGCTCCTGTCTTGGGCTAACAGAAGGTCTGGGGACCATGACCTCCAGGGTCCTTCTAGTCTCAGTCAGACCATTAAGTCTTGTCTCTTTAGGAGAATTTGGGGTCTGCATCCCACTGGACTCCTGCTCTCTCGGGCTCTCCATTGCACTCCCTGTCAGGGAAGTCATCAGTTGTAGCTGGGCACCATCTAGCTCTTCTGGTCTCAGGCCAATGCAGTCTCTGGTTTATGTTATCCTTTCTGTCTCTTGGGCTCATAATTGCATTGTGTCTTTGGTGTTCTTCATTCTCCTTTGCTCCAGGTGGGCTGAGACCCATTGATGCATCTTAGATGGCCACTTGATAGCATTTAAGACCCCAGAAGCCACTCTCCAAAGTGGGATGCAGAATGTTTTCTTAATAAATTTTATTATGCCAATTGACTTAGATGTCCCCTGAAACCATAGTCCCCAAACCCCTGCCCCTGCTACCGTGGCCTTTGAAGCATTCAGTTTATTCAGGAAACTTCTTTGATTTGGTTTAGTCCAGTTGTGTTGATCTCGCCTGTACTGTGTGTTATCCTTCCCTTCACCTAAAATATTTCTTATCTACTAATTTTTTTTTTACTATCTAATTAGTCAAAACCTCCTTCCTCCCCCCTATATTAACCATCAAAGAATATTTTCTTCTCTGTTTGAACTGTTTCTCCAGTTATTATAATAGTGGTCTTATACAATATTTGTCCTTTTTTTTTTTTTTTTTTTATAATAACTTTTATTAAGCTTCAAGTGAACGTTTACAAATCCAATCAGTCTGTCACATATAAGTTTACATACATCTCACTCCCTACTCCCACTTACTCTCCCCGTCTTGAGTCAGCCCTTTCAGTCTCTCCTTTCTTGACAATTTTGCCGGCTTCCCTCTCTCTCTATCCTCCCATCCCCCCTCCAGACAAGAGTTGCCAACACAATCTCAAGTGTCCACCTGATATAATTAGCTCACTCTTCATCAGCATCTCTCTCCCCCCCGCTGACCAGTCCCTTTCATTTCTGATGAGTTGTCTTCGGGGATGGTTCCTGTCCTGTGTCAACTGAAGGTCTGGGGAGCATGGCCGCCGGGATTCCTCCAGTCTCAGTCAGACCATTAAGTTTGGTCTTCTTATGAGAATTTGGGGTCTGCATCCCACTGATCTCCTGCTCCCTCAGGGGTCCTCTGCTGAGCTCCCTGTCAGGGCAGTCATCAATTGTGGCCGGGCACCAACTAGTTCTTCTGGTCTCAGGATGATGTAGGTCTCTGGTTCATGTGGCCCTTTCTGTCTCTTGGGCTCTTAGTTGTCATGTGGGCTTGGTGTTCTTCATTTTCCTTTGCTCCAGGTGGGTTGAGACCAGTTGCTGCATCTTAGATGGCTGCTTGTTAGCATTTAAGACCCCAGACGCCACATTTCAAAGTGGGATGCAGAATGATTTCATAATAGAATTATTTTGCCAATTGACTTAGAAGTCCCCGCAAACCATGCTCCCCAGACCCCCGCGCTTGCTCCGCTGACCTTTGAAGCATTCATTTTATCCCGGAAACTTCTTTGCTTTTGGTCCAGTCCAATTGAGCTGACCTTCCATGTATTGAGTGTTGTCTTTCCCTTCACCTAAAGCAGTTCTTATCTACTGATTAATCAATAAAAAAAACCCTCTCCCACCCTCCCTCCCTCCCCCCCTCGTAACCACAAAAGTATGTGTTCTTCTCAGGTTTACTATTTCTCAAGATCTTATAATAGTGGTCTTATACAATATTTGTCCTTTTGCCTCTGACTAATTTCGCTCAGCATAATGCCTTCCAGGTTCCTCCATGTTATGAAATGTTTCAGAGATTCGTCACTGTTCTTTATCGATGCGTAGTATTCCATTGTGTAAATATACCACAATTTATTTAACCATTCATCCGTTGATGGACACCTTGGTTGCTTCCAACTTTTTGCTATTGTAAACAGAGCTGCAATAAACATGGGTGTGCATATATCTGTTTGTATGAAGGCTCTTGTATCTCTAGGGTATATTCCTAGGAGTGGGATTTCTGGCTTGTATGGTAGTTCTATTTCTAACTGTTTAAGATAACGCCAGATAGATTTCCAAAGTGGTTGTACCATTTTACATTCCCACCAGCAGTGTATGAGAGTTCCAATCTCTCCGCAGCCTCTCCAACATTTATTATTTTGTGTTTTTTGGATTAATGCCAGCCTTGATGGTGTGAGATGGAATCTCATCGTAGTTTTAATTTGCATTTCTCTAATGGCTAATGATCGAGAGCATTTTCTCATGTACTGTTGGCTGCCTGAATATCTTCTTTAGTGAAATGTGTGTTCATATCCTTTGCCCACTTCTTGATTGGGTTGTTTGTCTTTTTGTGGTTGAGTTTTGACAGAATCATGTAGATTTTAGAGATCAGGCGCTGGTCGGAGATGTCATAGCTGAAAATTCTTTCCCAATCTGTAGGTGGTCTTTTTACTCTTTTGGTGAAGTCTTTAGATGAGCATAGGTGTTTGATTTTTAGGAGCTCCCAGTTATCGGGTTTCTCTTCATCCTTTTTGGTAATGTTTTGTATTCTGTTTATACCTTGTATTAGGGCTCCTAGGGTTGTCCCTATTTTTTCTTCCATGATCTTTATCGTTTTAGTCTTTATGTTTAGGTCTTTGATCCACTTGGAGTTAGTTTTTGTGCATGGTGTGAGGTATGGGTCCTGTTTCATTTTTTTGCAAATGGATATCCAGTTATGCCAGCACCATTTGTTAAAAAGGCTGTCTTTTCCCCAGTTAATTGACACTGGTCCTTTGTCAAATATCAGCTGCTCATACGTGGATGGATCTATGTCTGGGTTCTCAATTCTGTTCCATTGGTCTATGTGTCTGTTGTTGTACAATATTTGTCCTTTTGCAACTGACTAATTTCACTCAACACAATGCCTTCCAGATTCGTCCATGTTATGAAATGTTTCACAGATTCATCATTTTTCTTTATCGATGCATAGTATTCCATCGTGTGAATATACCAAAATTTATCCATTCATCTCTTGATGGGCACCTTGGTTGCGTCCATCTTTTTGCTATTGTAAACAGTGCTGCAATGAACATGGGTGTGCATATATCTGTTCATGTAAAGGCTCTTAATTCTCTAGGATATATTCCAAAGAATGGGATTGCTGGATCATATAATAATTCTATTTCCAGTTTTCTGAGGAAATGCCAAATGAATTTCCAAAGTGGTTGTACCATTTTTCATTCCCACCAGCAGTATTTAAGTGTTCCAGTCTCTCCACAACCTCTCCAACATTTATTATTTGTGTTTTTTGCATTAATACCCACCTTGTTGGAGAGTGGAATCTCATTGTAGTTTTGATTTGCGTTTCTCTAATGGCTAATGATCATGAGCATTTCCTCATGTATCTGTTAGCTACCTGAATGTCTTCTTTAGTGAAATACCTGTTCATATCCTTCACCCATTTTTTAATGGAGTTATTTGTTTTTTGTAGTTGAGTTTTTGCAGTATCATGTAGATTTTAGAGATCAGGTGCTGATTGGAAATGTCATAGCTAAAAACTTTCTTCCAGTCTGCAGGTAATCTTTTTACTCTTTTGGTGAAGTCTTTGGATGAGCATAGGTGTTTGATTTTTAGGAGCTCCCAGTTATCTAGTTTCTCTTCTGCATTGTTAGTAGTGTTTTGTATACTGTTTGTGCTACGTATTAGGGCTTCTAGTGTAGTCCCTATTTTTTCTTCCGTGATCTTTATCATTTTAGATTTTATATTTAGGTCTTTCATCCATTTTGAGTTAGTTTTTGTGCATGGTGTGAGGTATGTGTCTTGTTTCCTTTTGTTGCAGATGGATATCTAGTTATGCCAGCACCATTTGTTAAAGAGACTGTTTTTCCCGTTTTAACAGACTTTGGGCCTTTATCATATATCAGCTGCTCATAGGTGGATGGATTTATGTCTGGATTCTCAATTCTGTTCCATTTGGTCTATGTATCTGTTGTCATAGTAGTACCACAGCGTTTTGACTACTATGGTGGTATAATAGGTTCTAAAATCAGGAAGTGTGAAGCCTTTCACTTTGTTCTTCTTCTTCAGTAATGTTTTCCTCGTCTGAGGCCTCTTCGCTATCCATGTGAAGATGGTAATTTTTTTCTCCATCTATGTAAAAAATGTTTTTGTAATTTGGATCAGGGTTGCATTGTATCTGTAGATTGCTTTGGGTAGAATAGACATTTTCACAATGTTGAGTCTTCCTATTCTTGAGCAAGGTACATTTTTCCACTTATGTAGGTCTCTTTTTTTTTTTGTTTTCTTGCAGTAGTGTCTTGTAGTTTTCTTTGTATAGGTCTTTTACATCTCTGGTTAGATTTATTTCTAAGTATTTTATCTTCTTGGGGGCTATTGTAAATGGTATTGATTTGGTGATTTCCTTTTCAAAGCTCTCTTTGTTGATGTAGAGGAATCCAACTGATTTTCACATGTTTGTTTTGTGTCCTGATACTTTGCTGAAATCTATTAGTTCCAGTAGTTTTCTTTTGGATTCTTTGGGGTTTTCTGTGTATAAAATCATGTCATCTGCAAATAGGGATATTTTTGCTTCTTCCTTACCAATTTGGATGTCCTTTTTTCCCTTATTGCTCTGCCTAGGACCTGCAGCACAATGTTGAGTAAGTGTGGCGATAAAGGGCGTTCTTGTCTGGTTCCCATTCTCAAGGGGAATGCTTTCAGACTCTCTCCATTTAAGATGATGTTGGCTCTTGGCTTTGTATAAATGCCCTTTATTATTGTTGAGGAATTTCTTTTCTATTCCTATTTTACTGAAAGTTTTTATCATGAATGAGTGTTGGACTTTGTCAAATGCTCTTTCTCCATCGATTGATAAGATCATGTGGTTCTTGTCTTTTGTTTTATTTATGTGAAGAATTACATTGATTGCTTTTCTAGTGTTGAACCATCCCTACATGAATCGTACTTGGTCATGATGAATTAAATTTTGATATGGTGCTCAATTCCACTGGCTAGAATTTTGTTAAGGATTTTTGCTTCTATGTTAATGAGGCATATTGGTGTGCAATTTTTTGTGGCTGTTTGTACCTGGTTTTGGTATCAGGGTAATGTTGGCTTCATAGGATGAGTTTGGGAGTATTCCATCCTTTTCTATGCTCGGAAATACTTTTAGTTGTACTGGTGTTAACTCTTCTCTGAAAGTTTTATGGAATTCTCCAGTGAAGCTGTCAGGGCCAGGGCTTTTTTTCAGTTGGGAGTTTTTTTTTTTAATTACCTCTTCAAATCTCTTGTTATAGGTTTTTTTAATTTAGTTTTTCTGCCTGAGTTAGTGTTAGTCTAGCTAAACAGTGTGTTTCTAGAAGTTTGTCCATTTCCTCTAAGTTTTCAAATTTGTTAGAGTACAGTTTTTCATAGTATTCTGTTATGATTCTTTTAATTCCAGGCAAATCTTTTGTGATATCACCCATCTCATTTCTTACTCAGGTTATTTGCTTTCTCTTCTGTTTTTCTTTTTTCAGTTTGGCCAGCAGTTTATCAATTTTGTTGATCTTTTCAAAAAATCGGCTTTTGGTATTGTCGACTTTGTAAATTGCTTTTCTACTATTTCATTTATTTTTTATCTAATTTTATCATTTTCTTTCTCGAGTTGTCTGAGGGCTTCTTTTGCTTCTCTCTTTGTATTTATTGTAGTTGTAGGGTTAATGTTTTGATTTTGGCTCTTTCTTCTTTTGGGATATGTATATTTATTGCTGTAAACCAACCTCTAAGCACTGATTTTGGTGTGTCCCAAAGGTTCTGGCAGGAAGTGTTTTCATTCTCATTTGATTATATGAATGTCTTTATTCCATCCTCGATTTCTTCTATAACCCAGTAGTTTTTGAGCAAGGTGTTGTTCAGTTTCCATGTATTTGATTTTTTTCCTGCTTTTTCTGTTACTTATTTCTAATTTTATGGCTTTATGTTCAGAAAATATGCTTTGTAATATTTCAATGTTTGGGATTCTGTTAAGGCTTGCTTTGTGGCCTAACATGTGGCCCATTCTGGGGAATGTTCCATGTGCATTGGAAAAAAACGTACACTTGGCTGCTGTTGGGTGGAGCATTCTGTATATATCTATGAGATCACATTGGTTGATTGTGGCATTTAGATATTCCATGTCTTTATTGAGCTTCTTTCTAGGTGTTCTGTCCTTCGCCAAAAGTGGTGTGTTGAAGTCTCTTGGAATGGTCTATTTCTGTTTTCAGTGGTGTTAGTTTTTTTTATGTATTTTGGAGCTCTGTCATTGGTGCATAAACATTTATTATGGTTATGGTTATGTCCTCCTGGTCTATTATCCCTTTAATCATTATATAAAAAAAAAATTATATAGCTCCTTCTTAATCCTTTGTGTTGGATTTTGCTTTGAAGTCTGTTTTGTGAGAGATGAATACTGCCACTCCTGCTTTTTTTTTTTTGGTTGTTGTTTGCTTGATATATTTTTTCCCGTCCTTTGAGTTTTTTTGTTTGTTTGTTTGTTTCTGAGTCTAAGGTATGTCTCTTGTAGGTAGCATATAGACAGATTATGCTTTTTTTTTTTTTTTTTTTTATCTATTCTGCCCCTCTCTCTCTCTTTAATGGCACATTTAGCCCATTTACATTCAAGTAATTGTTGGTAGGTATGAGTTTAGTGCGGTCTTTTGTGTGTGTGTGTGTGTGTGTGTTGGCAATTTCTTTGTTCCACTTAATTTACAGTACTGAATCATTTTTCCTTATGTATTTTCTTTTCATCTTTTTCAATGTTTTTGATTTTGTATTTGCTGAGTCTTTGTATTTTTCTTGTTTTTTATTTTGATGTGCAGATTTGTAAGTTTCCTTTGTGGTTACTTTAAAATTTACCTCTATTTCTCTAAGTTTAATCTGATCTTTTATTTCTTGATATTGCCTTAACTTCCTCTCCATATGAAAGTTTTATGACTACACTATTTATTCCCCTTTTTTTTTTTAATGTTGTCATCTTTACATATTGATGTCTGTGTTTCCCTATTTTCAGTGTTTTAGCTTTGACTTATTTTTGTGACTTCCTTATCCAGGTTGATATCTGTTTGTTCTGTCCTGTATTCATTTATTATTGTGCTCCTGTCATGGGTGGCTAGGTGAAGTGGGTGAAGCCACTAGTCCTCAGACTTCTGATGAGGGTGGGTGAGGACCCTGTTTAATAGGCAGAGTGGTGTCAAATGTTAACAATCTGCCACTCTCCCTTAGCTGTTGCAGGTGAAAATAGACTTCAGGTATATACCCTGTTGTACTAGGTTAATGGGGGCCTATGCTGTTGAATGAGCCCACACAGGTCTAGGCAAGGGTGAAAGGCATTTGAAGTCCATTGACCCCTTATGCCTCGGTCCAGGCAAAGGAGCAGTGCTTGCCCTGAGTTCCCAGCTTAGTGGGCTTGGTGATTTTTTAAAGTCGTGAGACTGATTTGGGCGTGCTTAACCCTGAGCTTCCAGCTGAGGGGAGCTTGCGGTTTCTTTTTTGTTTGTTTGTTTAGTTTGTTTATTTGTTCCCTCTCTAAAGCTGGGAGACTGGTTTGGGCGCAATGGTCCAACTTCCAGCCTAGGGGGCGCGGCAATCACTGAACACTGCTGGACCTGGACCAAAGCAGAGTAGGGAGGGGGCGGGTGAGGAAAAGAGAGGTACTTCCCCGTGTGGGAAGGTTTACTTTGATCCTGCACGGTAGGTTAGACACTTGCACTTAACTTTTGCAGATCCAGTGCTACTTCCCTTAGCTCCAGATGCTTGTGCAGACTCTCCACCTGTTGGTTTCTCCTGAGGTGGTAAAACACTTCTTGTGTACTACAGCTTGCCTCAGCGCACAGGTGCCAAATGATCCAGTGTACAGGGTACCGCTAGGTCAGGTCTGGCACTTCTTCACTGCTTCCAAACTGTCTCTACCTCCCCCTGTCACTCAGTCCAACTCCTCAACTTTGCCTTTGATGTTCAGAGCTCCTAGATTGTCATATACAGTTGATTCACTTGTTTTTTGGGGTCTTTGTTGTAAGAGGGACCACAGGAAGCATCTGACTATTCTGCCATCTCAGCCTTGCCTTCTACTTTTAAATGTATGCATTTGTTGCTGTAAGTTTCCCTCTGAGCACTGTTTTTACGGCATCCCAAAGATTTTGGCATGGTATCTTTTCATTCTTTTTTGATTCTAAGTGTTTTTAAATTTTGCTTTTGAGTTCTTCTGTCATTCAGTAGTTATTTAGTAATGTGTTATTCAGTCTCCATGTGTTTATTTTCCTTATTCTTCTGTTATTGATTTCTAGTTTCATACCATTATGGTCAGAGAAGATTTCTATAATTTCAATCTTTTAAAATTTATCGAGACTTGCTTTGTGGCCTAAAATATGATCTATTTTGCTAAATGTTCTTTGTGCATTGGAGAAGAATGTGAATTGTGCTGCTGTTGGGTAGTGTGTAGTTTATGTATCTGTGAGTTCCAGTTGGTTACTAGTGTTATTCAGATCTTCTGTACCTTTATTGATTATCTTTCTAGTTGTTCTGTCCATTGTCAAAATTTGTGTGTTAAAATCTCCTATTATTGTAGAACAGTCTATTTATCTCTTCTATTCTGTTTTTTTTTTTATTATTATTCTGTAAGATTTGTTTATAAATTTTGGGGCTGTGCCCTTTAGTGCATAAATATTGTAATTGTTATGTCTTCTTGGTGAATTGACCCATTAATAATTATATATTGTACTCCTTTTTCTCTTGTAATATATTTTGACTTAAACTCTATTGTGTCAGATATTAATATTGGCACTCCTGCTTTCTTTTGGCTACTGTTTGCTTGGTATGTCTTTCTGTCTAAGGAGTGTCTTTTGTAGACAACATAAAAAAAAAATTTTTTTTTTTTTTTTATATTGATGGGTAATTTTTTTTTTTATCCGTTCTGCCAATCTCTGCCCCTTGGTTGGTATATTTAATCCATTTGCATTTAGTGTGATTATCAAGAGGTAAGAATATACTGATGCCACTTTGTTATACTTTTTTTTGGTGTTAATAGTGTCTTAGCTCTTCTTTACTTTCTGTGTTGAGTTCTTTTTGTATATAGCTTTTCTTTTCCTTTCATTTGTTATTGTGCTTTTTGTGTGTACTGAGGATTTTTTTTCCTTTATTTTGGTGAGAAGATTTATTGTTTTTCTTTGTGGTTACCCTAAAGTTTACATTTATCATCCTATATTTAAAATAGCCTGTTATATTTGTCTCCATATGGAAGGTGTGTAACTACACCATTCATTCCCCTATTTGTTTTGAAGTTGTTGTCAGTTCCCTCTAGTCAGTTTTGTAGTTTTATTTTACTTTTGTGAAGTCTTTACCTGACTTGGTATCTGGGCAGTACTGTTGTGTCATTGATTTTCTATCTGAAGGGCTTCCTTTAATATCTCTTGTAAGGCTGGTCTTGTGATTACAAATTCTCTTAATTTCTGCTTGTCTGGGAATGTCCTAATTTAGCCCTCAGTTTTGAAAGACAGTTTTTCTAGATATATATTTCTTAGTTGGCAATTATTTTCTTTCAGGGCTTTATGTATGTCATCCCATTGCCTTCTTGCCTGCATGATTTCTAATGGGAAATCAGTACTTAGTCTTATTGAGGCTCCTTCATAAGTGATGTTTCGCTTTTTGCAAAATTATTTCTTTGTCTTTGGCTCTGAAAAGTCTCATTATGATATGTCTTGATGAATTTCTTTTGAGATCTCTCCTGTATGGGGTTCGTTGAACTTCTTGGGTGAAAATTTTCTCATCTTTCATGATATATGGGGAGTTTTCTGTCACATCTTCAAAAATTCTCTCTGTACTCTTTTTTTCTCTTCCTATTCTGGGATTCCTAATATGCGTATATTATTCCTCTTGATGGTGTCCCACATAACTCTTAGGCTTTCATTGTTTTTCTCCAGTCTTTTTTTCTGTTGGTTCCTCAGACAATTCAAGGGTTTTGTCCTCTGTTTCTCTGATTTTTCTTCCATTTTTTCCGTTCTCCTTCTGTGTCCTTCCACTGAGTTGTTTGTTTTTGATATTTTGTTGTTAAGCCTCTGAACTTCTAGTTATTTTTGTTTGATTTCTATTTCTTTATTGAGTTTGTTGTTTTATTCTTGTATGGTTTTCCTAAATTCTTCTAGGCTTTTTCCCCCCATGTTTTACTTGCTGTCTTTTAGAAGGCTTAATACTAGTTTTTAAAAATTTCTTATCAGGTAGTTCCATTGTCAGTTCTTCCTTGGGAAGGTTTCTTGTCCCTTTATTTTCCTTGTTTGCTTGAGCCATCTTATCCTGTTTCTTCATATGATTTGTTATTGACTGCTGTCTTCGAGACATTAAGGTTCTATTTTATTTATTATTTCTTTATTGATTACATGTTTCTTTGTCTTTTTTGTTTTGATATATATTGAGCTTAATTTCTTCCTTTTCTCTTTATATTGTCTATCTTCCATTGTATTGTTTTATTTGTTGTTTTGTAATATTAATCTGTTTTTGCCTATGGTGCCGCCAGTTGGTTGGGAGTAATTTTTTCTCACTGGTGGGTATGATATGTGGCATACACATGGGACTCATCTGTCATTTGGTAAATATGTCTCCCCTCATAGAATTGTGTGTAGGTTTGTGAGCAGTTCCTTTCCCTGTTGTGGGGCTCTAGGTATCAGGTGGTCAAGATACCTCCACAACTCGTGGATATGCGTGGTCCCTCTGCATTGGCATGTGATGTTAGGGCAGCCTCTGGAGAGCAGGATGAGTCATCTTAACAGTCCCAGGGAGGCAGTACTACTCTAATGGGTGAGGCAGGCCCTCTGCTTAGTCAAACATTGGAATCCTACTGAAGGGGGGATGGCTACTGTCCTCTGTGTATGCTCAGACATCTTGAGGAAATAGGTAGAGTGTGGCAGGGACACAATATTATCTACAACTTGTTATGATACATACAAATGTTTTTGCATAGTCAGTAAAACACATGTAAACATCTTTCTTGTATTCTCTGCTTTAGCCACGATTCATCTGACATCAGCAATGATATCCCTCATTCCATGTCCTCTTCTGAATCCACCCTGAATTTCTGGTATTTCCCTGTCAATGTTTGGTTGCAGACATTCTTCAATTAACTTCAGCAAAAGCTTCCTTGTATGTGATATTAATGATATTACTCTATAATTTCAACATTCTGTTGGATCACCTTCCTTTGGAATGGGCACAAATATGAACCTCTTCCAGTCAGTAGGCCATATAGCTTTCTTTCAAATTTCTTAGCATTTTCATTATTCCATCCATTTGTTGAGACAGCTCAATTCCTGGAGCCTTGTTTTTTGCCAGTGCCTTCAGTATGTCTTGAATGTCTTCTTTCAGTACCATCGGTTCTTGATCATATGCTACTGCCTGAAATGGTTGAACATTGACCAATTCTTTTTGGTACATTTACTATGTGTATTCTTTCCATCTTCTTTTGATGCTTCATTTATCATACAATTTGTTGCCCATATAATCCCGTCAACATTGCAACTTGAGTTTTGAATTTTTTCTTCAGTTCTTTCAGCTTGAGAAATACTGAACATGTTCTTCCCTTTTGGCTTTCTAACTCCAAGTCTTTGCACATTTCGGTATAATTCTTTACCTTTTCTTCTCGAGTTGCAATTTGATTCACTCTGTTCAGCTCTTTTACTTCATCATTTCTTCTTTTCACTTTAGCTACTCTGTGCTCAAAAGCAAGTTTCAGAGTCTCTTCTGACATCCATTTTTTGTCATTTCTTTCTTTCCTATCTTTTTAATGATCTTTTGCTTTTTCATGTATGATTTCCTTGATGTCATCTCACAACTCTTCTGCATTAACAACCTGTGTTATGCAGATGACACAACCTTGCTTACTGAAAGTGAAGAGGACTTGAAGCACTTACTGATGAAGATCAAAGACCACAGCCTTCAGTGTGGATTACACCTCAACATAAAGAAAACAAAAATCCTCACAACTGAACCAATAAGCAATATGATAAATGGGGAAAATATCGAAGTTGTCACGGATTTCATTTTACTTGGATCCACAATCAACACCTATGGAAGTGGCAGTCAAGAAATCAAAAGATGCATTGAATTGGGCAAATCTGCTCCAAAAGATCTCTTTAAAGTGTTGAAAAGCAAAGATGTCACCTTGAAGTCTAAGGTGCACCTGACCCAAGCCACAGTGTTTTCAACCACCTCCTGTGCATGCAAAAGCTGGACAATAAATAAGGAAAACTGAAGAATTGACACCTTTGAATTGTGGTGTCGGCAAAGAATATTGAATATATCATGATCTGCCAAAAGAACAACCGAATTTGTTTTGGAAGAAGTACAACCTGAATGGTCCTTAGAAGCAAGGATGGCGACAGTATGTCTCACATACTTTGGACATGGGGCAGGACTTGGCAGTGTTTAGTTCTGTTGTACATAGGGTCATTATGAGTCAGAACTGACTAGTTGGTACCTAACAATGAAACAGCATCTTCAAATTTTCCCCACATGTCTGTCTTTAAGGTGTTAAGAAGCAAAGATGTCATTTTAAAGACTAAGGTGTGCCTGACACAAGGCATGGTGTTTTTAATCACCTCATGTGCCTGGGAAAGCTGAGCAATGAATAAGGAAGACTGAAGAAGAATTGATGCCTTTGAGTTATGGCGTTGGCAAAGTATATTGAATATACCATGGATGGCCAAAAGAATGAACAAATCTGTCTTGGAAGAAGTCCATCCAGAATGTTCCTTAGAAGCAAGGATGGTGAGACTCCGTCTCATATACTTTGGACATGTTATCAGGAGGGACCAGTCCCTGGAGAAGGCCGTCATGCTTGGTAAAGTAGAGGAAGACCCTCAACGAAATGAATTGACACAGTGACTGCAACAAAGGGCTCAAGCATAACAACAATTATGAGGATGGCACAGGATTGGGCAGTGTTTCATTGTATTGTGCCTAGGGTCGGTATGAGTCAGAACTGAATTGAACATCTTCAAATTCACTTATTTTAAAATTCTGCCTTCCCATGTCTGCTGTTGATCTTTTGTTTTTAAAAATAATATTGATTTTGTAGATTATTTACTAAAAAATAAAATCTTTATGATTTTGAGTTTATACATCTGTGGACATGATGTTACCTCCCTATTTGTTTTCTTTCATATCCTTCAAGTCAATTTAAATTTTATTCATAACAGTTTTATACTCCTTTTCTTAGATTATAGGCCCTCCCCACTCCCCACCCCGTTTGCAGGATTTGAGTGTTAATCTTTTTTTTTTTTCTATTGCATTTCATAATTGGTTATTTCTTCTTGATAGGAATGCTGATGCGTTTTGTTGGTGGATCTGTTATTACAATAGCCTTGCTATATTCTCTTATGAGCTTTACTGGTTTGTATATAGATTCTCTTGGATTTTCTAAATAGATAATCGTACCAATAAGGGTAGTTTTTTTTTTTTTAGGTCCCTAACCTTTTTAAAATTCTTCTTTGTTTTATTATCTTACTGCTTTCTCTCTAGGCTATCCAGTATGATGCTTGTTAGAGTCACTGAAAATGGGTTTCCTTTTCTTGTTTATGAAATTAATGGGAATGTCTCTAAAGTTCTACTATTATGTTTATTAGATAACCTCTATCTTCTTAAGAAGGGCCCCTTGTGGTGCAGTGGTTAAGTGCTTGACTGCTATCTGAAAAGCAGACCATTCGAACCCAGCAGTGGCTCATGAGAAAAAAGACCTGGAGATATGCTCCCATAAAGATCAAAGGCTAGGAAACCCTACGCAGGCAGTTCTACTCTGTCCTATAGGGTCAGTATGAGTTGGAATTGACTTAACAGCAAATGACAACACACCAACAACAACATTCTCTTAAGGGAATGAATCAGTGTTAAATTTTATTAAATGCTCCTTTTCTGTGTATATTGTGATGATTTTACATCTTTTTTTAAAAATAATTTTTATTGTGCTTTAAGTGAAAGTTTACAAATCAAGTCAGTCTGTCACATATAAACTTATATACACCTTACTACATACTCCCATTTACTCTCCCCCTAAAGAGTCAGCCAGCTCCCTCCTTTCAGTCTCTCCTTTCATGACTGTTTTGCCAGTTTCTAACCCTCTCTACCCTCCCATCTTCCCTCCAGACAGGAGATGCCAACACAGTCTCAAGTGTCCACCTGATACAAGTAGCTCACTCTTCATCAGCATCCCTCTCCAACCCATTGTCCAGTCCAGTCCATGTCTGATGAGTAGTCTTCGGAAATGGTTCCTGTCCTGGGCCAAGAGAAGGTTTGGGGACCATGACCACTGGGATTCTTCTAGTCTCAGTCAGACCATTAAATCTGGTCTTTTTATGAGAATTTGGGGTCTGCATCCCACTGTTCTCCTGCTCCCTCAGGGGTTCTCTGTTGTGCTTCCTGTCAGGGCAGTCATCGGTTGTGGCCGGGCACCATCTAGTTCTTTTGGTCTCAGGATGATGTAAGGCTCTAGTTCATGTGGCCCTGTCGGTCTCTTGGGCTCGTAGTTATCATGTGACCTTGGTGTTCTTCATTCTCCTTTGAACCAGGTGGGTTGAGACCAATTGATGCATCTTAGATGGCCGCTTGTTAGCATTTAAGACCCCAGACGCCACACTTCAAAGTGGGATGCAGAATGTTTTCTTAATAGAATTTATTTTGCCAATTGACTTAGAAGTCCCCTTAAGCCATAGTCCCCAAACCCCCACCCTTGCTCTGCTGATCTTTGAAGCATTCATTTTATCCCAGAAACTTCTTTGCTTTTGGTCCAGTCCAGTTGAGCTGACCTTCCCTGTATTGAATATTGTCCTTCCCTTCACCTAAAGTAGTTCTTATCTACTATCTAATCAGTAAATAACCCTCTCCCACCCTTCCTCCCTCCCCCCCTCGCAGCGTAACCACAAAAGAATGTGTTCTTCTCAGTTTTTACTATTTCTCAAGATCTTATAATAGTGGTCTTATACAATATTTGTCCTTTTGTATTTGACTAATTTCACTCAGCATAATGCCTTCCAGGATCCTCCATGTTATGAAATGTTTCACAGATTCATCGCTGTTCTTTATTGATGCGTAGTATTCCATTGTGTGAATATACCATACTTTATTTAACCGTTCATCTGTTGATGGACACCTTGGTTGCTTCCAGCTTTTTGCTATTGTAAACAGTGCTGCAATAAACATGGTGTTCTTTTTTCTTTTTATGTGATGCTGAATCATCCTTGAATCCATGGGGTATAACCTACTTTGTCATAAAATATCATTTCTCTTTAAAACATGCATAGTACTAAATTTGATTTGCTATTTATTATTTTTACATATTACAGATGAAGTTTCGTCATTTTTTTAAGTGGCCTTGTCCAGTTTTTTTTTTTTTTTGAATCAAGATTAAATTAGCCTTGCACCATTAGTTACAGAACTTACCTCCTTTTGATTGTAATTGAAACATTTTAGGTGAGTTAGGGATTATCTGGTCTTTAAAAGTTTGGCAAAGCTCACTTGTAAAGCTTTATGAGATTGGTATTTTTCTTTTTTCATCGGGGGGTGGATTTTGACTATCAAATATGTTTTGACCATCAAATCAATGGTTATTGCTTTATCCTATTTCTCTATTTCCTACTGAGTTATATTTGATAATTTATATATACATTTTAAGGAAAATTTCCACTTGATTTAAGTTTTCAAACTTATTGGTATATAATTGTTTATAATATTTCCTTATGATTATTTTTATTTGTGCATTGCCCTTTTTATCAGCTTTGCTTGTGATTTTATTTTTTTCGGAAAAAAATGATTTTAGTGTTACTCTTTTCTTTTCATGTGTTTTCTGTCCTTTACTTATCATCTTTTTACCTTTGACTTCCTTTAGTTATTCTCTGTTCTATTTCTATCTATTCTCTATTCTACCTTGAATTAAGTGTTTTATTCACTTATTTTCAGTCTTGTTGATTAGTGCACATACTTAAGATCACTGCCATATATTAATTTGCTTACATTCTACCAGCTTTGATATGTACCAGTTTTATTTTTGATGAGTTTAAAATTTGTGCACTTCATTTTTTCTTAATGCATAATTATTTAGGAATTTACATTTTCTTCCCATAATTTAAAGTTTTGGGTGACGTAAACAGTTAATCACTTGACTACTAGCAGAAAAGTTGGCAGTTCAAACCCACCCAGAGGTGCCTCAGAAGACAGGTCTAATGATCTGCTTCTGAATGGCCACAGCCTTGAGCAGCCTTCTCTGCACACATGCGGTTGCCATGAGCCAGAATCTACTTGATAGCAAGTAATGGCAACAACAAGCACAATTTAAAAATTATTTTTGGTTGTTCATTTGTAATTTAATTTAATATTGGCTTAAGAACATGTTAATAAAGATAGGCTAGATCATTTTACCAAAGCAGATAACCCCCAAATACTGTGGTTTCAAACACAAAAAGTTTATATCTTACTCACATTCTGTCCCTATCAAAGGATGGAAGGAGATCTGCTCCTTGCAGTTACTCAGAGGCCCAGGTTCATGAAGCAGCCTCCATTTCAAATGTCAGAGGTTAAGAGAGAGAAAAAAGAAGGCTCTGAAGGGTTTTGTCATGGGTAATTAAATACTTCTGTCACCTCTACTCACAACTCATTGGCTGACTCATTACAAAACTCCCCCACTCACAAGGAGGCATGGAGTTAGGAAATGCAATTCTACTCTGTGCCTGAAAGAGGGGAGAGGTATGTTTGGTTAACAGTGCAGTATAATATCAATTGTTAGCAATCTGTTGACACTTTCTTTTCTACGTGGTCAATTTTTATAAATATTCTGTGTATCCTTGGAGAGTTTATACATTCTCTATTTGTAGATGGTTGGGTTCTATAAACAATTGACATAAACTTCTGAGTTGAATTGTTCAAATATTACTTATTTTTATTCAGCTTTATCTGTGAGTCTCTGAAAGAGCTATATTATGATCTACTGGGATATGATTGTAGTGTTGTAAATTTTTCATTGCAATTATGCTTATATTTAAAGGCTATATGGTTAGGTCTAATTTATTATTACAAACTTTTTCTCTGTAATCCTGTCTCTACCAAAAGTGGTAAGAAATATGGATCAAGGGCATACATAATTTTCTTTTACCTGGCCACCAGTAGCTATTCATAGCCAGACATCCATGATTTCATTTTATCCTTAAAATGACACTGTGGTATTGCTATTCATGATTTACTTTTGAGCACATAGGGACACAGAAACACTGTAGCCTGCAATGATCCCAAAACAGAACTTCAAAATCTGGGCTGTTTCTTCTGCCCCACTCTGCTCTCTGAAAAGACAGGACAACATTTTATGGCCAAAATGGCCAAGAGAGGAATATTCTCACCAGAAGTTGTTTCTATAGTTTTCTATGGTGAAAATATTTGTATTAAAAATTAGCTGTCCAGGTACTTCCGGCCAACATGGCACCATAGACAGAAGCACCATGCCATTCCTCCATAGCAAAGACCCCAAAAAATAAATAAAACAGAGACAAATGTCATTCCTGGAACCCGAAGTGCCAAAAGAAGAGATAGAGAACTGAGCCAAGCACCAAATGGAATAAGAAACTGGCAGAGGATGGAGAATGAGGAGAGATACATGCAGAGGGCCCCATCAGCTAATGCAGCACGGATCTGTCATCTTGGACTCCAGTCAGGGATCAACAGACAGGGAGCACAGGAAAGCAGCTTTGTGGAACTCCCAGCAGGAGACAGAGCACCCGCTAACCAGCGATACATGCTTTCCCACCCCCCATTCTCTCCCCACTGCTCTACCTCTGAGCTTCCTGGCTGACTACAGTGGCTATGAAGTGCAGTGTCCTTATGGCTTGGATTCACTCCACCCACATCGGAGATCACTGGTCAGGGAGTGTGGGAAAGCAGCCTCATGAAGTTCCCAGCAGGAGACAGAGCACCCAGTAATGAGTGATACATGCTTTCCTAGCCCCTCCCCCTTTTCCCTCCACCTTCGGCCTCCTCTGCTTCCTGCTAGCTACAGTCTCTTGGCTGGGAGGCAACTGTTGTGGTCTCAGGTTGCTTGGATTCGCCCTGCCCACTCTGGCCGGGCCCCTAAGCTGGTATTGGTTCTTTCTGTCTCTTTTGGTTTCTTCTGTGCCTTCTACCACTGCCCCATTTTTTCTTGGAACACATGGCCATTTGTGCCATCTTTGCTTCTTCTTAAAAGGCTGTGAGGCATGCTTGACTGGGGAATCACTCCCCTAGCCTGTGACACCATGCTGGTGGGAATCCGTGGGGCTTTTTTTTCTGCCTTGTTTTGCTTTGTTTGTTTGTTTTTTTCTTTTTGCAGCTTTGGAGTCCCTTTTAGCTGGGCTGCACTGTATGGCTTAGGAGCCACTCCCCTAATCTGCGCAGCCGCATAGGTGGGATCCCTGGAGACGTTTCTTTTTTTGTTTTTTCTTTCTTTCTTTTCTCTTTCTATCTTCATCTCTCAGTTCTCAGTTCTCATTTCCCTACACTTATCTTATTTTCCTGGTGCTAAGTGGCATCTATACTCCCTCTAGCCAGGTATACTGTGCAGCCAGTGAGCCACTTCCCTGGTCTTAGCAGCCCTACTGGTGGCGCTCCGTGACTCTTGGGGGCTTCTCTTTTCTTTACGAAATTTTTATCTAGTTATGTTTTTCCTTCTATCTTTCTTTTTTTTTCCTTTTTGCTTTTCTCCATTGCTCATCTCTCCACTCCGATGGCAAGCTCCCTTAGCACTCTTTTTTCCCCCTCTTTCTTTGCTTGTTTGTTTTTGGCTCCTGTTTTTCTCTCCTCTCTCTCTCCTCTTTCCCATACCCCTATTAGCGCCACACTTCACAACCTCCCTTTCTGTTTTCTGCCTACCTGCACTGTGCACTGAACATCACACCCCTGAGAAGCACAGGCACGGCCTACTGCACCTGCCCTGCACTGATTCCTGACCTGCCCTGTCGGCCCTCGTATGTGCCACAAACAACCCATCCCAGCCCCTCCCCTTCAGCTGGACCTGCCCTGCTGTACTGAATGACTGGCCCTGCCCATTGGAGAAGGAGGTGAAAATTATCGTGACTACAGACCAGCAAACAACAAAGAATGCACAGCCCGCCTGCTCAGACATAACTAAATAAAAAAGCAGGATGAAACAAATCTGCAATCAAGAAACGAAGAAAATAACTACTGAATATCCTGAAGAGAGCAGACAATATCAAAATACATTAAAGAACAGGAGAGGATGGTTCCAGTAGGCATCCAAAATAAAACACCAGATGACTTTCCAGTAGAAGAAAAGGCACTAGAACTACCTGACAGGGAATTCACATCTCTAATATTCAGAGCAATCCAAAGTTGAAGCAAAAAGCAGAAAAAAAAATGAAGAAAAAAAGACAATTTTTTGGGAAAGCAGACAAATTCATGGAAAATACAGACAGAAAATGGAACAACTTAGGAAAGTAATACAGGAATGAAATAAATTCAAAACTGGAATTCATACAAAAATGACAATTAGAAATCCAAAAGATAAATAACAAGATTTCAGAAATGGTCAGTGCCATAGAAGGGCTGAGGAGTAGGTTTGAAACGGTGGAAGACAGAATCAGCTAAATTGAAGACAAACACTTGGACACAACTCTGAGGAAGAATCAGAAAAAAGAATGAAGAAAAATGAAGAAACCCTGAGAGTTATGTGGGATACAATCAAAAGCAAAAATCTGTGACTGGTCAGAGTTCCAGAACAGGGAGAGAAAATGGAAAACACAGAGAGGATCATTGAAGAATTGCTGACAGAAAACTTCCCTAATAGCACAAACGATGAAAAGCTGACCATCCAAGCTCAACCAACTCCGTATAGGGTAGACCTCAAAAGAAAAACACCAAGGCATATCATAGTCACACTTGCTAAAACCAAAAACAAAGAAAAAACCCCGTGAGCAGCTCAAGAAAAACAAAAAGTCACATACATACAGAGGAGAAACAATAAAAACCAAAAACAAAGAAAAAACCCCGTGAGCAGCTCAAGAAAAACAAAAAGTCACATACATACAGAGGAGAAACAATAAGAATAAGCACTGATTATTTGGCAGAAACCATGCAGGCAAGAAGGCAATGGGATGACATATATAAAGCCTTGAGAGAAAAAAATTGCCAACCAACAATAATATACCCTGCCAAACTTTTGTTCAAATATAATTTCCAGATAAACAGAAATTAAGGGAATATGTAAAAACCAAACCAAACTTACAAGAATTATTAAAGGGTATCTTTAGGTCTGAGAACAAACAACAACAGACCTAAGCCTGAATCTAGGATGCAAGATTGTACGAGCCAGATACCAACCTAGGAAATGAACTCTCAAGGATTATCCAAAACCAAAACACTTGCAACAGGGAACCAGAGAGGTTAATCCATAAATGACAACAAGATCAGAACAATAAAAGAGCGAATAAACAGTATAGGTATAGAACTTTCTAATGGAGAGGAGGGCAAAGTGATACCAAGTAATAATAGACTGGTTCAAACCTAGGAAGTTAAGGGTAAATTTCAAGGTAACCACAAAGAAAGTTAACAAACCTCATCAAAATAAAGAAGAAAAACAAAGTCTCAACAAAAATGAAATCTACAAAAACAGAAGAAATCCACAAACAAAAGAAAGCACAAAAGGGTAAGGGGAACAAAGAAAACATTAGATGAATCTGGGAAGCATCTCATAACATGGATGCATCTGGAAGACATTATACTGAGTGAAATAAGTCAATCACAAAAGGACAAATACTGTATGAGACCACTACTGTAAAAACTCATGAAAAGGTTTACATACAAAAAGAAACAATATTTGATAGTTACGAGGGAGGGGAGGAGTAGGGATGGAAAAACAACAGACAGAAGATCAGTGGGAACTTTGGTGAGGGGTAAGCCAGTACACAATACTGGGGAAGCCAGCACAACCTGTACAAGGCAAGGCCATGGTAGCTCCACAGACACATCTGAAGTCCCTGAAGGACCAAATTGCTGGGCTGAGTGCTGTGGGGACCATGGTCTCAGGGAACATCTAGCTCAATTGGCATAACAGAGTTTCTAAAGAAAACGTTCTACCTTCTACTTTGATGAGTAGCGTCTGGGGTCTTAAAAGTCCGTGAGCGGCTATCTAGGATACTCCACTAGTCTCACGCCTTTGGGAGCGAGGAAGAATGAAGAAAACTAAAGAAATAAGGGAGAGATTAGTCCAAAGAATTAACATACCACATCTACCACAGCCTTCACCAGACTGAGTCCAGTAAAACTACATGGTGCCTGGCTACAACTGCTGACTGCTCTGACAGGGATCACAATAGAGGGTCCCGGGCAGAGCTGGAGAAAAATATAGAACAAAATTGTAACTGAAAAGGAAAGACCTGACTCGCTGGCCTGACAGAGCCTGGAGAAACCCTGAGAGTATGGCCCCTGGATACCCCTTCAGCTCTAATGAGGCCACTCCTGAGGTTCACCCTTCAGCTAAAGATTGAACGGGCCCATGGAACAAAAGAAGACTAAAGGGGCACACCAGCTCTGGGGCAGGAACTGGAAGGCAGGAGGGGACAGGAAAGCTGGTAATAGGGAACCCAGGGTTGAGAGGGAGAGTGTTGACATGTGTTGACATGTCATGGTGTTGTTAACCAATGTCGTACAACAATGTGTGTACTAACTGATGAGAAACTAGTTTGTTCCATAAACCTTCATCTAAATTTTAAATAAGTGAATAAAAATTAGCTGACCACCAATCTATGTCTTTCCATGCTACCAAGCTTAAACTTTTGGGGAGAGGTGATATGCCTCACATTTATCTGTGCAGTTATCACCCAGCACACAGTGGGAGCTAAGCAACGCAGGGATCATGCGGGAAGAAAGGAACACAGCTGTTTTTGTACACAGGTTTTCTTAGTTTGTAAACAGTTTGAAGGCCTCCCCTGAAATATGTATCCCCCATCTGTAGCTCAAGGAGCCCTGGTGGTGCAGTGGTTAAGTGCTCAGGTGGTTAAGCTAAAGGCTGGTGGTCCAGATGCGCCAGCTGCTCCTCAGAAGAAAGATGTGGCAGTCTGTGTCCCTAAAGCTTACAGCCTTGGAAGTCCCGTGGGCAGTTCTTCCCTGTCCTACAGGGTAGCTATGAGTCGGAATTGACTCAACCACGAGTTTGGAGTTTGGTTCTGGTTTATCTGTAGCTCATTTCCTAGGTCACTGTCATTAGGAGCCCATACAGCCGTTCTTTAGTATGATAACTTGTGCATGTATTTTCTCCTCGTGAATCTGTTGGCCCAGCCCTCCTGTGGTGTTTCTGTGGAGCCTGCCTGACTCCCAAGTGCGCTCCTCACCCCAGCCCCAAGCAGGGCAGGTAGGCATGTGGGTATGGCTCCCAGGGTGGCAGGTATCTGCCAGGGAGACTTCAGCAGAGCCCAGCCCTTCTGCAGAAAGGCCTGGTGTTATGTTTACCGACACAAGAGGTTTTCCTCTCGGTTTTATGGCTTCATTATGTTTTTTGCATTTTTTTCCTGCTTTTCCTTTTTTACATGTTTTCTGAGTTTACTATCCCAAGTGCAATATGGACAAACCTTGCTTGCTGCAGCTCAGGGCAGTGATGAACTGTGAGAGATGGGCTGTCTGCAAGGCTCATTAATCTTTCACAGGTTACATCAGTCTGGGTGCCATGAAGCACCATAATTCATAATTTAAATGTGGTGTGTAGCTCCCCAACTGCTCCAGAGGCTTGGCTGTGAGGCGCACTGCACGTGTGCTGGCTGCCTGCGAGGCAGCTCTCACAGCCCCTCGGGGAGAATCACAGAGGCAGCGGAGCAGTCAGGGAGCCAAAGGCAAGGAGCTAAGGCAGCACCCCACACGCCTCCATAGCTTCATTTGCCTCTGCTTTGCCGAAAGCCTTCCTACATGGGAGATGGAACAAAATTCATGGAAATAAAATTTCCAAGAAGAACCCTGCTGTGATTGAGATTGTACCAAAAAAAAAAAAAATTTAAAAGATGAAGGACTCATGAAATATAGCTAGTAGATGAAAACCAATTTTATATCGTAGTAAGATTTTAAACATCTACACTCTGCACTAGAAAGTGTAGGTATTTATGGTCCAGCTTTGTTTTAGAATTGGTCCCCTGTTTGCTGCCATTGACTTGATCCCCCAGACTCATAGCAACCCCTGTACAATGGAAAGAAAATGCTGTCCATGATCTACTGTGGATTAGTCGTTGGGGTCACAGGTTTTTCACTGGCTGATTTTCAGAAGCAGACCACCAGGATTTTCTTCCTAGTCCTTCTTAGTCTTGTAGCCCTGCCAGAACCTCCACTGTTGGAGCAGTGAACAGCGACATGCAAACCTCCACTTACAGATGGGTGGTAGTTGTGCGTGAGGTGCATTGGCTGGGAATTGACCCTGGGTCTCCTGCATGGAAGCTGAGAATTCTACCACTGAACCATCACTGCCCTTTTTAACAGTCTCTTATTTTACCTGCTGTCTATTTGGTTGAATACACCATCCTGCAGGCAAGTCAGGCCAGGCCTGGGAAGCAGAACTTGTCTGCTGGGGCCTAGCCTCTGGAGGTGTCAGTGCAGAAAGTGCACTGCCTTGGGTGACTCCAGCTCCCCTACTGTCTACCTTTCCTCTTTCTCACTCACCTGCCCTCTATGTACCAAAATCAATGCTCAGAGAGACCTACACTTCCCATAATTTCAAGTCAATGTGTGACCTTTCCAAGGCATCCTCTAGCCATGGCCTTAAATCAGGATCTTGGTGGCAATGTGAAGGCCAGAAATCTATGTTTTTAACAAGACCCTGTGGAAGGTGATTCTTATGATTAGCCGGTTTTAGGACTCGTGTATTAAAAAAGCTGTACCCCATTGCAGGTCCATGACAATTCTTTCAGGACCAGGTGTGACAGTATGATAAAAGAGAGAATTCTGCACTCTAGCTCAATGTAGTCTGATCAATGAGTCTTGTGGGGTTTTGGAATCTATGTGTTTTAAAAGCTTTTCTATTAATCTGATGACCCGGCAGGTACAGAAACTCCTGGAATAGAGAGTAGAGAGGAGAAGCCTGAAAGACTAGTTGGGGGGCTGATTCAATAGGAAAGAAATAAGAACATCCTGCATTGGGTGATGTGGAGGGCACAGGACAAGGGGGAAAGAGGTTTTGAGGGCGTGGAGGGCACAGGACAAGGGGAAAAGAGGTTTTGAGGGCAATCTACCAAAATAGGTATCTGATTCACTTCATAGCGAGAGAGAGTCTTAGAGAAATCTGAGGTCTCGGCTTGAGCAAGTGAGTTTTGTTAAACACAGAACAGACAAAATAAAGGGTTTTTTGGAGGTGAAAATCATGATTTTGGTTTTGGGCATTGTCTTAGTTACCTAGGGCTGCTGTAACAAAATATACCATAAGTGGTTGGCTTTAAAGAATACGAATTTATTTTCTCACAGTTCTGGAGGCTAAAAGTTCAAATCAGGGTATCGGCCATGTCCATTCCTTCTGCGAGTCTGCTGGTGATCCTTGGTGTTCCTTCGCACCTGTCTCCCACCCCCTCAGCCCCCACCCCGCCCCGTGTAAGTGTGTGTGTGTGTGTGTGTGTCTGTTCTGCTCTTTTCATAACTCAAAACTGTTTAGGTTTAGGACCCACGCTACTCTGTTATGACCTTTTATTTTTAATTTTATTTTTAGTGAAAATATGCACAGTAGAACCTGTTCCCATTGCACAGTTTCTTGACAATGTGCAAGTAATGACCAGTGACATTGGTTACATTATTCACATTGTTAACCTTCTCATTACTTCTGTTCTACTTGTTTCCCTCCCATTAACTTAAACTCCCTGCACCCAAACATCCCATTTATGCTTTAAAATAGCTGCTGACCATTTGATCTTATATAGATACGAAACTCATTGCCATTGAGTCGATTCCAACTTAAAGCAGCTGTATAGGACAAAGTAGAACTGCCCCATAGGGTTTCCAAGGAGCAGATGGTGGATTCGAACTGCCGACCTTTTAGTTAGCAGCCAAGCTCTTAACCACTGTGCAACCAGGGCCCCCTTATATAGATCTTTTTCTTTTTTTTTAAAGACTGCAATACTCAAGGGTAATAATGATTAGTTTTTGAGCTAAATTGTTACTTAGTTTAAAGGTGACATCTGGGGATAATTTCAGTTGAAGGTTTGAAGAGTAACTCAGGGCCATAGTCTTGGGAACGCCATCCAGCCTCCATATGTCCAATAAGTCCGGATTCTTTAAGAATGTGAAGTTCTGTTCCACATTTTTATGCCTTTCTAACAATATGTATTTGTTGTGTCCCTGATCAGAACATTCAGTAGTGGTAGCTGGGCACCATCTAGTTCTTCTGGTCTCAAGGTGAAGGAGCCAGTGGTTCATGGAGACAATTATTCCTGGAGTCTGATTCCTTCTCTTATTCATGGGTTTCCTTCTTTCATTTTTGTTCCAGAATAATAGAGGCCAATAGCTGTATCTTAGATGGCTGCTCGAAAGCTTGTAAGAACTCAGACCTACTCACCATACTGGGAGGCGGACCATAAACTTGAGGAACTATATTATGCCAATTGCCATAGACTGGTTTTATTTTTGGAAGTAGATTATCAGGCCTTTCTGATGAGGTGCCTCTGGGTAAACTCAAACCTCCAACCTTTCAGTTAGCAGCCAGGCTTGTAAACTGTCTGCACCACCTAGCCTAGGGACTTCTCCTGGAGGGCCGGGACTATTTTGTTTTTTTCTAATATAATTTTATTTATTTATTTTTGTTGTTGAGAATATACACAGCAAAACATGCACCAATTCAACAGTTTCTACATCTATTTGGTGACATTGATTACATTCTTCAAATTGTGTAACCATTTTCACCCTCCTTTTCTGAGTTGCTCCTCCCTCATTAACATAAATTCACTGCCACCTAAGGTTCCTATCTAATCTTTCAAGTTGTTTGATAATTTAATCCCCAAAAACAGTTATTAAAATAGCATAATGTTCAAGGCAGACATTCTTACTACTTTAGCTAAGCTTTTGTTTGGATTTAAGAAGACTTCAGGGTATATTTTTTGTTTAAGGTTTAAAGATTATCTCAGGGCAGTAATTTCAGGGCTTCATCCAGCCTTCATGGCTCCACGAAGTCTGGAGTCCATGAGAATTTGAAATTTTGTTCTGCATTTTTCCTCTTTTGATCAGGATTCTTCTATGGAACCTTTGATCAAAATGTTCAGTAATGGTAGCCAGGCACCAACCAGTTCGTCTGGTCTCATGGCAAAGGAGGCAGTTGTTCCTGGAGACAATTAGCTACACATTCAATATCCTGCTCTGATTCCTGACTTTCCTACTTTCTCTGTTGTTCCAGGTGAACAAAGATCAATTGTTGTGCCTTGGATGGCCTCTTGCAAGCTTTTAAGGCCCCAGGCACTATGCACTGAAGTAGGAGAAAGAACAGAAGCAATAAATATATCATTAGGCCAATTAATTCAGTTGTTCCATGGAACCCTGACACTATGCCTCCAAACCAAGAAGCCAGATTTCATATTGACAGCAATTAAAATAATCAGCTGTGCAAATCTACCGTTAATCAACACAGTATTTCCATCACTGCTAACTCCCCTTTCACCCTCCCTCCTGCCCCCGGTAACCACTAATAAACTTTAATCTCTATATGTTGGCCTTTTCTTGTTTTTTTATGTAAGTGAAGTCATACACTTTTTCGCCTTTTGTGACTGATTTATTTTGCTCTGCATAATATCTTCCAACTCTATCAATTTTGTAGCCTGTATCGAGACTTCATTTCTGGAGGCAAAGCTAAGATGGTGGAATAGACAGACGCTTCCAGCGAGCCCTCTTTACAACAAAGACCCCAAAAAACAAGTGAATCGAGTATATTTATGACAAGCTAGGAGCCCTGAGCATCAAAGGCAAGCTTAGAAAACGAACTCAGGGGTAGGGGGAGGAAGCGATGGTTCGGAAGCAGAGAGCAGCTACCAGAAGTGAATCATGGGGACCTGTGTGGGCCTATTTCAGGAGAATAGGACCTTCCTGGCAGACTCCAACCTTTTCAGCTGTGCAGTTGAGAGGTGGGGTATTTGATGTTTGATATTGCTTTGGCTATTAAACAGGGTTCTCACCTACCCACATCAGGGGCCTAAGGACTGGTAGCTCCACTCAGGTCACCCAGCCACCCGTGACGGGGTCCAAGGATAACTGATACCTCCCAGTCCTTACAACCCAAAACACTGGGTGCCCATGGTCTGTCTTCAGAACCCACCCACCTGCACGCTCTAGGGAACAGGGACGTGATTTCCTCAGAGACACTTGGGAGTTGGTTCTCAGCCCCCTGCCTTGTTCAGAGCATGACCTCCTGCTGCAATCAGATATCAGTACCTACATCAATCACCCCTGCCCCTCTAAGACTGTAGGACAGGGCCTGTACCACACACCTGATGATCAGCTACCTGGACACCTGAGCTGAATTTATATGAGAAAAGTGAATGGACTCCTAGACTGATATACCTGATAACAGCTCTAGCCATCTGGGGACAGGAAGTCAGAGCCCCAAAGATGAATATAATCAAGCTAGCTCCCTCAGGCAACCCATTTGGGCATGTCAAAACAAAACAAAGCAATAAGCTACGACACAGTAAGCAAACATAAACTAACACAATAACTTATAGGTGGCTTGAAGACAACAGTCAATATCGAGTCACATAAGGAAACAACCATGATCACCTAACCAAGCTCTCAAAACAAAGAATCAAGGGATCTTCTGGATGAAAGTGCATTCCTGGAATTACCAGAGGCACAATACAAAATTTTAATATACAGAACTCTTCAAGACATCAGGAAGGAAATGAGGCAATATGCAGAACAAGCCAAGGAACACACAGATAAAGCAATTGAAGAAATTAGAAAGATTATTCAGGAACATAATGAAAAATTTAATAAGCTGGAAAAATCCATAGACAGCTATCAGTAATTCAGAAGATTAACAATAAAATTGTAGAAGTAGACACTCAATAGAAAGTCAGAGGAGCAGAATTGAGCAAGTAGAAGCCAGAATTTCCGAACTTGAAGATAAATCACTTGGCAGTAATATATTTGAAGAAAAATCAGACAAAAGAATTAAAGAAGAAGAAGAAATCTTAAGAATCATGTGGGACTCTACCAAGAGAAATAGCCTACAAGTGATTGGAGTACCAGAACAGGGAGGGATAACAGAAAATACAGAGGGAATTGTTGAAGATTTGTTGGCAGAAAACTTCCCTGATATCATCAAAGATGAGAAGATATCTATCCAAGATGCTCATTGAACTCCACATAAGGTAGATGTTAAAAGAAAGTCACCAAGACACAATATAATCAAGCTTGCCAAAACCAAAGATAAAGAGAGAATTGAAAGAGCAGCTAGGGATACATGAAAAGTCACTTACAAAGGACAGCCAATAAGAATAAGCTTGGACTACTCAGCAGAAACCATGCAGGTAGAAGGCAATGTGATGACTTATTTAAAAAATTGAAGGAAAAAAATTGGCAGCCAAGAATCATATATCCAGCAAAACTGTCTCTTAAATATGAAGGTGAAATTAAGACATTTCCAGATAAACACAAGTTTAGGGAATTTGTAAAAAAACAAACCAAAACTACAAAAAATACTAAAGGAAGTTCTTTGGTTAGAAAATCAATAATATCAGGTATCAACCCAAGACTAGAACACTGGGCAGAGCAATCAGAAGTCAACCCAGACAGGGAAATCACAAAAACAAAGCAAGGTTAAAAAAAAAAAAAAAGCTCCAAACAGGGTAACAGCGATGTTATTATATAAAAGAAGACAATATTAAAACAATACAGAGGGACTAAGAAATGTAATCATACACCTTCCATATGGAGAGGAAGTTACGGTGATACAAAGAAATAAAAGTTAGGTTTCAGTTTAGAAAGGTAGGGGTAAACAATAAGGTAGCCACAAAGGAGACAAACTATCCTACTCATCAAAATAAAATACAAGAAAAAAAGGAGACTCGGCAGAAACAAAATCAACAACAACAAATATATATAAAGATAATCTACTCAGCACATAAAATTAAGTGGGAAAAAGAAACTCAGCAACACACAAAAAAAGACATCAAAATGATAGCACTAAATACCTATCCATAATTACCCTGAATGTAAATGGACTAAATGCACCAATAAAGAGACAGAGAGTGGCAGAATGGATTAAAAGACAAGATCCGTCTAATATGCTGCCTACAAGAGACACACCTTAGACTTAGAGACACAAACTAAAACTCAAAGGATGGAAAAAAATATATCAAGCAAACAAAAATCAAAAAATAGCAGGAGTGGCAATATTAATTTCTGACAAAATAGACTTTAAAGTTAAATCCATCATAAAGGATAAGGAAGGACACTATAGAATGATTAAAGGGACAATATACAAAGAAGATATAATCATATTAAATATGCACCCAGTGACAGGGCTGCAAGATACATAAGACAAACTCTTCGCATTGAAAAGTGAGATAGACAGCTCCACAATAATAGTAGGAGACTTCAACACACCACTTTTGGTGAAGAACAGGACACCAAGAAAGAAGCTCGATAAAGACACGGAAGATCTGAATGCCACAATCAACCAACTTGATCTCATAGACATATACAGAACAGTCCACCCAACAGCAGCCAAATATACTTTCTTTTCCAGTGCACATGGAACATTCTCTAGAATAGGCCACATGTTAGGTCATAAAGCAAGTCTTAGCAGAATCCAAAACATTGAAATATTGCAAGGCATCTTCTCTGACCATAAGGCCATAAAAGTGGAAATCGACAACAGAAAAAGCAGGGAAAAGAAATCAAACACTTGGAAACTGAACCATACCCTGCCTGAAAAAGACTGGGTTATAGAAGACATTAAGGATGGAATAAAGAAATTCATAGAATACAATGAGAATAAAAACACTCCTTATCAGAACCTTTGGGACACAGCTAAAGCAGTGCTCAGAGGTCAATTTATATCAATAAATGCACACATCCAAATAGAAGAAGAAAGGGGCAAAATCAAAGAATTATCCATACAACTGGAACAAATAGAAAGAGAGCAACAAAAGAAACTGTCAGGCACCAGAAGAAAACAAACAATAAAAATTAGAGCAGAACTAACTGAAATAGAAAACAGAAAAAGAATTGAAAGAACTAACAAGAGCAAAAGCTGGTTCTTTGAAAAAATCAACAAAATGATAAACCATTGGCCAAACTGACAAAAGAAAAAGAGGAGGGGAAGCAAATAACCCAAACAAGAAGTTAGATGGGCAATATTACAACAGAGCCAACTGAAATTAAAAGAATCATATCAGATTACTATGAAAAATTGTACTCTAAAAAATTTGAAAACCTAGGAGAAATGGATGATTTCCTAGAAACACACTACCTACCTAAACTAACACAAACAGAGGTAGAACAACTAAATAGACCCATAACAAAAGAAGAGATTGAAAAGGTAATCAAAAAACTCCCAACAAAAAAAAAAGCCCTGGCCCAGACGCTTTACTGCAGACTTCTACCAAACTTTCAGAGAAGATTTAACACCACTACTATTAAAGGTGTTTCAGAGCATAGAAAAGGACAGAATACTCCCAAACTCATTCTATGGAGCCACCATATCCCTGATACCAAAACCAGGTAAAGACACAAGAAAAGAAAATTATAGGCCTTATATCCCTCATGAACTCAGATGCAAAAATCTTCAACAAAATTCTAGCCAATAGAATTCAACAACATATCAAAAAAATAATTCACCATGACCAAGCGGGATTCATACCAGGTATGCAGGGAAGGTTCAATATTAGAAAAACAATTAACGTAATCCATTTATCATATAAATAAAACAAAAGAGAAGAATCACATGATCTTACCAATTGATGCAGAAAAGGCATTCAACAAAGTCCAACACCCATTCATGATAAAAACTCTCACGAAAAGAGGAATAGAAGGAAAATTCCTTAACATAATAAAGGGCATTTGTACAAAGTCAATGGCCAACATCATCCTAAATGGAGAGAGCCTGAAAGCATTCCCCCGGAGAACAGGAACCAGACAAGGATGCCCTTTATCACTGCTCTTAATTCAACATTGTGCTTGAGGTCCTAGCCAGAGCAATTAGGCTAGACAAAGAAATAAAGGGCATCCAGATTGGCAAGGAAGAAGTAAAATTATCTCTGTTTACAGACGACATGATCTTATACAGAGAAAGCCCTGAGAAATCCTCAAGAAAACTACTGAAACTAATAGAAAAGTTCTGCAGAGTATCGGGATACAAGATAAGCATACAAAAATCAGTTGGATTCCTCTACACCAACAAAAAGTACATCGAAGAGGAAATCACAAAATCAATACCATTTGCAGTAGCCCCCTAGAAGATAAAATACTTAGGAATAAATCTTACCAGAGATGTAAAAGACTTATACAAAGAAAACTACAAGACTCTACTGCAAGAAACCAAAAGAGACCTACATAAGTGGAAAAACATACCTTGTTCATGGATAGGAAGAGTTAACATTATAAAAATGTCTATTCCACTAAAAGCAATCTATACATTTAATGCAATTCTGATCCAAATCCCAAGAAAATTCTTTAATGACATGGAGAAACAAATCACCAACTTCATATGGAAGGGAAAGAGGCCTCGGATGAGTAAAGCATTACTGAAAAAGAAGAACAGAGTGGGAAGCCTTACTCTACCTGATTTTAGAACCTATTATTACCACCACAGTAGTCAAAACAGCCTGGTATTGGTACAAAAGCAGATACATAGACCAATGGAACAGAATTGAGAACCCAGACATAAATCCATCCACATATGAGCAGCTGATATTTGACAAAGTCCCCAAAACAGTTAAATGGGGAAAAGACAGTCTTTTTAACAAATGGTGCTGGCATAACTGGATATCCATCTGCAAAAAATTGAAACAAGACCCATACCTCACTCCATGACAAAAAATGAGCTCAAAATGGATCAAAGACCTAAACATAAAATCTAAAACGATAAAGATCATGGAAGAAAAAATAGGGACAACTTTAGGAGCCCTAATACATGGCATAAACAGTATACAAAACATTACTAACAATGCAGAAGAAAAACTGAAAAACTGGGAGCTCCTAAAAATCAAACACCTATGCTCATTCAAAGACTTCTACAGACTGGGAAGAAGTTTTTAGCTATGATACTTCCTATCAGCATCTGATCTCTAAAATCTTCATGATGCTGCAAAAACTCAACTACAAAAAGACAAATAACCCAATTAAAAATGGGCAAAAGATATGAACAGACACGTCACTAAAGAAGACATTCAGGTAGCTAACAGATATATGAGGAAATGCTCATGATCCTTGCAAATCAAAACTACAATGAGATTCCATCTCACTCCAACAAGGCTGGCATTAATCCAAAAAGCACAAAATAATAAATATTGGAGAGGCTGTGGAGAGATTGGCACACTTATACGCTGCTGGTGAGAATGTAAAATGGTACAACCACTTTGGAAATAGGTTTGGTGCTTCCTTAAAAAGCTAGAAATAGGACCACTATACAGCATTGCCACTCCTTGGAATATATCCTAGAGAAATAACAGCCTTTACACGAACAGATATATGCACACCCATGTTCGTTGCAGCACTGTTTACAAAGCAACAAGTTGGAAGCAACCAAGGTGCCCATCAACGGATGAATGGATAAATAAATTATGGTGTATTCACACAATGGAATACTACTAATTGATAAAGAACAGTGATGAATCTGTGAAATGCTTCATAGCGTGGACGAATCTGGAAGGCATTATGCTTAGTGAAAGTAGTCAGTTTCAAAAGAACAAATATTGTGTAAGACCACTGTTATAACAACTCAAGAAATAGTTTAAACTGAGAAGAAAATATTCTTTGATGGTTATGAGAGGGAGGAGGGAGGGAGAGTGGGTGGGTGGGAGAGGGGTATTCACTAATTAGGTAGTAGATAAGAACTACTTTAGGTGACAAGAAAGACAACACGCAATACAGGCAAGGTCAGCACAACTGGACTAAACGAAAAGCAAAGAAGTTTCTGGAATACACTGCTTCGAAGGCCAGTGTAGCAGGGACGGGGGTTTGGGGACTGTGGTTTCAGGGGATGTCTAAGTCAATTGGCATAATAAAATCTATTAAGACAACATTCTGTATCCCACTTTGGAGAGAGGTGTTTGGGGTCTTAAACGTTAGCAAGCAGCCTTCTAAGTTGCATCAATGAACCTCAACCCACCTGGATCAAAGGAGAATGAACAACACCAAGGACACAAGGTAATTACAAGGCCAAGATACAGAAAGGGCCACATAAACCAGGGACTGCATCAGCCTGAGACCAGAAGAGCTAGATGATGCCAAGCTACAACCGATGACTGGCCTAACAGGGAACGCAACAAAGAACCCCTGAGGGAGCAGGAAAGCAATGAGATGCAGACCCCAAATTCTTGTAAAAAGACTAGACTTAATAGTCTGACTGAGACTAGAAGGACCTCGGTGGTCATGGCCCCCAGACCTTCTGTTGGACCAGGACAGGAACCATTCCCAAAGCCAGCTCTTCAGACATGGATTGGACTAGACAATGGGTTAGAGAAGGATGCTGGTGAGGAGTGAGCTACTTGGATTAGGCAGACACTTGAGACTTTGTTGCCATCTCCTCCCTGGAGGGGAGATGAGAGGGTAGAGGGGGTTAGAAGCTGGCGCAATGGATACGAAAAGAGAGAGTGCAGGGAGGGAGTGGGTTGTCTTATTAGGGGGAGAGCAATTGGCAGTATGTAGCAAGGTGTATATAGGTTTTTGTGTGAGAGATTGGCTTCATTTGTAAACTTTCGCTTAAAGCACAATAAAAATTAAAAAAAAAAAAGACTTCATTTCTCCTACTGGCTGGGTAGTATTTCCCTATGTATGTACCATATTTTGTTTATCCATTCATCTGTTGATGGGCATTTAGGTTGTTTCCATCTTTTGGCTATTGTGAATAGCGCAGCAAGGAACATTGGTGTACAAATCTCTGAGCATCTGCTTTTGAGTCTTTTCGGTATATACCTAGGAGTAGAATTGCTGGGTCCTGTAGTAGTTCTATTTTTAGTTTTTTGAGGAATCTCCATACTGTTTTCCACAATAACGGTACCATTTTGCATTCCCACCAGCAATGGGTAAGGGTGCCGATTTCTCCACATCCTTGTCAACATTTGCTATTTTTTGTTTTTGTTTTTTTTAAATCCTAGCCATCCCAGTGGCAATGAAACGATATCTTATTGTGGTTTTGATTTGCATCTCTCTTATAACTAATAATGCTGAACATTTTTTCTTGTGTTTTGTGGCTATTTGAATGTCCTCTTTGATGAAATAGATATTTAAGTCCTTTGCCCATTTTGTGATTGGGTTGTCTTTTTGTTGTCAAGTTGTCGGAGTTTTATCTGTATTTCGATCATTTGATTCTTGCCAGATATATAGTTTCCAAAGATATTCTCCCAGTCAGTAGCTTGCCTTTTCACTTTTTTTGGTAAAGTCTTTTGATGAACAAAAGTTTTTAATTTGTGTGTGGTCCCATTTATTTATTCTGTCTTTTGCTGTTTGTGCTGTTTTTATTGTATTAGATTATACATTGTTTAAAGCTAGGCTGGATAGTGTTATTCTGCTTTTTCTTCTAAGAATGTTCAGTTTTAGTTTGCACATTTAGATCCTAAATCCATTTTGAATTTGTTTTTGTGTATGGTGTGAGGCATGGATCCGGTTTCATTTTTCTGCATGTGGAAATCTAATTTTCCCTGCACCATTTATTGAAGAGACTCTTCTTTCCCCATTGAATTGACTTTGCACCCTTGTCAAAAATCAGTTGACCATAGATGTGCGGGTTTATTTCTGGACTCTCAATTCTATTCCATTGATCTATGTGTCTATTGTTATAACAGTACCAGACTGTTTTGACTATTGTAGCTGTATGGTAAGTTTTAAAATCAGGAAGTGTGAGTTCTCCTACTTTGTTCTTCTCTTTCTACATTGTTTTAGCTATTCTGGGCCTCTTGACATTCCAAATAAAGTTGAGGATTGGTTTTTCTATTCTTAAAGAAGGATGGTGGAATTTTGATTGAGATCGCATTGAATCTATAGATTACTTTGGGTAGTATTGACATCGTAACCAGGGCTTCGAACTGGCTCATTCCAGTTTGAACCCCTGCTGAGAATTTGCATTTCCACTCCAGGTATACTGAATCAGAGTCTACATTTAACAAGATCTACAGATGATGCTTATTTGTAATGAATTTTGAGAGCCACTGCTCTGCGAGTGGTTCTCGGAAATGGTCCCTAACTGGCAGCATTAGCATCTCCTGGGAACTTGTTAGAAATTCACTTTCTCAGTAGGGGTTTGAATTGGAATGAATCGGTTAGAAGCCCTGATCTTAACAATATTAAGTCTTCTAATTCATGAACATAGGACATGTTTCCATTCACTTAAGTCTTCTTTAATTTCTTTCAGCAGTGTTTTATAGTTTTTACTGTGTAAATCCTTCACAACCCTAGTTAGGTTTATTCTAGGTATTTTAATATCTTAGATGGTATTGTGAATGGAAGTATTTATCTAATTTCCCTTTCAATTTCTCATTGCTGCTGTATAGAAACTCAACTGATTTTTGTTTGTTGACCTTGTTTGTATCTTGCAAATTTGTTAAATTCCTCTTTAGCTTTAGAAGTTTTCTTGTGGGCTCTTTGGGATTTTCTATATGTAGGATCGTATCATCTGCAAATAGAGATAATTTTACTTCTTTTCCAATCTGGATAACTTTCATTTCCTTTTTTTTTGTTTTATTGCTCTGACTAGGACTTCTAATACGATGTTGAATAGAAGTGGTGAGAGTGGGCATCCTTGTCTTGTTTCCAATTTCAGAGGAAAAGCTGCCGGTCTTTCTCCATTAAGTGTACTGTTGACTGTTGGCTTTTCTATGTGTCCTGAATCACACTGAGGAATTTCCCTTCTATTCCAATCTTCTTTAGGATTTTTATCAAATTGGATTTGATGAAATGCTTTTTCTTTTTCTTTTGGATTTTATTAAATGTTTTTCTGCTTCCATAGAGGTGATCATGTGGTTCTCTTCTTTTATTCTGTTGATAGGAGTATTACATCGATTGATTTTCTAATGTTGAACCATCCCTGCATTCCTGGAATAAATCTCACTTGGTCATGGTATATGACTCTTTTAATATGCCCTTGGATTCTGTTCACTAGTATTTTGTTGAGGATTTTTGCATCCGTATTCATAGATGCTGAGGTGAACGGGCTTCTAGTAGTTTTTTTTTTCTATTGTACTTTAGGTGAAAGTTTACAGCTCAAGTTAATTTCTCATACAAAAATTCATACTCATATTGTTTTGTGACATTTGTTGCAATCCCCACAATGTGACAGCACAATCCCCCCTTCCACCCTGGGTTCCCTGTATTTGTTCAACCAGTTCCTGTCCCTCCCTGCCTTCTCATCCTTCTTTTGGACAGGAGCTTCCCATTTGGTCTCATATATCTGACTGAACTAAGAAGCATACTCCTCACTTGTATTATTTTTTTGTTTTATACTCCTGTCTAATGTTTGTCTGAAGAGTGGGCTTCAGGAATGGTTTCAGTTCTGGGTTAACAGCGCATCTGGGGGCCATAGTTTCAGGAATTCTTCCAGTCTCTGTCAGACCATTAAGTCTTGTCTTTTCAATGTAAATTTGAATATTGTTCTACATTTTTCTCCTGCTCTGTCTGGGACTTTTTGTTGTGTTCCCTGTCAGGGAGGTTGTTGGTGGTAACTGGACGCCATCTAGTTCTTCTGGTCTCAGGCTGGTGGAGTCTCTTGTTCATGTGGTTGTTTAGTTCTTTGGGCCAATACTTTCCTTGTGTTTTGGTTTTCTTCATTCTCCTTTGCTCCAAATGGGGTGGGACCAATTGATGTATCTTATATGGCTGCTCACAAGCTTTTAAGATCCTAGACGCCACTCACCAAAGAGGGGCGTAGAACATTTTCTAGATAAACTTTGTTATGCCAATTGACCTAGATGTCCCCAGAAACCCAGGACTTTTGTTGTTGTTGTTTTTGATCACTGATTCGATCTCTTCACGTTATGGGTCTCTTGAGACTTTCTATTTCCTCTTGGTCAGTTTGGTTAGGTTGTGTGCTTCTAAGAATTTGTCCGTTTCATCTCGGCTATCCAGTTTGTTGCTGTAGAGTTGTTCATAATATTCTGTCATAATTTTCTTTCTTTCTATCAGTCAGTTGTAATGTTCCTTTTTTCATTTCTTCTGGTTATTTACATCTTTTCTTTTCAGTCTAGGTAAAGATTTGTCAAATTTATTGATCTTTTCAAAGAACCAACTTGTGGTTTTATTGATTCTCTCTATTGTTTTTCTGCTTTTTATTTTATTATTTCTGCTCTGATCTTTGTTATTTGCTTTCTCCTGGTTAGGTTTAGGCTTATTTTAGTTTTCTCTTTCTAGTTCCTGGAGTTGTTAAGTTAGCCTGTTAATTTGAGATCTTTTTTCATGTAGGCATTTATTGTTATAAGTTTCCTTCTGAGTACTGCCTTCACTGCATCCTATTAGTTTTAGTATGTTGTGCTTTCATTTTCATTTGACTCAGATTTGTGATTTCTCTTTTGATTTCTTTCCTAAGCTATTGTTGGTTTAATAGTGTGTGTTTAATTTTCATATGTTTATGTACTTTCCAACGTTTTCTCTGTTATTGATTTCTAGCTTCAGTCCTTTGTGGTCACAGAAAATACTTTGTATAATTGTATGATTTCAATCTTTTCAAATTTATCAAGACTTGCTTTGTGACCTAAAATGTGGCCTATCCTGGAGAATGATCCATGTGTACTCGAGTAGAATGTATGTAGTGCCTTTTATAATGAAGTGTCCTATGTATGTCTGTTAAGTCTAGTTGGTTTACAGTGTTATTCGGTTCCTCTGTTTCCTTGTTGATCTTCTTTATAGATATTCTGTCCAATATTAAAAGTGGTGTATTGAAAGTCTCCAAGTATTATTGTAGTACTATCTATTTCTCCCTTCAATTCTACCAGTGTTTTCTTTATATATTTAGATACCTTGATGTTGGATGCTGTCTTAGTCATCCAGTGCTGCTATAACAGAAATACTACAGTGGATGCTTTTAACAAAGAGAAATTTATTCTATCACAGTCCAGGTGGTTAGAAGTCCTCATTTAGGGCATCAGCTCCAGGGGAAGGCTTTCTCTTTCTGTCAGCTCTGGGAGATGGTTCTGTCATCAGTCTTCCTGGTCAAGGAGCTTCTCAACACAGGGACCCCAGGTGCAAAGTATGTGTGATTCTCCTGGCTCTTGTTTCTTGGTGGTATGAGGTCCCCCTGTCTCTCTGTTCATTTCTCTCTTTTATAACTCAAATGAGATTGACTTAAAACAAAACCTAGTCTTGTAGATTGAGTCCTGCATCATTAACATAATTGCTGCTAATCCCACCTGATTAACATCACAGAGGTAGTATTTACAACACTTAACAAAAATCACATCAGGTGACAAAATGGTAGACAGTCACACACTATTGGGAATCATGGCCTAGCCAAGTTGACAGATATTTTTGGGGGACACAATTCAGTCCATGACAGGTACATATATATATTCATGATTGTTAAATCTTTTTTTTTATTAATTAACCCTTTTACCACTATATGATGTCCAACTTTATCTCTTCTAACAGATTTTGTTTTGAAGCCTACCTTGTGTGATATTAACATTGCCAACCCAGCTCTCTTGTGGTTATTATTTGCATGAAATATTTTTTCCATCATTTCACTTCCAACTTATTTATATCCTTGGGTTTACAGTATGTCTCTTGTAAATGGCATATAGTTAAATCATCTTTTTTTTTTTTTTTTTAATCCATTCTACTACTCTCTGACTTTAGATTGGAGCGTTTAGTCCACTTACATTCATTGTAATTACTGGTAAAAGTGATTTATTTCTGCCATTTTGTTATTTGTTTTTTCTTTGTTTTAAGCCTTATTTGTCTTTGTTCTTTTCTTCCTTCTGAGTTTTGTTTAATTATTGTAGTGAGCCTTTTTGATTCCCTTCTTTTCTTTTGTGTTTTTTTAAAATATATTTTCTTGGTGGTAACCATATATATCACATTTAACAGCTTGTATTTATAACATTCTAGGATTAGTTGGTAACAATTGGGCTTCAGTAACATACAAGACATTCCATATTCATACCATTCCCTCCCCCACCCCCTTTTGTTGTTATCACTAATTATGTCTTTATATTTCTTGGTGCCCTGTAACATAAATATATCCTTGCTTTTTATGCATTTGTTATTAAAAACATGAAGGACAAAACTTTTAGAATTATTAAGCATGAATATCTTATTACTAGCCTTTATACTTGTCCATGCATTTCCCTTTATTACGAACCTTTCTTTTTATGTATAGCTTTGAATGGCTTTCTAGGATCTTTTCCCTTCCATCTACAGAACTTCCGTTAGTATTTTTTATAGGGGCAGTCTCGTGGATATGAACTATCTCAGCTTCTGTTTGTCTGGGAATGTTTTAATTTCACCCTCATTCTTGAAGGATAATTTTTCTGGGTAGAGTATTCTTGGTTGACAGCTTCCCCCCACCCCTTCAACACTTTAAATATATCATTCCATTGCCTTCTGGCTCCATTGTTTCTGAGGAGAAATTGGCACTTAATTTTATTGGGAATCATTTGTATGTGACTGCTTCTCTCTCACTGCTTTCAAGATTCTCTCTTTATCTTTAATTTTTGAGAGCCTAACTATTATGTGTCTTGGTGTAGGTCCCTTTGGGTTTATCCTGCTTGGAATTCTTTGAGCTTCTTGAATTTGTAGATTCATATTTTTTTATCATTCATTAGATTGGGGAAATTTTCTATTATTATTTCTTCAAATATTCTTTCTGTTCCCTTTCTCTCATATCCTTCTGGAATTCCCATGATATATATATTAGGTCTCATGTTGTTGTCCTATACTTCTATTAAATTGCCCTCTGCCTTCTTGAGCCTCCATTCTTGTTGCTCTTCAGCATCTGTAATTTTTAACTATCTTATCATCTAATTTGCTGGTTACTTTTTCTGCCTGATTAAATCTATTGTTAAGTCCTTCTATTGTGTTTCTCATTTCAGTTATTGTCCCTTTCAGTTGCAATATCTCTTTTTTAGATCCTCTTCTTGTTCTTGCATTGTTTTCCTTATTTCTTTTAGCTCTTTGTCTGTTTTCCCTTAGTTCTTTAATTATGCTTTATGTTGTTGTATTATATTCTCCCATTTTTTTCATTATTTGGTCATGACTAGATGCGTTTTCACTCCCTTTGTCCTGTTAATTTGAATGGGCCATTATTTTTCTGTTCTTCGTGTGTCTCATAATTTTTAGTTGGGACACTGGAAAACTTTCTCAGTTTTCCCCAGTATTTGGTGTTTTCACTCATACTACCTTCTGCAAAAATCTCTTAGGTGGGAAGAGGCTTCAGCTTTTCTTACCACCTCCTCTCCCTCTCTGTGATAACTCCTTCACCCTCCCTGGTTTAATCAGGTCTGGAAAGTTTCAGATCTCATTTTTCAACTTTTAATCTCTCCCAAACACACCAGAGAATACACTGTGGCCAGGCTGACCACCAGCAGGCACCACCACTCAGGTGAAATATGTGAATTAATGAATCTGTCCACCAGCAGGTGCAGTTCTCTCTCTCTCTAGTTATCACTCCCTTCCCTTCCCTGTTTCTGCACTCACATTTTTAGTCAGAAAACCCATACCCAGTGAGCTCCTTTTGGGCTAGGTGTTGTCCTCCAGTTTTGCCCACGGTTTTTTTTCTCCCCTGATCTGTGGCAGCTACTTCTATCTGAGCTGGTATGCAGGGGAACTATAGGCAGGCTTTCCTCCATTTCAGGAGGAGGAGGGGCTGGCACTCCCCAGAATGACCTATGAGAGATCTGTGTTGTTGGTTTCTGAGCCCCGGAGGTTGTGTGGTAGTTGGGAGAGCAGTGTCCATTTAGGTGACCCAACTTCTGACTTCACTATAGGTAACCTTCTGTAGTAGTTTTTATCTGTCCAGCAGCCAAGAGTTACCAGTTAGGGAAGGGGTTGTCACACTCCACAGGGGCCTCCAGGGAAGTCTGCCTTGTTGCTATAAGAACCCCTTGTATAATACATTGGCTGTGGGTGTAGCCTCCACTCATGATACCTGCTTCCTAGCACACAGCAGCCTCAGTCACTCCCCAGTGCCAGCTGGAAGGGGGAGTAGACAGATCCAAACTGATAACCAGGGAGATGTGTCCTCTTGGTTTCAGAGGCCTGAGCTATGGGGTGCGCTGGGAGGCAGGTAGGGTGCTGACTATGGGAACAGACTCCAATTTAGGGGCCTTCTGTAGCAGTTTGCAATAGACTGGCAACCAACAATTATCAAGTGGGTGAGGGGGTGTCAGAGCCCTGGTGGCATGGTGGTTAAAAGCGCACCTGCTAACCAAAAGGTTGGCAGTTCAAATCCACTAGTTGCTCCTTGAAAACTCAATGGGGCAGTTCTACTCTGTCCTATAGTGTCACTATGGGTCAGAATTGACTCACTTGCAATGGGTTTTTGAAGGGGGTGTCACGTTCTGGCCAGATCCCGATGGAGCTCTGCCTTATTTCTGCCAGAATCCTCCCAGGAGGTTGTTGGCTCTGAGTGCAGTCTCCACTTAAGGGTCTTGCTTCTGAGCATACAGCAGCCTCAGTCAGCAGTCCTCAGTGCCAACTGGAAGTAGGGGCAGATTAACTCTGACTGACCCCGAGGGAGGCTTGTCCTGTTAGTTTCAGAGGCCAGAGCTTAGGAGTGCGCAAGGAAGCAGGTAGAGTGCTGACTATGGGAGCAGACTCCACTACATGAACCTTCTGAAGCAATTCACAGCAGGTTTTCATGTGACAGTGTCCAAATAGGGGTGGGGTTATCATGCTCCAAATGGGACCACAGGGAAGCCTGCCATGCTGGTATCAGAGACACTCCTTCGCCGTATATGTTAGCTGTGAGTATAGCATCCATTAAAGATGTCTGCTTCCTTAGTCAGCCATCCTCAGCACCAACCGGAAGGGGGAGCAGACAGACCTGACCTGACTCCCTGGGAGGTCTGTCCTGTTGGTTTCAGAGGCCTGAGCTATGGGGTATGCAGGGAGGCAGGTAGAGTGTTTACTATGGGAGCAGACTTCATTACATGGGCCTTCTGTAGCAGTTCACAGTGGGCTTGCAGCTGACAGTGTCCAGCTGGGGGAGGTGCTGGCACACTCCAAATGGACCCCTGGAGAGGTCTTACTAGAGCAGGAGGTTGGGATCCTGGCTGTTTGTACAGGCAGGGGCTATGGTTGTTAGGGAAGCAGAATCTTTTCTGGGGCTACTTCCCCTGTTCACAGTAGCCAGTGGCCCTGGAGCCCTGTAGGAAGATGCCTGCTTCTTCACACATGAAAACCTGCTGTGAATTGCTACAGAAGGCTCATGTGCTGGAGGGGCAGAGATGGTAGGAGGGGAGATTTTCCTACTGTACGCATGTTCGTTGATTCTTACCTGTTTGCAGTTACCTACTGCTTTCTTCTGCTCCCTGATTCAGAGTCTCTCAAAGTTGAGCACCTTTCCTGGTTGCATTTCTTGTATTTGTGAGGGAGGGTCAGGACAATGATCTGTTTATGCTGTCATCTTCCCAGAATCCTTCTGGTATGACCTTATCAACATAACAATAGAAAATTCCTATTTCCAAACAGAATCATATCTATAGGTACAGGGGTTAGAATTTCAACACATATTTTGGAAGGACACAATTCAACCCATAATAGGTATGTTGACTTTGAGGCCCTAATTGGCTCTTAATCTAGAATTCCACTGAGCAGTTGAAAAAAGCAGGATTGATAATAATGAGGAAAATCAGACCAGAGATTTAGAGCTCCCTGCCAATAGGGGCATCAAATTTGTGAGGAGAGGTGGCATTCATCATGGATGGTGGCATTCACCATCGATGGTTGATTTTAAGTAGCTCTAAAAGGTCAACTTTGTATTTTGGGTAGATGGGATTTGGGGATTCTGGCCTTCTTAGATGGTGACTTGTCTAGAGCCCAGAGCTCCTCTTCAGTTCCCTGTGAGAGAGAACTCACACTGGCTGACTCTCCACTGAGCACCAGCACTTTGCACACTCTCTGTGACCTGAGACTTGGGACTGTGCTGAGTCCTGGGCTTCTCTCAAGTTGGGCCTAAAGACTGGTCATATCCTTTCTATGACCAAGGTATCAGGAGCCTGACATCTCCTGAGTAATGCAGCTCCAGGCCCTCAGCCAAACATCCCAGGTAGGGGGGCCGGTGTGTGTCGGGTGGGAGGGAGGGCTTCCTAATATTTGCTGGTGATCATGGAGGTCTCTGTGAGAAAAGGTATTGGATTTGGGAGCAGCCCAGTCTCACAGGCAGCAGCTACTGAACCAAATTCCCAATCAGATTGGGCTTCTCTTTCAAATGAGAGAAGGGGAGAAATCCTGGTCTGTTTTTTCAGAACCCCTCAGGGGGCGCAGAGCCAACTGCTCCTGTGGATGAGAAGCTGTGGTGGGACAAGAGTCCCTCTGCCTCTGTCCCCCCCCCCGCCCCCGCCCCAGAGGCTGTCTTTGAGACAGCCCTGCTGGGCTTGTCCATCTGGAAAGAGGTCTTTTTTAAAATATGATTCAACTGGGAAGGACACAGAAACTCTTTTGGTAGAAGGGGCCCGGAAGATGCACTAACTGAGGCACTAATCTTGGCAGTGGGAAAAGCCCAATTATCTTTTAGAACTTCCCCCTGAGGCTGGGTCACATTCTGGGCCTCTTTTCCCTTTCCTCCTCCATTCTGAAAATTCAAGGTCTCTCCCTCAGTCTTTTTTAAAATCCTGCCTTCTCCCTCAAACTAACCACTGAAATGAGCCCCGGCAGAGGATGATGACCACACACACCAGGGGTTGGGAAGAGATGAAATGGGACTGTTGTCTCTACCACACCCATTAGTCCCTCCAGAGACTCAGAGGGCTGAGAGGCTGTGGAGGACATGCATGTGGTAGAGATGATCCTGGCCAAAGCTCCGGAGGTCTGAGCCTGTGCCCACCAGGTGAGCCTCTTCCCACTCACTGATTCTGAAGAATCTGTAGCCATCCCGCTTGGTTGCCCTGTGAACTAATTCTTTCTGACTTCAAACTGGAATTCTCAAAAGGAGCTTAAGTAACACCTAGAAAATCACAGAGGCATGGGAGATGGGAGATGAGCACCAAAGGACCATGCGTTTGTGCCTTGACAACTGGAGGCTAGACTTTCATTTCTAGTCTCACAAATCCTTGTCTCACCTTGAGAGATTCGGCCAGCAGCCCCTTTAGAGGGGTATGGGTGTGCGCCCATGTCCAGAGTCTCCCTTTGACCGGGGGACTCGGGCAGTGTCTGGCCCTTGCCTGGTGCTGCTTTCTGCTGAGTGCCCGTGCTGTGGCCCCCCTTAGAGTGACCCCACATCTGCACTTGGCTGTCTCTGCATCTCCTGTGCTCACCACCCCCCAGCCCCTCTCTTTCTACCTCATACCTTCTGAGCCTGTGAGCCAGCAGGGTGATGAAACACGGGCATCACCTTTTGGCAAAGCTCAACTTCTGCTCCAGTATTCTGTCTAGTCTGAGATCATGGTGGTGCTCACAGGGCAGATGCCAACAGGCCTGAAGACTTTATCCATGAATAGTGTGTGAACTATCTTCACCATGGCAGGAAACTCCCACTCACAGTTCTCAGTCCTTTTGTGGGGGCAGGGCTGCATGATATTGCCTTAAATGTTGGGTAGGGGGAGGGGGCCCAAAAAGGCTTCAGCCTCAGGGGGCTCTGCCAGGTGCTGGCCTCAGGATGGTGCAGGTCAGTAGTAGGCCCACGTGGCCTCAGAGGCTTGCCCTTCTGCTTCCTGTGAGACCAGTTAAGCTCAGGCGGGCTTAGGCTTTCAGGGCTGGCAGGTACCTACCATCAGAAAGGCATGCAACCTCATTGCATCCTGTAGGTGGCCTGGGCCAGGGGTAGGAGCTCCAGAGAAGGTGCGTTGGGCCCACCTGAGCACTGCCAGGGTCTGGCTTTACAGGGTCTCAGCATGAAGGCTAGCAGAGGCCAGCGCTCGCTTCCCGATGGAGGGTCTCCACGGCCTTCAGACATTGCGAGCAAGATGTTCTGCTTTAACACTGTGGGGCAGCTACACCTATGCAGCTACTGAGTGCTGGGAGGCTCTAGCTTTGGATGCTCATGCCAGGCCTCAGCTGTCCCAAAGTTCATTCTGCAGTTACGACCAAGATGGACGCTGTGGGGAGGCTGGCCTTGTGTTCATGTAACTGGTCTACAAACTCAAAAGTCCCCTCCTCCCCCACCCTATACCAAAAACAAAACAAAACAACCCCCGCCCGCTTACCCTCCAGTGGATTCTGACTCGTAGCCACCCTATGGGACAGAGCAGAACTACCCCATAGTGTTTTCAAGGAGTGGCTAGTAGATTCGAACTGCCAACATTTTGGTTAGCAGCCGAGGTTTTTACACACAACTTGCATAAAAGGCTGATTTTGTGGGTCCAAGTAACTCTATGACAAGTGAAGATGGAAACAGTTACCCTGGCTCAGAACTAGCAATGCCATTTCAGATGGACTTCTAGCATGCAGTAATATGGAGTGCTGAGGGCATGGACACTGAGTTATTAATATATCGGGTGGGAAAGAAGAGCATCTCCAGTCAGCTCTTGTGGGTGGAGCTGATATTTGCGAATGTCTACACTCTGCAAGAAGTCAGCTGTGGCTCTCTGCCTGTGATGCCTCTCCAGAGGGGACGGCATGCAAACATGGATCCCCTAGGCATGGTAAATGCTTGGTCCCAAAGTTCACTGCATCCTGGGCCGTTTCTCCCCACTGAATGTAAGGCCACAGTCATGCATTCTGTATCACCAGTTTCGTTGACTGGCTTTCCCGCAAGTCTAGGACCAGAAAGATTTTCTCCGTCCACCTTTATTCAAGCACCATTGAGCCTCTGCTCTGGGCTTGGGCAACAATCTGTGGTTTTGAGAATGTTGTTTTGCCCGGTATAACTGCTGGGGCGGGGATTTGTGCTTTAAAATCCATGGTTACAGGCAAGTTCTGTGGGACCCACTGAATTTTGGACACTTGATGAGGGAGTTACATTCAGAAACTAGGTGTTGAATTAAATTAACTTCTGAGGGACTTATTCTTCTGAAGACAACACTAGCTACATCCCTGGAGGTATCTCAGTTCCTCCAAGGTGTAGGTGGCTGCGCTGGCTGAGACCAACCAGAAGAGGAAAGTGGTGAGGGCTGTAATTAATTTGACTTTTTTTTTTTTTTTTTAAATTTTTATTAAGCTTCAAGTGAACATTTACCATTCCAATCAGTCTGTCACATGTAGGTTTACATACATCTTACTCCCTTCTCCCACTTGCTCTCCCCCTATTGAGTCAGCCCTTACAGTCTCTCGTTTCGTGCCAATTTTACCTTCTTCCATCTCTCTCTATCTTCCCATCCCCCCTCCAGTCAAGAGTTGCCAACACACTCTCCCGTGTCCACCTGATTTAATTAGCTCGCTCTTCATCAGTATCTCTCTCCCCCCCACTGACCAGTCCTTTTCATGCCTGATGATTTGTCTTCGGGGTTGGTTCCTGTCCTGTGCCATCAGAAGTTCTGGGGAGCATTGTCTCTGGGATTCCTCTAGTCGCAATCATACCATTAGGTGTGGTCTTTTAATGAGAATTTGGGGTCTGTATCCCATTGGTCTCCTGCTCCCTCAGGAGTTGTCTCTTGTGCTCCCTGACAGGGCAGACATCGATTGTGGCCGGGCACCAACTTGTTCTTCTGGTCTCAGGATATTGTAGGTCTCTGGTTCAAGTGGCCCTTTCTGTCTCTTGGGTTCTTAGTTGTCGTGTGACCTTGGTGTTCTTCCTTTGCCTTTGCTCCCGGTGGGTTGAGACCAATTAATGTATTTTAGATGGCTGCTTGTTGGCATTTAGGACCCCAGGTGCCACAATTCAAAGTGGGATGCAGAGTGTTTTCATAATAGAATTATTTTGCCCATTGATTTAGAAGTCCTCTCAAACCAAGTTCCCCAGACCCCAACCCCTGCTTCGCTATCCTTTGAAGCTTTCATTTTATCTCGGAAACCTCTTTACTTTTAATCCTGTCCAATTAGGCTGACCTTCCTTGTTTTGAGTGTTGTCTTTCCCTTCACCCAAAGCAGTTCCCATCTACAGATTGATCAATAAAAAGCCCTCTCCCTCCCTCCCTCCCTCCCTCCCCCCTTTGTAACCACAAAAGTATGTGTTCTTTTCCATTTTTTCTATTCCTCAAGATCTTATAATAGTGGTCTTATACAATATTTGTCCTTTTGCAACTGACTCATTTCGCTCAGCATAATGCCTTCCAGATTCCTCCATGTTATGAAATGTTTCAGAGATTCGTCACTGTTCTTTATCGATGCGTAGTATTCCATTGTGTGAATATACCACAATTTATTTACCCATTCGTCCGTTGATGGACATCTTGGTTGCTTCCAGCTTTTTGCTATTGTAAACAGAGCTGCAATAAACATGGGTGTGCATATATCTGTTTGTGTGAAGGGTCTTGTATTTTTAGGGTATATTCCGAGGAGTGGGATTTCTGGTTTGTATGGTAGTTCTATTTCTAACTGTTTAAGATAACGCCAGATGGATTTCCACAGTGGTTGTACCATTTTACAATCCCACCAGCAGTGTATGAGAGTTCCAGTCTCTCCGCAGCCTCTCCAACATTTATTATTTTGTGATTTTTGAATTAATGCCAGTCTAGTTGGTGTCAGATGGAATCTCATCGTAGTTTTAATTTGCATTTCTCTAATGACTAATGATCGAGAGCATTTTCTCATGTATCTGTTGGCTGCCTGAATATCTTCTTTAGTGAAATGTGTGTTCATATCCTTTGCCCACTTCTTGATTGGGTTGTTTGTCTTTTTGTGGTTGAGTTTTGACAGAATCATGTAGATTTTAGAGATCAGGCGCTGGTCTGAGATGTCATAGCTGAATATTCTTTCCCAGTCTGTAGGTGGTCTTTTTACTCTTTTGGTGAAGTCTTTAGATGAGCATAGGTGTTTGATTTTTAGGAGCTCCCAGTTATCGGGTTTCTCTTCATCATTTTTGGTAATGTTTTGTATTCTGTTTATGCCCTGTATTAGGGCTCCTAGGGTAGATCCTATTTTTTCTTCCAAGATTTTTATCGTTTTAGTCTTTATGTTTAGGTCTTTGATCCACTTGGAGTTAGTTTTTGTGCATGGTGTGAGGTATGGGTCCTGTTTCATTCTTTTGCAAATGGATATCCAGGTATGCCAGCACCATTTGTTAAAAAGACTATTATTTCCCCAATTGACTGACACTGGTCCTTTGTCAAATATCAGCTGCTCATACGTGGATGGATTTATATCTGGATTCTCAATTCTGTTCCATTGGTCTATGTGCCTGTTGTTGTACCAGTACCAGGCTGTTTTGACTACTGTAGCTATATAATAGGTTCTGAAATCAGGTAGGGTGAGGCCTCCCACTTTCTTCTTCTTTTTCAGTAATGTTTTGCTTATCCGGGGATTCTTTCCTTTCCATATGAAATTAGTGATTTGTTTCTCTATTCCCTTAAAGTATGACATTGGTATTTGGATTGGAAGTGCGTTGTATGTATAAATGGCTTTTGGTAGAACAGACATTTTTACTATGTTGAGTCTTCCTATCCATGAGCAGGGTATGTTTTTCCATTTAAGCGTGTCCTTTTGAATTTCTTGTAGCAGAGTTTTATAGTTTTCTTTGTATAGGTCTTTTACTTCCTTGGTAAGATTTATTCCTAAGTATTTTATCTTCTTGGGGGCTACTGTGAATGGTATTGATTTGGTTATTTCCTCTTCGGTGTTCTTTTTGTTGATGTAGAGGAATCCAAGTGATTTTTGTATGTTTATTTTATATCCTGAGACTCTTCCAAACTCTTCTATTAGTTTCAGTAGTTTTCTGGAGGATTTCTTAGGGTTTTCCATGTATACGATCATGTCATCTGCAAATAGTGATAGCTTTACTTCCTCCTTACCAATCTGAATACCCTTTATTTCTTTGTCTAGCCTAATTGCCCTGGCTAGGACTTCAAGTACGATGTTGAATAAGAGCGGTGATAAAGGGCATCCTTGTCTGGTTCCCGTTCTCAAGGGAAATGCTTTCAGGTTCTCTCCATTTAGAGTGATATTGGCCGTTGGCTTTGCATATATGCCCTTTATTATGTTGAGGAATTTTCCTTCAATTCCTATTTTGGTGAGAGTTTTTATCATAAATGGGTGTTGGACTTTGTCAAATGCCTTTTCTGCATCAATTGATAAGATCATGTGGTTTTTGTCTTTTGTTTTATTTATGTGATGGATTACATTAATGGTTTTTCTGATATTAAACCAGCCTTGCATACCTGGTATAAATCCCACTTGATCAGGGTGAATTATTTTTTTGATGTGTTGTTGGATTCTATTGGCTAGAATTTTATTAAGGATTTTTGCATCTATGTTCATGAGGGATATAGGTCTAAAATTTTCTTTTTTTGTAATGTCTTTACCTGGTTTTGGTATCAGGGAGATGGTGGCTTCATAGAATGAGTTGGGTAGTATTCCGTCTTTTTCTATACTTTGAAATACCTTCAATAGTAATGGTGTTAAGTCTTCTCTGAAGGTTTGGTAGAACTCTGCAGTGAAGCCATCTGGGCCAGGACTTTTTTTTGTTGGGAGTTTTTTGATTACCATTTCAATCTCTTTTTTTGTAATGGGTCTATTTAGTTGTTCTACTTCTGTATGTGTTAGTTTAGGTAAGTAGTGTTGTTCCAAGAATTTATCCATTTCTTCTAGGTTTTCAAATTTGTTAGAGTACAATTTTATGTAGTAATCTGATATGATTCTTTTGATTTCATTTGGTTCTGTTGTGATGTGGTCCTTCTCGTTTCTTATTCGGGTTATTTGTTTCCTTTCCTGTTTTTCTTTAGTCAGTCTAGCCAATGGTTTATCAATTTTGTTAATTTTTTCAAAGAACCAGCTTTTGGCTTTGTTAATTCTTTCAATTGTTTTTCTGTTCTCTAATTCATTTAGTTCAGCTCTAATTTTTATTATTTGTTTTCTTCGGGTGCCTGATGGATTCTTTTGTTGCTCACTTTCTATTTGCTCAAGTTGTCGGGACAGTTCTCTGATTTTGGCTCTTTCTTCTTTTTGTATGTGTGCATTTATCGATATAAATTGGCCTCTGAGCACTGCTTTTGCTGTGTCCCAGAGGTTTTGATAGGAAGTATTTTCATTCTCGTTGCTTTCTAAGAATTTCCTTATTCCCTCCTTGATGTCTTCTATAACCCAGTCTTTTTTCAGGAGGGTATTGTTCATTTTCCAAGTATTTGATTTCTTTTCCCTAGTTTTTCTGTTATTGATTTCTAGCTTCATTGCCTTGTGGTCTGAGAAGATGCTTTGTAATATTTCGATGTTTTGGATTCTGCAAAGATTTGTTTTATGCCCTAATATGTGGTCTATTCTAGAGAATGTTCCATGTGCGCTAGAAAAAAAAGTATATTTTGCAGCAGTTGGGTGGAGAGTTCTGTATAAGTCAATGAGGTCAAGTTGGTTGATTGTTGTAAGTAGGTCTTCCGTGTCTCTATTGAGCTTCTTACTGGATGTCCTGTCCTTCTCCGAAAGTGGTGTGTTGAAGTCTCCTACTATATATGTGGAGGTGTCTATCTCACTTTTCAATTCTGTTAAAATTTGATTTATGTATCTTGCAGCCCTGTCATTAGGTGCGTAAATATTTAATATGGTTATGTCTTCCTGATCAATTGTCCCTTTTATCATTATATAGTGTCCTTCTTTATCCTTTGTGGCGGATTTAAGTCTGAAGTCTATTTTGTCAGAAATTAATATTGCTACTCCTCTTCTTTTTTGCTTATTGTTTGTTTGATATACTTTTTTCCATCCTTTGAGTTTTAGTTTGTTTGTGTCTCTAAGTCTAAGGTGTGTCTCTTGTAGGCAGCATATAGATGGATCGTGTTTTTTTATCCAGTCCGTGACTCTCTGTCTCTTTATTGGTGCATTTAGTCCATTTACATTCAGCGTAATTATAGATAAGTAAGTTTTTAGTGCTGTCATTTTGATGCCTTTTTATGTGTGTTGTTGGCCATTTCATTTTTCCACATGCTTTTTTGTGCTGAGACGTTTTTCTTAGTAGCTTGTGAGATCCTCATTTTCATAATGTTTAACTTTGTGTTTATTGAGTCGTTACGTTTTTCTTGGCTTTTTTCTTGAGTTATGGAATTGATATTCCTTTTTGTGGTTACCTTTTTATTTACCCCTATTTTTCTAAGTAAAACCCTAACTTGTATCCTTCTATTTCGCCTTGTATCACTCTCCATCTGGCAGTTCAATGCCTCCTATATTTAGTCCCTCTTTTTGATTATTTTGATCGTTTAGCTATTGATTTCCATGATTTCCTGTTGTATGTATTATTTTGTTTATTTATTTATTTTTTAGAATTAGTCTTAATTTGTTTGTTTTTGTGCTTTCCCTGTTTGAGTTGCGTTGATATCAGGACGTTCTGTTTTGTGTCCTTGTATTGTGCTGGTACCTGATATTATTGGTCATCAGGCCAAACAATCTCCTTTAGCATTTCTTGCAGTCTTGGTTTAGTTTTTGCAAATTCTCTAAACTTGTGTTTATCTGTAAATATCTTAATTTCTCCTTCATATTTCAGAGAGAGTTTTGCTGGATATATGATCCTTGGTTGGCAGTTTTTCTCGTTTAGTGCTCTGTATATGTCGTCCCATTCCCTTCTTGCCTGCATGGTTTCTGCTGAGTAGTCTGAACTTATTCTTATTGATTCTCCCTTGAAGGAAACCTTTCTTTTCTCCCTGGCTGCTTTTAAAATTTTCTGTTTGTCTTTGGTTTTGGCAAGTTTGATGATGATATGTCTTGGTGTTTTTCTTTTTGGATCAATCTTAAATGGGGTTCGATGAGCATCTTGGATAGATATCCTTTCTTCTTTCATGATGTCAGGGAAGTTTTGTGTCAGGAGTTCTTCAACTATTTTCTCTGTGTTTTCTGTCCCCCCTCCCTGTTCTGGGACTCCAATCACTCGCAAGTTATCCTTCTTGATAGAGTCCCACATGATTCTTAGGGTTTCTTCATTTTTTTTAATTCTTTTATCTGATTTTTTTCCAGCTATGTTGGTGTTGTTTCCCTGGTCCTCCAGAAGTCCCAGTCTACATTCTAATTGCTCGAGTCTGCTCCTCTGACTTTCTATTGCGTTGTCAAATTCTGTAATTTTATTGTTAATCTTTTGGATTTCTACATGCTGTCTCTCTATGGATTCTTGCAACTTGTTAATTTTTCCACTATGTTCTTGAATAATCTTTTTGAGTTCTTCAACAGTTTTATCAGTGTGTTCCTTGGCTTTTTCTGCAGTTATCCTAATTTCATTCGTGATATCTTTAAGCATTTTGTAAATTAGTTTTTTATATTCTGTATCTGATAATTCCAGGATTGTATCTTCATTTGGGAAAGATTTTGATTCTTTTGTTTGGGGGGTTGGAGAAGCTGTCATGGTCTGTTTCTTTATGTGGTTTGATATGGACTGCTGTCTCCGAGCCATCACTGGGAAACTAGATTTTCCCAGTAGTCAGCTAAAAAAAAATGCAGTCAGATCCCTATCTGAATTCTCTCTCTGGCTCCGGGTATTCGGATGTTAATGGGGTCGCCTGGGGAGGGTGGGGGAGGGATCTGAGAGCTAGGAGTGTAGCACCACAGAATATAGAGCTCAACACCACGTTCACGCTCCGCCCCCGTTTGCCAAAATCCGGGCTGAACGGGTCCCTGGCTAGGACACTGCTTTCCTTGCTCGGAAACCAGTCCCTTCCTCCTGGGGACTTCCTCCGGTGCGCGGCACCGCTCGTGGGCACTGGGTGGGCGTTTCCCGCACGAACGGGTGGGCCCGCCCCCAGGGTCTATTCAGGCGATTATAATTAGATCCCGCGGTCACGCCCCGCCTGTGCGCGCGCCCAAATCCCAGCGGAATGACTTCCGGGTTGAGACGCTGCTTTCCCTGTTCGGGAACCAGTCACTTCCTCCCCGGGACTTCTCCTTCCGGAGCGCCACACCTCTCGCGCGAACTGGGTTGCGTCACCTGCACGGCCAGGTGGGCCCGCCCCCTGGGTCAATTCAGGGCAATAAAAATGGACTCCGTGCTCACGCCCCGCTCGTGCGCGCGCCCAAGCCCCAGCAGGACGGAACCCCGTCTGGGACGCTAGTTTCTGCGCTTCGGGACCAATCAGTTCCTCCGCACGGCCAGGTGGGCCCGCCCCCTGGGTCAATTCAGGGCGATAAAAATGGACTCCGCGCTCACGCCCCGCCCGCGCGCGCCCAAGCCCCAGCAGGGCGGCACTCTGTCTGGGATGCTACTTTCTGCGCTTTGGGACCAATCAGTTCCTCCGCACGGCCAGGTGGGCCCGCCCCCTGGGTCAATTCAGGGCAATAAAAATGGACTCCGCGCTCACGGCCCGCTCGTGCGCACGCCCAAGCCCCAGCAGGGCGGCACCTTGTCTGGGATGCTACTTTCTGCGCTTTGGGACCAATCAGTTCCTCCCGGGGACTTCTCCTTCCAGTGTGCCGCACCTCTCGCGCAAACTGGGAGGGCGTCACTCGCACGACCAGGTGTTCCCGCCCTCTGGGTCAATTCAGGGTAATAAAAATGGACCCCGCGCTCATGCCCCGCCCGCGCGCGCGCGCGCGTGCCCAGATCGCAGCGGAATGGCTCCCCGTCTGGGATGCTGCTTTCCCTGTTTTGAGACCAGACACCTCCGGGGATTTCTCCCTCTGGTGTGCCGTGCCACACGCGCGGACTGGGTGCGCGTCCTCCCGCACGAACGCGTGGGCCCCGCCCTGGGGTCACTCCAGGGAAACACAGCTGACCCCCCCCCCGCGCGCGCCCCGTCGGCTTCTCGCCTAACTCCCGGCGGACAGCAGGGCACCCCAGCTGGGACGCTGTTCTCCCCCCTCTCAGATCAGTCACTGCCTCCCGGGTGTTTCTCCCTCCGGCTGCGCCCCTACGCCGCCCGCGCCAACCTGCTAGGCTTCCTCCCGGGATGGGTTCGGGGGGGAAGGGGTGGGCCCCCTTTCTGTGCCGTCTGCCCCCCTGGGCTCTGCCCCAGATCGAGCTCCGAAGGTCACCTGCCTGGTGCGCTGGCTCCTAGTTCTGAAAACAGTCGCTGTCTGCCCGTATTTGTTCGTCCTCCGTCTCTAAGTCTGTGCTTGTTGTTCAGAGTTCATAGATTGTTATGTATGTGATCGATTCCCTTGTTTTTCCGAGTCTTTGTTGCAAGAGGGATCCGCGGGAGCGTCCACCTAGTCCGCCATCTTGGCCCCCTCCCTCCTAATTTGACTTTTAACCCATGAAGTAAGAGAATGTAATTAATGTTCTTTGATTCTTAGACATTAACTTGCTAAGGGATTTAATCTTTAACTTTAATTTCTCCCTGAAAAATTATGAAAGGAGGTTGATATTCAAATTTGGGGATCTTCATGTTAGCATTTCATCTTAATATCTTAACACTGTAATTGTATTTCACTGTGGAAACTCAAACAGATTAGGTTGGGCAAAGTGCCTGGGCATAGTCTGTGATGGGAAATCTGTTAGGGGCTGAGACTACGGTTTTACGAATGAGTGGTACAGAAATGAGGGGTACAGAGCCACACTTTGGGCAACCACAGGGTCATCATGAGCATGACACCCCTGGCCTCGCTCCCTGTCCGTGTTCATTCCTCCAGCCGAGCTGTTATCCGTATAATGGGTGTTATTTTGGTCACTCATCTTGCTTCAGAGTTGGTGTCATGGCCCAAGCAGGTGACACAGGTGTCTCTATTGGGCCTCTCGAAACACCCAGCATCTGCTATATGCTTTTTCCACCCTAGAATATTACCTCTGCGAGGGTAGGGTTCTCCAGAGCCAGTAATTTCAACCTTATTTAATACTTGGAATCGTCTGTTGAGCTTTTATGGCTCAAGGTGCTCACACCCTACACCCTTAGATTTGCATTTACCAGTCCTGAGGTGAACTGGGTGTTTGCATTTTTTTGTAAACTCCACTTCATTATGTGATGTGTTCCTAAAGTTGGGAATCAGTGCATCACACTATGGAATAATTCCCAGAATTGCTAAGATGAGATGTCAGAGGTAAAAAGCCTAGTCATGGTCAAATATCTCTACTTGCTTTGGAAAATGATGTGTTTTATTTTTCATTTACCCTGTGCTTTATGAATCTCAAACATTCTGATTTTGGAAAAATAGCAAAGAACAAAGAGCTAATTATTTGAAAGACACTGAAAACGATCTACAAATTCTCTTGGTTTTATATTTTTTTCTTTTTTTAATGTGATTTTGGTGAAAGTTTACACAGCAAATTAGTTCTCATTTAACAATTTCTATGCGTATTGTTCAGTGACATTGGTTACATTTTTCACAATGTGTCAACATTCATGTTATTTCCATTCTGCTTGTTCTATTTTCATTAACTGCCTCACTGCCTCCCCCGCTTACCTTCTCATTTTTGCTTTAGGGTAAATGTTGATTGTTTGGTCCCATATTTGATTTTTTTTTTTTTTTTTTTAAAGAACACAGTACTCAACTCAGGTGATGTTATTTATTTTATGAGCTAATCTATTCTTTGGAGCCCTGGTGGCTCAGTGGTTAAGAGCTTGGCTACTGACCAAAAGATCAGCAATTCGAAGCCACTGCTCCTTGGAAACCCTACAGGGCAGTTCTAGTCTGTCCTATAGGGTGGCTATGAGCTGGAAACAACTCGATGGCAACGAGTTTGGGTTTTTTTGCGGGGGGGGGGGGTGGTTAATCTGTTATTTAACTGAAAAGTGACCTCTGGGACTGGTTTCAGTTCCAGGTTTGAAGGTGTTCCTTTTTTAAGATTTTTACTCTTGTTCTACATTTTTCTCCCATTCTACTAGGGACCATCTATTGTGTCTCTGGTCAGAATGGTTGGCAGTGGTAGCTGAGTACCATCTAGTTCTTCTGGTCCGAGGATAGATGAGGCCATGGTTCATGTGGGCTGTTATTCTTACAGTTTCTTCTTTGAGCCTTTGGTTTCCTTCTTTCTCTTTTGCTCCAGGCGAGTAGAGACCAATAGCTGTACCTTAGATGGCCACTTGCAAGCTTTTAAGATCCCAGACGCTACTTACTAGACTAGGATGTAGAACATAAATTTTATGAACTATGTTATGCCAATTGACCAAGTTGTCCCACGAGACTATGGTCCTAAACTTTCAAGCTCAGTAAGCCAATCCCATGAGGTGTTTGGTTATGTCTAGTAAGTATCTGTAACTGTGCCCCCTTTGTGGTTCCTAATATATATGACTATATATGCAGCACAGACAAACATGTATATAGCTATGCCTACAGATACACCTATATGTGAACTCATACGTACACACATATACCTTCCTATACAGATATATTCATACTTATCTACCTCTGTAACAACACGTATATTTTTGGTTGATATTGGTGTTGCTGCAAAATTGTATATGTTATAGCATTTACGAAAAAAATCCCTTATTCTTGCGTACTTTTTTATCCTTTGAAAAAAATTTTAAATTTTATAATGTTTTAGATGGAAGTTATTAGTGCAAATTAGCTTTTCATTCAAAATTTAGACAAAAATTATTTTGTGATATTAGTTGCAACCCCTGCAATTTGGTACCGAGAGAGTGGGGTGCTGCTCTAACAGATACCTAAAATGTGGAAGCAGTTTTGAAACTGTAAATGGATAGAAGAGCAGTAGCGGCAGAGAAACAGCAACAGCAAACCGGCAGCAGCAGAACCAGAAGACCAGCACCAGACAGCGTTGGAGCCAACCCGCAGAGTTAGAGAGCTCAGTGCCTTTGTGCAGGAGGCTTCCTGGAGTGGAGTGCCTCAGGGCACTTATCGGTGGAGCTAGGCTTGCCAACCCATGGAGCAAGAAAGCTGAGTGCCTGTGTGAAAGAGGCTTCCTGGCAGAGTGGGGCACCTCCAGGCACTTATTGGTGGAGCTACAGAGTTTTGGAACACTTGCCCCAGCAGGGCAGACTCAGGCGTGAGCCCCAAGAAACCAGGAAGGAGAAGCTGAAGTCACAAGGAACACAAGAAGCCGAGCTGCCTCAGTCTCAAAAGGTATGGCCATGACCTCAGGGGTTTTGAAGAGTGGAGCCATGGCCTTTGGTGTTTCTAAGGGTGGAGTCACCAATCAGATGGACTAGGAGAATGGTGTGCCTGAAGCCGAGGGAGCAGAGTTGCTGTCACAGTGGGCCTGGAAGGCGGAGCTGAAGCCCAGGGCTGAGGGGCCTCCACTCAGAATCTGGAGAGTGTGGCCAATGCCTGGAGTCTGGAGGGCAAGGCCATTGTGTGAATGGTCTCAGAGAACAGAGGATTATTTTCAAAGCTTTGAGGGCTAGTGTGTTCTGCTGACTAGCTTGGTGCCTGTTATCCCTTCTTTTCCTCCAGTTTCTCCCATTTGTAATAGAAATGTCTAGCTTGTGCCTGTTCTGCCGTTGTACCTTTGGAAGCAGATAACTTGTGTTCTAGATTTCACAGATGAAGGGGAACGTTTGGATTTTAGACTTGGAGTTAAAACTTTTGCTATGATATGATGGGGTGAATATGTCTTATATGTTGCAAGGATGTGATTTTTTGGAGGCCAAAGGGTGGAATGTCATTAATTGAATTATGTTCCCCCATAAATGTGTGTATCAATTGATTCCTGGTATTGTGTGATTTTCCAGTATGTTGTAAATCCTGCCTTTATGATGTTAATGAGGGAGGATGGACGGCAGTTGTGTTAGTGAGAAGGACTGAATCTACAAGATTGGATTGTGTCTTGAGGCAGTCTCTTGAGATATAAAAGAAGTGAGCAGAAAGACAGGGGGACCTCATAGTATCAAGAAAGCAGTGCTGGGAGCAGGGCATATCTTTTGGACCTGGGGTTCCTGTGCAGAGAAGCTCTTAGTCCAGGGGAACATTGATGAGAAGGCCAACAGAGAGAAAGCCTTCCCTTGGAGCTGACACCCTGATTTTGGACTTTTAGCCAACTTTACTGTGAGGAAATACATTTCTCTTTGTTAAAGCCATCCACTTGCAGTATTTCTGTTATAGCAGCACTAGATGACTAAGACCGGCACTTAGATTGCTTCCATCTTTTTGTTATTGTGAATAATGCTATAATGTTTATTGCCTTTTTCACTGTCCTCTTTGGTGAAGTATCTGTTCATGTTCTTTACCCATTTAATTGAATTTTCTTTTTGTTGTTAAGTTGTTGAAGTTTTCTATACAGTTTAGAGATTAGACCCTTTTCAGGTATGTTGTTCCCAAATATATTTTCCCAATCTGTAGGATCTCTTTTCACTCTTTTGATGAACGTAAATATTTAATTTTTAGGAGGTTCCAGTTATCTAATTTGTCTTTTGTTGTTTGTGCATTTGGAATTGTGTTTGATAATGTATTTCTAAAGAAAATTAGGTTCCATAGTTTTGTCCCTATATCCCAGGAACTTTGTAGCTTTAGCTTTAACATATGTAGGTCTTTGATCCATTTTGAGTTAGTTTTTTTGTATGGTGTGAGGTATGAATCCTGTTTTATTTTGCTGCATATATATGTCTCCAGTTTTGCCAGCATCATTTGTTAAAAAGACTCTTTCTTTGAATGGACTTCGGTACCTTGTGGAAAATCAGTTGCCCATAGATGGATAAATTTACTTCTGCGTTCTCAGTTGTATTCTATTGGTCTGTGTGTCTGTGACTCTACCAGTATCCGGCTGTTTTTGATTACCGTGGCTGTATATATGTTTTGAGATCAAGAAGCATGTGGCCTCCTACTTTGTTCTTCTCTTCAATATTGTTTTGACTATTCAGGGCCTCTTTCCTTTCCATATAAAGTTGGTGATTAGTTTTTCCTTTTCATTAAAGAACGATGTTGGAATTTGGATCAGGATTGCATTACAGTATATCTGCAGGTCACTTCAGGTAGTATTGACATTTCACAATGTTAAGTCTTCCAATCCATGAGCATGGACTATTCTTCCATTTAGGTAGGTCTCTTTTAGTTTCGTGCAGTAGTGTTTTATAGTTTTCAATATATAAGTGTTTTACATGCCTGGTTAGGTTTATTCCCATGTATTTTCTTCTTTTGGGGCTAATGTAAATGATATTATTTTCTTGATTGCCTTTTCGGAGTTCTTGTTAGCGTAAAGGAACCCAACTGCTTTTTGCATGTTGATCTTGAATTCTTCCACTGTGCTGAATTCTTTTATTCAAACCAGTAGCTGTCTTGTGAAATCTTTGGGATTTTCTATGTATAGGATCAAGTCATCTCTGGTCTTCTTTTCCAATTTTAACACCTTTTATTTCCTTATTGCTGTGGCTAGGACTTCCAGTACAATACTGAATAAGAGTGGGTGATAGTGGGCATCTTGTCCCTTCCCATTCTCAAGAGCAAGGTTCTCAATCTTTCTCCATTAGGAATAATGTTGGCCATTGGTTTAGTATATATGCCCTTAATCATGTTGAGATATCCCTTCTATTCCAATTTTGCTGAGAGTTTTTATCAGGAGAAGATGTTGGATTTTATCAAACGCCTTTTCTACATCAACTGAGACGTACATATTATTCTTTTCCTTTGTTTTATTTATGTGGTGAACTAAATTGATTGATTTTCTAATGTTATGAATCCCACCTGATTGTGATGTATAGTTTTTTTCTGATATGCTGTTGAATTCTGTTGGCTAGAATTTTGTTAAGAATTTTTGAGTCTATATTCATTCTTGAGGGCTATTGGTCTCTAATTTCCTTTTTTGCCATGTCTGTCCCTGGATTTGGTATCAGAGTGATGCTGGCTTCACAGGATGAGCAAGGGAGTATGCCTTCCTTTTCTATGTTTTGGAGGATTTGAGTAAAATTGGCACCAACTCTTTTCTGAATGTTTGATAAAATTCCCCAGTGAAGCCACCTGGGCTGGGGCTTTTTTTTTCGTTGAGAGTTTTTTTTTTTTTTTAATGACATCTTCAATCTCTTCTTTTGCTATTGGTCTGCTTCGGTCTTCTACCTCTATTTGTGTTAGTTTAGGTAGTGTCTTAGTCATCTAGTGCTGCTACAACAGAAATACCACAAGTGGATGGAGTTAACAAAGAGAAATTTACTCTCTCACAGTTTAGGAAGCTAGAAGTCCAAATTCAAGGTGCCACCTCTAGGAGAAGGCTTTCTCTCTCTGTTGGCTGTGATAGAATGTCCTTCTCATCAATCTTTCCCTGGTCTAGGAGCTTCTCAGTGCAGAAGGGACCCCAGGTCCAAAGGACATGCTCTGCTCCTGGCACTACTTTCTTGGTGATATGAAGTCCCCATGTCTCCCTGCTTGCTTCTCTCTTTTATATCTCAAAAGAGAATGACTTAAGACACAACCTAATCTTGTAGATTGAGTCCTGCCTCAGTAACATAACTGCCGCAATCTCACCTCATTAACATCATAGAGAGAGGATTTACAACACTTACGAAAATCACATCAGATAACATAATAGCAGACAGTCATACAATACTGAGAATCAGGGACTAGCCAAGTGGACACACATTTTTTGTGGGGGACATAATTCTGTTGGTAACAGGTCGGTAGTGTGTTTTTTAGAAATTTGTCCATTTTTTCTAGTTTCTTAAATTTGTTGGAGTACAATTTTTCATGGTAATCTGTTATATTCCTCTTTATTTTAGTTAGCTGTGTTGTAATGTCTCAGTATCATTTCTTATTTTGGTTATTTGTTTCTTCTAATTTTTTTCCTTTGTCAAATTGGCCAGTGGTTTGTCAATTTTATTGATCCTTTCAGAGAACTAATTTCTAGTCTTGTTGATTCTATTTTTTTTTTTTTTTCTATTTCACTTATTGCTGCTCTGCTCTTTATTATTTCCTTTCTTCTGGTAGCTTTGGTCTCTTTTACTCTTTTTTTTTCTTTTTGTTCTAGTTGTCAGGTTAAGTTAGGTTATCAGGTTAGTTCCTAGGTTAAGTTATTGATTTGGACCTTTATTATTATTTTTTTAAATAATTTTTATTGTGCTTTAAGTGAAAGTTTACAAATCAAGTCAGTCTGTCACATATAAGCTTATATACACCTTACTCCATACTCCCACTTACTCTCCCCCTGAGTCAGCCCGCTCCCTCCTTCCAGTCTCTCCTTTTGTGATGGTTTTACCAGTTTCTAACCCTCCCTACCCTCCTATCTCCCCTCCAGACAGGAGATGCCATCACAGTCTCAAGTGTCCACCTGATACAAGTAGTTCACTCTTCATCAGCATCTCTCTCCAACCCATTGTCCAGTCCCTTCCATGTCTGATGAGTTGTCTTCGGGAATGGTTCCTGTCCTGGGCCAACAGAAGGTTTGGGGACCATGACCGCTGGGATTCTTCTAGTCTCAGTCAGACCATTAAGTATGGTCTTTTTATGAGAATTTGGGGTCTGCATCCCACTGATCTCCTGCTCCCTCAGGGGTTCTCTGTTATGCTCCCTGTCAGGGCAGTCATCGGTTGTGGCCGGGCACCATCTAGTTCTTCTGGTCTCAGGGTGATGTAAGTCTCTGGTTCATGTGCCCCTTTCTGTCTCCTGGGCTTATATTTATTGTGTGACCTTGGTATTCTTCATTCTCCTTTGATCCAGGTGGGTTGAGACCAATTGGTGCATCTTAGATGGCCGCTTGTTAGCATTTAAGACCCCAGACGCCACACTTCAAAGTGGGATGCAGAATGTTTTCATAATAGAATTATTTTGCCAATTGACTTAGAAGTCCCCTTAAGCCATAGTCCCCAAACCCCCGCCCTTGCTCTGCTGACCTTCGAAGCATTCAGTTGGACCTTTATTTTTTCAATGTATGCATTTTTGCTATAAATTTCCTTCTGAGAACTGGTTTTGCTGTGTACCAAAGGTTTTATATGTTGTGTTTTCATTCTTGTTTGATTTTAAGTATTCTTAAATTTCACATTTTATTTCTTCTGTGACCTAATATTTTTTTAGTAATGTGTTATTTAGTTCCATTTATTTGATTTGTTTTCCTTGTTCTTCCTGTTATTGATTTCTAATTTCATACTGTTATGAACTGAGAAGATGCTCTATATAATTAGAATCTTTTTAAGTTTATTGAGGGTTGCTTTATTGTCTAAAATACGATCTTTTCTGGAGAATGTTCCATGTGCACTGGAGAAGAATGTGTATTATGCTGCTGTTGGGTGGTGTGTTCTATACACGTTCGTGAGGTCCAGTTGGTTGCCAGTATTATTTAGCTCTTCTGTAGGCTGTTGATTTTCTTTCTAGTCCTTCTGTCCATCGTTGAAAATGGTATATTAAAATCTCCTAAAATCATCCTAAAACTGTCTATTTCTCTTTTCAGTTCTGTTAACCAAAAGGAAAAAAAAAAAAAACTGTTGCTGTTGATTCACTTTTGACTCCTAGTGACCCTATACAACAGAGTAAAACTGTCCTATGGGGTTTCCAAGCAGAAGCTGGTGGATTCAAACTGCCCGCCACTTGGTCGGCAACCAATCAGTTCTGTTAGGGGTACTTTTATATATTTTGGGCTCCAGCATTGGAGGCTTTCTTGCTGTTGCTGTTAGGTACCACCCAGTGTGTTCTGACTCACAGCTACCCTATGTATAACAGAATGAAACACTGACCAGTTCTACACCATCCTCACAGTTGTTGGTATGTTTGAGCCATTGTCGCAGCCACTGTGTCAATCCATCTCACTGAGGGCCTTCTTTTTCGCTGACCCTCACTTTACCAAGCATGATGTCTTTCTCCAGGGATTGGTCCCTCCTGATAACATGTCCAAAGTACATAAGATGAAGTCTTGCTATCCTTGATTCTAAGGAGTATTCTGGCTGTACGTCTTCTGAGACAAACTTGTTGATTCTTCTGGCTGTCCGTGGTATATTCAGTATTCTTTGCCAACACCATAATTCAAAGGCATCAATTCTTTGGCTTTCCTTATTCATTTTACAGATTGCACATGCATATGAGCCGGTTGAAAATGCCATGGCTTGGGTCAGGAACACCTTAGTCCTTAAAGCGATATCTTTGCTTTTTAGCACTTTGAAGGGGTCGTTTGCAGCAGATTTACCCAATGCAATGTGTCCTTTGATTCCTTGACTGCTGCTTCCATGGACATTGATTGTGAATCCAAGTAAAATGAAATCCTTGACAGTCTTTTCTCTGTTTATCATGATGTTGCTTATTGGCGCAGTTGTGAGGATTTTTGTTTTCTTTATGTTGAAGCGTAATCCATACTTTGATCTTCATCAGTAAGTGCTTCAAGTCCTCTTCACTTTCAGCAAGCAAGGTTGTGTCACGTGCATAATGCAGGTTGTTAATGAGTCTTCCACCAATCCTGATGCTGCGTTCTTCTTCATATAGTCCAGCTTCTCAGATTATTTGCTCAGCATACAGATTGAATAAGTATGGTGAAAGCATATAATGCTGATGTGCACCTTTCCTGATTTTAAATCATGCAGTATCCCCTTGTTCTGTTTGAATGACTGGCTCTTGGTCTATGTACAGGTTCCTCAATAGCACAATTAAGTATCCTGGAATTTCCATTCTTCACAATGTTGTCTATAATTTGTTATGATCTACACAGTCAAATGCCTTTCTTTGCATAGTCAATAAAACATAGGTGAACATCTTTCTGGTATTCTCTGCTTTCAGCCAGGATCCATCTGACATCAGCAGTGATATCCCTTGTTCCATCTCCTGAATTTGGCTTGGATTTCTGGCAGTTCCCTTTTGATGTACGGCTGCAACCACTTTGGAATGATCTTCAGCAAAATTTTACTTGCATGTGATGTTAATGATATTGTTCGATAATTTCCACCTTCACTTGGATCACCTTTTTTGGAATGAGCACAAATATGGATCTCTTTCAGTTGGTTGGCCAGGTAGGTCTTTTCCAAATTTCTCAGCATAGACAAGTGAGCACTTCCAGCGTTGCATCTGTGTGTTCAAACATCTCAACGGGTATTCCATGAGCTTTGTTTTTTGCTAATGCCTTCAGTGCAGCTTGTACTTCTTTCAATACCATTGGCTCTTGATCATACGCTGCCTCCTGAAATGGCTGAATGTCAACCGAATCTTTTTGGTAAAGTGACTCTGTGTGTTCCTCTTTTGATGCTTCCTGTGTTGTTTAATATTTTGCCCATAAAATCCTTCAATATTTCAACTCGAGGCTTGAATTTATTTTTCAGTTCTTTCACCTGTAGAAATGCCAATTGTGTTCTTCTTCTTTGGTTTTCTAATTCCAGGTTTTTGCGTATGTCATTATAATACTTTACTTTGTACTTTGGAGCCGTCTTTTGAAATCTCCTGTTTAGCTCTTTTATTTCATCATTTCTTCCTTTCACTTTAGCTACTCTACATTCAAGAGTAAGTTTAAGAGTTTCTTCTGACATCCATTTTGGTCTTTACTTTCTTTCCTGTCTTTTTAATGACATTTTGCTTTCTTCCTGTACGATGTCCTTGATGTTATACCACAGCTAGTCTGATCATTAGTGTTTAATGCATCAAATCTATTCTTGAGATGGTGTCGAAATTCAGGTGGGATGTACTCAAGGTTGTACTTTGGCTCTCATGGACTTGTTTTAATTTCCTGCATCTTCAACTTGAACTTGCACATGAGCAACTGATGATCTGTTCTGCAATTGACCCCGGCCTTATTCTGACTGTTGATATTGAGCTTCTCCTTCATGTTTTTCCACAGAGGTAGTCAATTTGATTCCTGCATATAAATATTTACAATTGTTATGTCTTCTTTGCAGATTGACTCTTTAATCATTATATAATGTCCTCATTGTCTCTTATAATGGTTTTGACTTAAAAGCCTTTTTTGTCAGATATTAATATTGCCACTCCTGCCTTCTTCTTCTTCTTGCTGTTTGCTTGGTATATTTTTTTCCATCCTTCGGTTTTTAGTCTATTTACGTCTTTGTGTCTAAGTTGTGTCTCTTGTAGACAATATATTGATGGGTTATGTTTTCTTTTTCTTAATCCGTTCTGCCACTCCCTGTCTCTGGACTAGTGCATTTAATCCATTTACATTCCCTGTTATTATTGATAGGTAAAAATTTACTGCTGTCATTTTGTTAAACTTTTGTGTGTTGTGTTAATGGTTTCTTTTTTTTTTTTACTTTCTGTGTTGGGTTCATTTTCTTATGGATTTTCTTTCATTTGTTGTTTCTGTGTTTACTATTTTCTTCTTCTGTATTTTGATGAGTAAATTTATAAATTTTCTTTGGTATAAATTTTTTTTTTTTTTTTTTTTATCCTGTAGTTTACATTTATCATCCTGTTTTTAAAAGTCTGTTGTAACTTGAAATCACCTTGACTTCCTCTCCATATGGCGGCTCTGTAACCATACCATTCATTCTTTTTATTTTGAAGTTGTCATTGTTTACACCTTTATACCTCTGGTTCCCTGTAGTCAATTTTGTAGCTTTATTTTACTTTTGTGAAGTCTTCACCTGGCTTGGTATCTGGGTGACTCCGTCTTGTGTTACGGTCTCAGGTTGTTGTCTAGTGTCATTGCTTTTCTATTCTAAAGATTCCCTTTAATATTTCTTGGAGGGTTGGCCTTGTGGTAACAAATTGTCTTCACATCTGCCTGTCTGAGAAAGTCCTAATATAGCCTTCAGTTTTGAAAGACAATTTTTCTGGATATGTGATTTTTGGTTGGCAGTTATTTTCTTTCAGGGCTTTATAAAAGTCATCCCATTGCCTTCCTGTCTGCATGATTTCTGATAAGTCTTCACTTTCTCTTACTGAAGCCTTTTTGTAAGCAACATTTCATTTCTAATGAGCTCTCAAAATTCTTTGTTATTGATTCTGGAAAATTTGATTTTTTATAAAAATATGTCTTGATGATTTTCTTTTGTGATCTAGCTTGTGTGGGGTTCATTAGCTTCTTGGATGGAGATCTTCTTGTCTTTCATGATATTTGGGAAGATTCTTCCTACTGTGTGTTCAAAAATCTCTCTGTACTCTTTTTACTCTCGTCTTCTAAATTTGTAATGTGCAGATATTGTTCTCTTAATGTCGTCCCACATAACCCTTGGATTTTCATCAATTTTTTTTCTGACTGTTCCTCAAACAAGTTAGTATCAAGTGATTTGTCCTCTATTTCTCTAATTCTTTTTTCCCATTGATTCAATTCTTCTCTGTCCTTCCACTGAGTTGTTTCTTTTATTGTTAATCTTCTGAATTTTTAGTTGTTTTTGTGTTTTCTATTTCTCTATTGAGTTTGTCATTTGTTTCTTGTATTGTTTTCCTGGATTCTCCTTTTTTTTTTCCCCCTGTATTTTCCTTGATCTCTTTGAGAATCCTAAATATTAGTCTTTTGAATTCCTTGTCATGTAGTTCTCTTTTCAGTTCTTAGAAAACTTTTCCATCTCTTTATTCTGCTCATTTGCTTTAACTCTCTTATCTTTTTTTTCATATGATTTGTGATCAGTTGACTCCTGCCTTGTTCTATTATTTTATTGCTTTATATATTTCTTTGTTAATTGTATATTTGCTAATCTTTTTTGTATTGTTTTGCTTTTCTTTTTATGTATCTGGAGCTTAGCTTTTCCCTTCTCTTTATATTGTCTACCTTCCTTTGTATTATTTTAATTGATGTTGTTTTGTATCATTGGTTTGTGTATGACTATTACGCTGCCACTTGGTTGGGAGTAATTATCTCTTACTGGTGGGTATGATGGTTTGCATACACACAAAAATCCTTTTTCCTTGGGCAGGTATGTCTTCCTTTGTAGGATTGTGTGGAAGTGCGTGGGCAGGACCTTTCTCCATTGTGGGGTTTTAGGTGTCGGGTGGTCAGAATTCCTCCACAGCTGTTGTGGGGCCATGTAGTCCTTCCACTTTGGTGTGTGCTGTTAGTGTCGTCTCTGAAGAGCAGGATGGGTCATCTTCACTGACTCAGGGAGGCACTACAACTCTAATGGGTAGGCAGACCCAGGAGTCCTAGTGACTGGGGGAGGGCTTGAGGTCTCCATGTATGCTCAGGGGGCCTTAGGGAATAGGTGAAGTGAGGGAGGGGCATGCCATGGGCAGGTCACTGGGAATGCCTCAGTTTGTGGGTTGGGCAGTGTGCATCGTGGGCTCCAGTAGCGCAAGGTGAACAGTGAGTGGGAAGAGTCACCTGGGTATCTCACAGCACAGGCCAGGTGGGATATGGGGGCGAGGATGGGCAGGTGAGAGGAGGGGTAGCACTTCTCTGGGCTACTCTCGGCTGGAGCCAGTGAGAGAGGCTGTGGGCCTATCTCCTGGGGTTCTCACTGCATGGGGCCTGGCAGGGAGGCACTATGAGTGTGTTGACTGTTGGGTGAGTCACTGAGGGCAGCTCACTGAGGGCAAGGTCACTGTGGGTGCGGGGGCATGAGGGCTGGAGTTGCTCTAGTGTGAGGGGAAGGAGGATTGGCTGGAGGTTTGTCAAGGGAGACATCAAGTAGGCCAAGAAAGAGGGCCCTGATGACTGAAACAAGATGTCACTAGTTACTGAAAGCTCTCGAAATTTATGGTTACAACCCTTCTCCCATGAGGCCTGAAGGACTCCACCACCCACATAATAAGACTGGTGCATCACAGCCGACAGCTCATGGACTCTGCTCAGTCTAACCCTGATGATGTCATAACACTGTCAAACAGAACAGAAAGTGAGGGGGAAAGTGGCACCAGTTCAAAGTCCACTGCTGGTCAGGCTTCATCCACAGTACTTGACGATGATTATATCCAGACCATCTCCTCTGGATCTGAAGGGGATGACTTTGAGGACAAGAACATGTCTGGTCTAGTGAAGTGCCACGTAGCAGTAAAATCAATCTGAGGCTTTGCTGTTAAATCAACCCATGGGATTGCCATTAAATCAACCTACATTGGCCTCTGTTGAAAAGGGGAAAAGTACACCTGTTCATAAGAACACATACCAGTTTTATGATGGTAAGGAATCTTGCTATATCATGGACGCCAAGCCTAAAGGCTACTTGGGCGAATAGTTCAGTCACAGCTGCAGCCCCAACCTGTTTGTCCCAAATGTCGTCATGGATGCCCATGAGCTCTCCTTCCCCTGGTGGCCTTCTTTGCCAGCAAGAGAATCCAAGCTGGGACAGAGCTTACTTAGGACTACAACTATTTGTTGGGCAGTGTGGAAGGCAAGGAGCTACACTGCTGCTGAGGAGCCATCACGTGCTGAGGTGTCTCCTTTAAAGGACAACCTTCTCCAAAATCTTCAGAAATCCCTGAGCTGCCCTTTCCTCAGGAATTGAGTCTCCCTGACTGTTGAACTCTGATCACAAGCCTGCAGTCTAGTGATTTCCCCAGTTCCTAGTAAATAGAAATGGGGGTTCTCATCCCTCCCATCCCATGTTTGTTCAAGTGTTCATATTTCCAGCAGCCTTATTCCTGGAAGGGGGCCTGTGTATCTACCACCCCCAGTTTGTATTTTTTCTTGAAAGTCTTTTACCAAGATGGTGAAACTAAAAAAAAAAGTTCTCACCCTCCTTCCTGCACTCACCTTTGTCCCTCCACAAGGCGCATTGCCTGTCTCATTAGTCTCCTATCCTGAAGAGTTACCAATATACTCTGCCCGTCTTTGTTCCAGTGGCAGTTTCTTGTGTTTTCCTATTTTCAAAGCTGTGGGACTCCCTCATGTCTTTTTCTTGGGTTATCCTGGACCCGACTCATGACCTGCCTACCTCGTTTCCTTCCAGGTTTGTTCACTCAGTATCTCTGCCTCCAGCTGACTTTTCTGTGAACCTGCCTCTCTGGGCTTCTTGCCCAGGGATGTTGCCCCTGCCATGTCAAAATGGCCATGCCATGCCAGGCCAGCCAGATGGCATGTTCTGAGAGCCTCCACGTTTCTGCTGATTTTGTTCTAACTCTCTTTCCAAATGGTGCTCAGTCCAATTTGCCAACCTACCCTTTGATGATCAGGGATCCAGGGTTGTTGTATCGCTTCACTTGGTTTCTCAAGCCTTTGTTGTAGGGAGACATTAAGGTGGGTCTGGTTAAGTGCCATCTTAACTGGAATCCCTGTTTTTATCCTTTTGATAGGACCAATTCCAGAGTGTACAACCTCCAAGATCTCATATAGCTTTAAGGCTTTATGCAGGGAGATTGAGGAGAAATGCCTAGAAATAAGGACATGATAGGAGTAGTGGAAGTTTAGTGGATTGAAAAGGAGCATGCCCAGGAATCTCTCTTCTGGAGCTATGACTGTTGCTACTATGTATGGGAACACAGGACAGGGAGGACCTTTCACATACTCGACCCCAATTTGTGCACCGTCCCCTGCTAGGACTGTCTGGGCGTATGATGTTCAGTTATGCCTCCTAGGACTTTCTTTCATCTCTGGCTGGAACTTAGATGAGCCACATTTATCTAATGCATCTAGTGGCTTTTATACCATAACATACACCTATAGAAAGCATGGCACCTCATTGTGCTTCTCAAGTAAATATCCCCTTTGTGGAAGACATTAAACTTACATGCACATACAAAGGGTAAAGTAGGTATGGCGTTCAGGCACAGATGAGGAATATGACAGACACTTTATTTCAGATACAAAGTCACTTGTGAAAAGTCTTCTCCCAGGTTTTCAGATGTTTTTCCTTGACTATCTTCACAATGATTTTTTGTAGCCAGAAGACTGACTTTGGGGATTTGGTCACATAGTGTGGGGATTACAAGTATGGTGGGAACATGGTGGCTGTGAGTACTGACTGTGCCAAATGGGCTGAAAATCTAAACTCTCTGTGCTGCAGCCTCCTCATCTGTAAGATGAGAAGAATACCTACCCCATGGGCTTGCTCTAAGGAGCCCTGGTGGCATGGTGGTTAAAGCTCTCGACTGGTAACGAAAAGGTCGGCAGTTCAAACCCACCAGCAGCTCCTCAGGAGAAGGATATGGCAGTTTGCTTCCATAAAGATTTACAACCTTGGAAACCCTATGGGTCTGTTCTACTCTGTCCTGTAGGGTCACTATGAGTTGGAATCAACTCAATGGTGGTGGGTTTGGTTTTGGTCTTGAATTTGCTGTGAGCATTAAAAGAGATAATCCATGTAAAGAACTTGGCAAGGGGCCTGAATGCCCTGCAAATACAACACATGGCTATGGTTTCTATAGGAGACACAGCAAGGGAGGGAAGGGCTGCAGCCTCACTTTCAGACAAAGGTGTTTCTCAGGTTACCCCATCCTGGGAGAGACAGAAGACCTCCATTTGGGAAAGTGATTTACCCCCTTTTCTCCTTGCCTTTTGGGCAATGTCAGTGGCCTAGGGAAGCAGCTGCTTCTACCTGTGGCTGGGAGCCAAGTGGCACAAACCCTGGAGCCTAGGCTCAGTTTTTCAGAGTAAATGGAGGATCGAGCTTCCTCTGTGACGGGGGTGGAGGGGAAGGTTGTCTTCCCTTTGGATGGTTATGGTCTTGAAGCACAGATGATTACTGTTAGTGCAGATGAACCAGGATAATTGGGGAAAGGAGAGAAAAGATTTCATTAACTGTAAACATGAAATGATGTTCACTGGGTCTCATTTTATGATAGAAATGTCATACTATCAAAACATAATCTATTAAGTCACTGATCTTTATAGTAATATTTTTCTATATTGCCCATATTCTATACATCTGTACTAATCTATATGATTTTCAAAGAATAAGGAACAAGAAGGCATCAAGCATAAAAGTCAAAATCCTACGTTAAAGAGGAAACCTTTGAGGTCCTGAGCTCCTTGCAGGGCTGTTCAGTTGCCCATGTGACAGAACATGGCACTCTCTCTCTCACTCTTTCTCCTCATTAGAACAATCCATGGTTTTGCAGCTCCTGGCCCTCTCACCTCAGACCAAAGGGCTGAGAGAGGGCAAGTAAGAGGAGACCAAGAATCATCTCTGTGGTCCCTTCCTCCCTCAGTTGGGAGATACAGAGATGCCTCCATGTGGAAAGGGATGCACCTCATTGCACATGTCCCCCACAAAGACTGGGTGGCTTAAGAAAGAAATATTGTGAAGGTACAGAGATGGGATTGATTAAAAATCACTCGATACTGTACAAGCTGACACGAAATATAGAAAAAGGCATCTGGGAATCTCAAGTGGGTATGCCTACACCAGTGGAGCTGGGAGGCAACTCCATGGTTGGTGGGTTGGGTGGTGGCTGAAGACAGGGAGCTGTCAGGTCAGTGAGATGGTGGGCAGCAGGAGGCTGGGGCCACATCAGGCAGTCTGGGCTTCTGGAGGAGACAAGCTAAATCCTGGCTCCACCCATGCCTCAGGCAAGGATCTCAACTTATTTCTGTCTTGACACATAATAAAAAGAGCTTATACTAATTAAGCATTCCCTGTTATTATTATCATTATTATTCTAGCAGCTGCTCAAACCTATCTCCAGTGATCTTTCTGTGGGTTACCCCAGATGGAGGAAGTGTCTGGGTGTGAGGGGCTGGAATTCTTTCATCTGCTGCTCCCTGAACACAAACAAACTAGATCAGGGATCAGTTCCCAGGGCCTAAACATCTCCACCCTCACACACATGGGGTCGCCATGAGTCAGAGTTGACTGGACAGCAATTGGTACTATGATTCTGAAGTTTCTCTCTCTCTCTCTTATCTTCCCTTCAGGCCCTCAGTACCTCTCTCCCCTTTCCTCACTGTCTCTGTCACACTTCTGATACCAGCCCCTCTGCAAGCTTCTGGACTCTTGGGAAGGACTGTCTGTCAGACTCACAGTGTGTAGCAATTCATGGAGAAGAAAGCAAAGGGGTCCCAAAAGTCTTGATGTGGTTTTAAGCTTTAATGAAGAAGTCAGAAAAAGAATACAGAATAACACAAAGAAGTAAAAAAGAAATGTGAAAGCTAGGAACAGAAAAGTATCAACTAAAAAGCAAATAAACAATAGGAAAGATTGCTAGCTACTCTTTGAAAATATTAATAAAATGGGCAAATAACAGGCAGATTCGATCAATAAAAATACTTAATTAAAAATAATATTTTACATTTGACAAAGTCCAACACCCATTCATGATAAAAACGCTCAGCAAAATAGGAATAGAAGGGAAATTCCACAGCATAATAAAGGGTATTTCTACAAAGCCAACAGCCAACATCATCCTAAATGGAGAGAGTCTGAAAGCATTCCCTTTGACAACGGGAACCAGACAAAGATGCCCTTTATCACCACTCTTATTCAACATTGTGCTGGAAATCCTAGCCAGAGCAGTTAGGCTAGAAAAAGAAATAAAGGGCATCCAAATTGGTAAGGAAGAAGTAAAAGTATCTCTATTTGCAGATGATATGATCTAATACACAGAAAACCCCAAAGAATCAACGAGAAAACTACTGGAACTAACAGAAGAGTTCAGCAAAATATCAGGATACAAGATAAACATACAAAAATCAGTTGGATTCCTCTATACCAGCAAAGAGAACTTTGAAGAGGAAATCACCACATCAATACCATTCACAGTAGCCCCCAAGAAGATAAAATACTTAGGAATAAATCTTACCAGAGATGTAAAAGACCTATACAAGGAAAACTACAAGACACTACTGCAAGAAACCAAAAGAGACCTACATAAGTGGAAAAACATAACCTTGCTCATGGACAGGAAGACTTAACATGGTAAAAATGCCTATTCTACCAAAAGTGATCTCTAGATACAATGCAATTCTGATCCAAATTCCAATGACATTTTTAATGAGATGGAGAAACAAATCACCAACTTCATATGGAAAGGGAAGAGGCCCCGGATAAAAAAGCATTACTAAAGAAGAAGAACAAAGTGGGAGGCCTCACACCACCTGATTTTAGAACCTATTACACCAGCACAGTAGTCAAAATAGTCTGGTACTGGTACAAAAACAGATACATAGACCAATGGAACAGAATTGAGAATCCAGACATAAATCCATCCACATATGAGCAGCTGGTATTTGACAAAGGCCCAAAGTCAGTTCAATGGGGAAAAGACAGTCTCTTTAACAAATGGTGCTGGCATAACTGGATATCCATCTGCAAAAAAATGAAACGAGACCCATACCTCACACCATGCACAAAAATTAACTCAAAATGGATCAAAGACTTAAATATAAAATATAAAACGTTAAAGATAATGGGAGAAAAAATAGGGACAATGCTAGGAGCCCTAATACATGGCATGAACAGAATACAAAACATTATTAACAATGCACAAACACCAGAAGAGAAACTAGATAACTGGGAGCTCCTAAAAATCAATTATGCTCATCAAAAACTTCACCAAAAGAGTAAAAAGACAACCTACAGAACGGGGAAATTTTTTTTGCTACAACATATCTGATCAGCGTCTAATCTCTAAAATCTACAAGATACTGCACAACCTCAACAACAAAAAGGCAAACAACCCAATTAAGAAATGGGCAAAGGATATGTACAGGCACTTCAGTAAAGAAGACATTCAGGTGGCTAACAGATAAAAATGAAGAAATGCTCACAATGATTAGCCATTAAAAACCAGAAACCAAACCTGTCGCTGTCTAGTCAACTGATAGCAGCCCTATAGGACAGACTAGAATTGCCCCATAAGATTTCCAAGAAGTGCCTGGTGCATTTGAACTGCCGACCTTTTGCTTGGCAGCCATAGCTCTTAGTCACTACACCACCAGGGTTTCCTGTTAGCCATTAGAGAAATGCAAATCGAAACTACAGTGAGATACCATTTTACCCTAACAAGACTAGCATTAATCCAAAAAACACAAAATAGTAGATGTTGGAGAGGTTGTGGAGAGACTGGAACACTTATACACTGCTGGTGGGAATGTAAAATGGTACAACCACTTTGGAAATCGATTTGGTGCTTCCTTAAAAAGCTGGAAATAGAAGTACCATATAATCCAGCAATCCCACTCCTTGGAATATATCATAGAGAAATAAGAGCCATCACATGAATAGATACGTGCTCACCCATGTTCACTGCAGCAACATTCACAATTTAGCAAAAAGTTGGAAACAACCCAGGTCAATGGACGAATGGATAAACAAATTATGATGTTTTCATGAAATGGAATACTATGCAGTGATAAAGAACAATGATGAATCCACACAAGATCTCATAACACGGATGAATGTGGGAGGCATTATGCTGAGTGAAATTAGTCACAAAAGGAAAAATATTATATGAGACCGCTATTATAAGAACTCAAAAGATTTAAACACAGAAGAAAACATTTTTTGATGGTTACGAGGGTAGGGAGGGAGGGAGAGGTGAATTCACTAACTAGACAAGAATCATCTTAGGTGAAAGAAAGGACAACACACAATACAGGGGAAGTCAGCACAACTGGACTAAACCAAAAGCTAAGAAGTTTCCCGAATACAATCAAACACTTTGAGGGACAGAGTAGTAGGGGCAGGGGTCTAAGGACCATGGTTTCAGGGGACATCTAAGTTAACTGTCATAACAAAGTTTATTAAGAAAATGTTCTGCATCCCACTATGGTGAGTGGCGTCTGGGGTCTTATAAGGTAGCAAGTGGCCATCTAAGATCCATCAATTGGTCCCAACCCACCTGAAGAAAAGGAGGATGTAGAACACCAAAGACATAAGGACAATATGAGCCCAAGAGACAGAAAGGGCCACATAAACCAGGGACTCCATCAGCCTGAGACCAGAACTACATGGTGCCCAGCTACCATCAAAGACCACCCTGATGGGGAACACAACAGAGAGTCCCTGATAGAGCAGGAGAAAAGTGGGGTGGAGAAATCAAATTCTAGAAAAAAGAACAGACTTAATGCTCTGACTGAGACTGGAGGAACCCTAGGTGACATGGCCCCTGGACTCTCTGTTAACCCAGAACTAAAACCATTCCCGAAGCCAACTCTTCAGACAAAGATTAGACTAGACTATAAGATATAGAAACCCTGGTGGTTAAGAGCTACATCTGCTAACCAAAATGTTGGCAGTTCGAATTTACCAGGTGCTCCTTCGGAACTCTATGGAGCAGTTCCTAACTGTCCTATGGGGTGTTTTTTTTTTTTTTTTTTTTTTTAAATAAGACATAAAATGGTACTTGTGAAGAGTGTGCTTCTTACTTCAAGTGGATCCACTGAGACTAAACGGGCAGCTCCTGTCTGGAGGGAAGATGAGAAGGCAGAGGGGGACAGGAGCTGGTTGAATGAACACAGGAAATCTGGGGTGGAAAAGAGGAGTGTGCTGTCACATTATAGGGAGAGCTACTAGGATCACATAACAATGTATGTAGAAGTTTTTGTATGAGAAACTAACTTGAGCTGTAAACTTTCACTTAAAGCACAATAAATAATAATAAATATTTAAAAAATGCATCATACTCAAAACAATGTAGGTGCTGATTGTGTGTGCTGGCTGCAGCACAGCACTTTCACACCGAAGAATCAATAACCAGACCAATGTAATGTAAGACGGTCACCTCTAAAGGTGAAATCAAATGTATTCTTCCCTAATGGTTAAATATTGTCTTCAAAGAGTGGAGGAATTCTGGGCAGGTGTTCCAGGCTTCCTCAGTCTCTCCCTCCCCCTTCCCCTGGGTGGGGGGAATAGATGAGAACCAGGACAGTAAGGACAAACTCTGCAGGCAGATGCCAGGAAAGTGCAGGGAGCCGCACTGTGCAGGAGGCGGGAGAGAAGGGAAGCACCCTCTGACAGAGCTCCAGCACCCCGCCTCCTGACAAGCAGAGGAGGAGTGCCCATCCCCATCAGTGGGTGGGGCTGACAGGGCTGACAACTGACCGCTCCTCCCAGGACACTGCCTGGCGTAGAGGTGGTGCTGCTGGCATGGAATCCAAATGGAGCAGAAGGGCTACAACTGGGCAAAGGAAGGCCATGCTGCCGAGGGTGGAAGGGTGGAGTCAAGTCTCAGAGGGAAAGGCCTCACTCTTGAACACTCGGGACCACAGGAGAGGTAGCTCTGGGGCCTTGAAGCTGTCCTAACCACCGTGCCTTTTCTTTGTATTGTACTTTAGATGAAGGTTTACAGAACAAACTAGTTTCTCATTAAACAGTTAGTACACATATTGTTTTATGACATTGGTTAACAATCCCGTGACCTGTCAACACTCTCCCTTCTCAACCTTGGGCTCCCCATTACCAGCTTTCCTGTCCCCTCCTGCCTTCTAGTCCCTGCCCCTGGGCTGGTGTGCCCCTTCAGTCTCATTTTGTTTTATGGGTCTGTTAATTGTTGGCAGAAGGGTGAACCTCAGGAGTGGCCTCATTATTGAGCTAAAAGGGTGTCTGGGGGTCATACTCTCGGGGTTTCTGCAGTCTGTCAGGCCAGTAAGTCTGGTCTGTCTTTTTTTGTGAGTTAGAATTTTGTTCCACATTTTTCTCCAGTTCCTCTGGGATCCTCACCACCCTGCCTCTTAAATGCGTAGGAAAACTTTGTCACACCCGGAAGCCTTCTTCTTGAATGCTGAAAATTGTTTTCTTGAGGAATATTTCAATTCTTGTATCTGGTAACCTTTATGATTTCTGTTCATGAGCATTTTCCTACTCTTTCCTCAATAATTTGCTCTTGGTACACTCCTTGTGTTGACTTTTTTAAAAGAAAAAATTCACAACCAGAAATACGTACAATGATTCTTCCTGTTGCTGAGGAATCACAGTGTCCTCTGCAGAGTTCCACTAACTTGGGCTGAGTCCCTCAGTACAATGACTGGGAGTTTATTTCGATGAGTCCAAGGTATGCTGGCTTTCACAGTGTGAGAAAAAATCTGTAGTAATTCTCTGGAAGCACTGAACACTGTGTGAACTCTGCTTTTTTTTTTAAAGTTCCATATTCACTATGATAGTTTCCTCTGGGGAAATTAACTTGTTATCTGTTGTCTCCTGTTTATATTACATAGCACACTTGAATGAGAAAAACAACAAAACCAACGGGAAGTAGCTTCTTCATCTCAGCTGATTTTCTTTAACTCCTGGATACTCTATTGAAAACACTTCATGCAAAAAGGCAGAATGAAGAGTATTCTGAAAATGACTTTGCAACATGTGCTTTATTTTAAGTCATTCCTGAACCCAAACGACACAGCATCATTTTTAAACGTATTCTAGCCCATTCAATGATTCTTCTCAGAAACTGTATTTTAATATGGAATCAAAACTACATTTCAATCATAAATTTTTCATGCTACATTGTTATTTAATGAAGATGTGGTATTATCAATAATTTAAGAAAATGCCATTTTTATTTCCCCAAGCTCAATATACATATTTCTTTCTTAATTATGAACTTAAAAAACCCGTCTCAGATGTAAAAATGTGAATTGGAATATGTAAACTCTTTGATATACCTGAAAAATAGGAAGGAAAACGTCACATACTGGAAAAATCTTTGCCTTAAATCATCGACATGGGAAAAAGCATGTTGAGGGGTGGGGAGAAGGCAGAAGAGCGATCGTGACCTCAGTTATTAAAGAGTTACAAAGTCAGTTCCAAATGCAGCTGGGGTGGCGGTTTTTCCTTTGTTTGTCTCATGTTTATGTTTCATGAGGAGCTGTAACTCTCTGAAGCAGAACACCGTCATTGAAGCAAGTCACTAGTTGGGCCTCCAAGAGCCAGGTGTCCACAGAGTTGTTTTGCTGCTTTTATTTTTCCTGAGAAGTCACTGGTATTTAATGGAAAGATGTCTAATTAGTCTTCAGTTAAGATAAGGCAGTAAGAGTATCATTAATTGTTATCTTTTTGCTTAGAGTGAGGCTTTTCCTTCCACTGGCGTCCTGACGGGTCCTGGACCCTGTCTCCCCACCCTCAGAGTGTTCAGCCTCCTATTGCTGTTGGCGTTGTGGGTGTGCTGAAGGCTCTCGGAGCTCCATCACAGCAGCTTCCCACTTGGAGATGGAGAGCTGTCTATTGCATCTATGGCGTGATGGCATCTTTCAGAAAGGTGCAGCTCCAGCAGAGTGCAACATGGGGCACCTTTCCTTCTCGTAGCTCCTCCTGTTCTGCTTTTTCTGAGGAAGGGGGCCACAAGTGATTCTTTCATGTAGTCAATCAGAATGCAAGACACTGCTGACTAAAACAAAGCAAGTAACCCTGATTTCTTTCGGAGAAATTGAATTACAAAGAACTTTAGCAGAGCCTTAACTTGCAAGGTAGCTTTTGTTCCAAAAGGAAGGGAACTCCTTTGGCCACCTGTCAGAAGAGAAGCCATTTCCATTGAACTAGAAAATGCTTTGCTCTTATAAGAATATTGTGCTTTTTTTGAAAATTCACATGTCAACTTTATGTGCTGTCTTTGTCCTAAGATATCAATCTGTCTTTTCTCTAGTCCATTTGATCATTGTTTCTGGTGAGCGGTACAGGAATATTAATTTGGCATAGAGGTCTTCCTCTAGTTCCAGTTCCCCTGTCTCTCGAACTAAAAAAATATCTGTGCACAATTTCAAAATTCGATCCACATTTGGAAGCTCTTCAAACATGATGGAGTGAGAAATCCCACTGAAGAATTCACGGACAAACTTCCCAATCACAAGGACAACTGAAGCGTATAATCCCATGATACTGAAGAAAAAAATTAAGTAGAAATTGTATCTAGCAGTTAAATATGGTTAATAGAATACTTCTAAGAGAAAAAAATAACATTTTCCCTCAAACTCTATCATATCACAGAAGATATGACAAGCTTTCAAAGCGTAACTTTTTTCCCCTTTGGTGAAAAAATTAAACTTTTTTTCCGAGTAAAAAGGTAATTCATATTCTTTGTAAAAAAAAAAAAGAAAGTATACATTTTAGACCTATAAGACTTGAAAAATAAAAAATCCTTTTCAGTCTCACATTTGGAAATAACCAAAATGAACAGTTTCATGTATAAGCTTCAAGTGGTTTTACTGCATATATTATGTGCATAAACCACACAATTTGCTTGGTGGAAATGTAATTGTACTATATGCACGTTTTTTGTGACCAGCTCTTTTCACATTAATGTACTGTATGTCCTGGGCATTTTTCAATGCACCATTTATATGGCTTTCTCAGAGATTTGGTTTTATAATAAAATTCTGGTTGGAAAATAATTTCTGATGAGGTTAATTCTGGGAAATGTCTTATAGAGGATACAGATTTCAGCCTCAGAACGTGGTGATCTGATAATATCTAACCTGTCCCAAACTATGGTGTTCAACTGATCATATCTGCTAAGTTTCAGAAGGGAAAAAAAGCGATAAAAAGGAAAAAAGAGATGTTTCTAAATTTAAACACCGAAGGACATCAAACTATGCCACGGCAGTAAGGTGTCCACTAAGGAAGCCAGGAAATGTGGCTTCTGGACCTGCCCCTTACTATGGACTGACTTAGGCACTTTGATCTCTTCGGGACTCTGGGGCCTTGTTTTTTAAAATGAAGAGCCTATGAGATGTGAATTTTAATATTGTAGCTGTAAAATCCTAGAATTCTAAGATAAAAGGCTTCCCATCCTCAAATTTCTATGACACAGACGTACACTCTTGTTACTGTTAACTGTGAAATGAATTCTTACCCATAGCCAGCCAGAAACCCAAGACTAGGGGGGCTGACTTTGTCATTGAAGACCACCAGCTCCAAGGCCTGAGCATGCTGGTTGTATATTCTGTTTCCCGTCAGGTTGAGAACCCACCACTCACTATTAGATTCAGTTGTATTGTCTCTGGATAAAATGATGGTGATATTCATGAAATTATTTTCTGTAAGGGGAGAAAAATGAAAACAAGTTAGTATGACAATTTTAGCATTTAAGGCATACAAAAGTTCTTAGATGGCAAACTTTGGTTACTATCCCTAGCACACAGTTCCAGAATAACAAGGGTATACGAACATGGAGACAATGTGAATGGAAAAGGACCCTTGGGGAAGGTTTCTCTTTCTCAGTTGAAGAGGCCACGCACTGTAGCTGTATATGCGTGGCGGCCAACGTACAGAAGGAAGCTGAAGATCTGTCCTCTGAACATTTGCTGGTAATTCCAAACGACTAATTAGACCTTGAAAAACCCAAATTACTGACTCTTAACTGAAATGACTGATTCATTTATATTACCAGCATTTACTGAGTGTCTCCTTAGAGGAAGGCATTCTATTAGGTGCAAAGGGGTTACAAAGTTGCATACAATAGTGTTCCTTATGTCTGTGGGGAAAAGGCCATGTACACCAGAACAATTTATGGGTGTTTGGCAACTACCCTAGGACTGGAATTAGGTCTGTTGGAGATACTACTTCTGGTTGGTATGATTCATGAGGACTTCGTAAAAAAGATGACTTTTAAGATGGTTTCGACCGACTGGGCATGTGTTAGATAACTGCATTATTCATTAACCTTTAACTGTATAGGTAACCTGTATAGGTCTACTGCTGGTACAGGTAATTGATTAAGTCAAACAATCCTTGATAATTGAAAGAATCCAAAAATAATAATTTACTACTACCACTGTTAAATGAGAAAAGTAAAATTATTAGAGCCCTACTGCTGATAATTAAAAACCCTGGGCTGAATCAAGTACATTTCCTGCTATATTTTTATTGCTTTTCTTGTGAGGGGCCATCGTAGTTAACACTGGATGAAGCCGTTTTCTGCAAAAGTTATGGTTGCTAATAAAACAAGTAAGCAGACTGATTAATCAGTAACAAGTCATTAAATACAGATTTAAGTCAATCAGGTTCTATATCAATGAAAAGAAGAAAACTAAGAGTCTGGCTCCTGGGTGACTAATCTTAACTAGTGAAGGCAGACAGGGTTTATGCTTCTTCAAACCATGCCACACAGGGAAAGACAACTGGAAAGGAACTTGACAAAGGCTGAAAATGCAAACTGTTGAAACTGAATAAGAGTATGACTAAAAACAGTTCTGAAATGATTCCTTCTTATCCTTACCAGATAAAAGTTGCTTTATGGGTTTGGAGTTAGAATCACTAGGTGCTTTCACATAATACGGGTAGATCTTTTCTATAGTCCTGTGTGTTAAGAGAAAAAGAGATGAAGTTTTAGTTGTTTTACTGACCTAATTTTGAGGTTTTTTTTTTTTTTTTTTTTGCTATTTTTTGACCTTATACAAATAATGATGAAAGTCTTCATATGTTGACACAAGGTGCTGCTGCTGTTAGCTGTCCTGGAGTCAGTCCCCAACTCGTGCAACTCCATGCACAACAGAACGAAATGCTGTCCAGTCCTACTCAATCCCCATGATTGGTTTGGGATTGAACTGTTGTGACCCATAGGATTTTCATTTACAGATTTTCAGAAGTAGTTCACCAGGCCTTTCTTCCTAGTCTGTCTTAGTCTGGAGGCTCTGATGACACGTGTTCAGCATCATAGCAACACGCAAGCCTCCTCTGATGCGTGGGAGGTGGCTGTGCATGAGGCACATTGGATGAGAATGGAACCTGGGTCTCCCACGTGGAAGGAGAGAATTCTACTACTGAACCACCACATCTTAATTTATGAGTTTCCATTATAATCAAAATTCTCTGAAGCTGAACAAATTCACCAAGCAATGAGCTTTATCCAGATATACATGCAAACTCTGCACACAAGCTAACTAAAAGCTTAAGAAGTTCTTCCCTTAGACGTTTTTCCACAACTATGACCTTCTCTGAAGCCAAAGGTCTGCCTTTCTTCTTTAGACTCTTATCTAAATCATTGATAACTATTCTAATTTTAATTTTTAGGATTTAAAAAACATATATAGCCCAGTGGACTGCATGAGCTGATCTAGTGAGAAGAGTGAGGGATGACTGGAGCATGGGCTGACTGGTCCTCACCCCCTACCTCTGCCACCTTGGAGCCAAGTGAACTTGAGCAAGTCTTTATGCCTTTTTAGACCTACTGTCTCACCTGAGAAATAATGGGGGAGGATTTGAGGACCTTTAAGGGCCCTTTACAACTTTGTTGTTGTTGTTAGGTGCCGTTGAGTATATTTCAACTCATAGCGACCCCATGTGACAGGGTAGAACTGCCCCACAGGGTTTTCTAGGCTCTAATCTTTATGGGAATACGTTGCCAGGTCTTCCTCCCACAGAGCCACTGGGTGGGTTTGAATTGCCATCCTTTCTGTTAACAGTCGAGTGCTTAACTATTGGGCCACCAGAGCTCCTTCCTTCCAATTTTGCTGAATAGAGTGATGAATTTGGTAATTAATAAAGGCTATCTTAGTTGTTCGAAACCCTGGTGGTGTAGTGGTTACGAGCTACGGCTGCCAACCAAGAGGTTGGCAGTTCAAATCTGACAGGCGCTCCTTGGAAACTCTACGGGGCAGTTCTACTCTGTCCTATAGAGCGCTATGAGTCAGAATTGACTTGACGGCAGTGGGTTTTTGGTGGTTTATCTTAGTCATGGAACATTTCAAAGGGATCCATCGTGGTGGCTCTTACATTCAATACATTGAAATGAGCCCAGGGGAGACACAATGGCAAAACTGGGGAAATGGCTGGTGGACATCTGGGATATTTGTTTAGCAGTTTTAGATCAATATCATTTTTTCTCTTACTAGGTCTCATATTAGAATGTAAATATCACAGCTTGGATTTGTTTGAAATGGAGTAGTTATATGGCATGATAATATTTTGAGATATAGTTTTTTCTCCCAAACAGAGAGAGTTGGAGAGGAAAAATTTAGACACTGGTACATCCATAAAAAAAAAAAAATCCTGAGCCTTGCCTCCTTCCGTCGAGGGTGGGTGGTTGAAGTGGGCACCCAAGATCAGGTGACATGGATGACAAAAAGCTTAGATCATTTTGGTGTAGCCCTGTGTCTCATCCTTTAGCAGAGCCCTTAAGGGCAGCAAGAGCCCAGGGATGCCCTGGTATCATGGGCATCCCTGGGCTCGTGCTGCCCTAAGGTTAGAGCACTGTTGGCCACATGCTGTGTCTGGACAGATGACCCAGGGAGCCTCCCAGGGCTCCCATACCTCCTATGGCATTCGAATCAGCACAGTGATTTCCAGAGTGCCCTAAAACCAGATCCAAATGGCTGAGAGCCCAACCTGGAGGCTTGCAGGGTGGATAGAGGACTGAGGACCTGGAAGAGTTGTTCAGCAGAAGTCCACGGGACAGCATCTTAGCAAGGATAGATTATCTCCATTTCCTTAAACCATGGTACCATATAGTTACTTCCTGTCGCCCTCATGCAGAACTTAGGTGTGACCCCAGAAAAAGTGCAGCAAAAACCTGAAATGAAGTTTCTTTGATCTAACAAAATGGGGCTTCCCAATAGAAATGCAGTTGAGTTCCAAAAGAATGGAGATAGCCGGATTTCTTGCACATATGAATTTGTAGATGGCTATTTTGTACCAGCTACATATGCCTGTTCATATCATATTACCAGGAAAAACAAACTTACACTGGTGTTTTTGAGCTTTCTGTGTTGTTGCCAGCTATCATTTTAGCTATGTTCTCTCGAGTGATATTTTTAAGAGGAAAAGAAAGCTTATCTGTTGCTATTTCTGCTTTTGCACCCAGACTCATATTTCTGTGGAAGAAAAAAAGAAAAAGAAAGAAGGGAAGATCAATGCCAGCGGTCATTCAGAAGTCTGGAAGAGAGGTTCAAAAACTCACTTGGTTCGTAATTTTATTAGTCACCGTTTTTCATTGGGTCCATAATCATCCATCCCAACATTTCCTGTCCCCCTCACCTCTATATCCAGCATCTTAGACACCCAAGTTAACAAAGCCAGGGAGACCACAGACTCCATTAGGGCACAGGTGGAGGTGAGCAGGCAGAGTTGCTGACAAGAATAGAGACAGGGCTTGGGGCTCTAGTATGAATGTCAGAAATACTCTATTATGTTAACACAATGATGCTAATCTACAGGTGAGTAATTGTCATGGATTGAATTATGTCCCCCCAAAATGTGTGTATCAGTTGGTCTGGGCCATGATTCCTGGTATTGTGTGATTCTCCTATATGTTGTAAATCCTGCCTTTATGATGTTAATGAGGGTGGATGGGTGGCAGCTGTGTTAGTGAGGCAGTACTCAACCTACAAGATTGGACTGTGTCTTGAGGCATTCTCGAGATATAAAAGAGAGAAGTGAGTAGAGAGACAGGGGGACCTCATACCACCAAGAAAGCAGTACCAGGAGCAGAACACGTCCTTTGGACTGGGGTTCCTGCGCCTGAGAAGCTCCTTGACCGGGGGAAGATTGAGGACAAGGACCTTCCTCCAGAGCTGACAGAGACAGAAAGCCTTCCCCTGGGGCTGACACTCTGAATATGGTCAGCCTACTTTACTGTGAGGAAATAAATTTCTCTTTGTTAAAACCATCCACTTGTGGTATTTCTGTTATAGCAGCACTAAATGACTAAGACAGTAATAAAATCCATGTTTTAAAAAGAACGTCCACCCAATCAGAAACTGAGCAAAGGAGTTAAACAGACACTTTATCAAAGAGGATATTCAAATGGCCAACAGACATATGAAAAGATGCTCAACATCATTAACCATCAGAGAAATGCAAATCAAAACCTAAATGAGATACCACAATGGCTAAGATTTTTTTTTAAGGAAAATAAGTGTCAGAGGGGATGTGGAGAAACTGGAACCCTCATCCATTGCTAGTGGGAATTCAAAATGGTGCAGCCATTGTGGAAAACAGTCCGGCAGTTCCTCAAAAAAACTAGAGGTAGAGCTGCCATATGACCCAGCAATTCCACTCCTAGGTATGTGCCCTAGGGGGCTGATAGAAGTGACATTAACAGGCATATGCACACCTATGTTCACTGCAGCGCCATTCACCATAGCAAAAAGATGGAAACAATCTTAGTGCCCATCAATGGATGAATGGATTAGTAAAATGTGGTACATACATATAATAAAATGCTACTTGGTGATAAAGGAAAATGAGTTCCTGAAACATCTTACAACATGGATGAACCTGGAGGACAGTATGTTGAACAAAATCAGTCAGTCACAGAAAACAAATATTGTACATTCTCACTTTTATGAAATGACATGAATAGGTAAATATACAGAAAAGAATGTTCTTTAGTGGTTATGGGGGGTGGAGGGAGAGGGAGAAGAACTCCCTAGGTAGTAGTCACTTTTTATTTATAGAAATGGGAAATGTGGCACCGATATGGGTGAAGTTTGCACAGCATGACTGATGTAACCGATGTCAACAAGCTGCACGCAGGGAAAAGGAATGATGGGCAAATGCTAGGTTGTGTATGGTTTTGCAACAATAACAACAGCAAAAAAAGGGGAGGGGGCTACAGATGCTGATACTAATTAGACATAACCAGTCATCTCATGGGAATAGTTCTCTTGGTTTGGGGGCCCAGGGCCATGATCTTATGGGACAATCTAGTCAATTGGCATAACATAGTTCTTAAGAGTTTATGTTCTACCTCTCAGTATAGTAAGTAGCGTCTGAGATCTTAAAAGCTTACAAGCAGCCACCTAAGATACAACTATTGGTCTTTATTCATCTGGAACAAAAGAGAAAGAATGAAATCTAAGAATCAGAGAAGGAACTGGACTATAGAACTAATTGTCCACATGAACCACTGCCTCCTCTTCCTTGAGATCAGAAGAGCTACAGGGTGCCTGGCTTCCAGTACTGAACATTCTAATCAGGAACACAAGAGATAATCCTGATAAAAAGGGAGAAAAATGTGGAACGGACCTTCAAATTCTTAATGAATCCAGATTAACTGGTCCTATTGAGGCTGGAGGAATTGCTGAGACTATGGCCCTGAGCTGCTCTTCAAACCATAAATTGAAACTATCTCCTGAAGTCACCTTTAACTACGTTAAAGTTAAGCCCAAAAAGTAAAGAATGTCACCCTTGAATATTGAGTTTCTTTAAAAAAGAAAAATAGTCTATATAAGAGTTAACAGACATTTTAAAGCATAAATGAGAAGGCTGGGGGGCAGAGAGATTAAGTAAATGAAACAACTAGAGAATAGAAATAACGAGAATGTTGACACAATGTGAAGAATGTAACCAATGTCACTAATCATTATCTCTGCAAACTGTGGAACGGGAGTGGGTTTTACTGTGTATATTTTCACCAAAAAAAAAAAAAAATTACAACAACAACAAAAAAATGAGTGTTCAATCAGAGGTTGGTTTTTACTTTTTTTTACTTTTTGTGTGTGTAGCTCTTCAAAGAAAAGGCTAGGAAGTAAATTTTTGGCAAGTTAATGCAGAATGGTATGACAGGATTTGGGAGGTTTAAAGGAGAAAAATGAGATTAAATAAGGAGTTCTTTAAATTCTGAAGAGCACATTCAAAATATTTCTTCACTGTTTCCTTGTGAGTTTGCTCTAGACTCTAGAAAGCCTTCTGCACCTGTCAGAAGAACGTTAATTGCAACTAAGGGTTTGCTGCCATGAACCCAAATGAACCTGTTACTTCACTGCCCAAATAAACTCGCTTAGGATGTTTTTTTTTACAATGTAGACTCACAAGACTGTGATAAAAGCAACTAAGCTAATCAACTAGTGTATTGTGCTGGGGCCCCCATAACTGCTTCCCCAAATGCTGGGCTTTGGGATGTAACTTGGATGCGAGAACTTTTCTACGACAGATTTTGTCTAAATGAGAGAAGATGGAAGTAGTGGCTGCATGCCAGCCATGGGCTTGGGTTTGCTGGGAAGGAGGAGTCCGCACGAGCGCTCCCCTTCAGGTACCACCACGTTGCTCTTGCGCTGATGCTTGGGGAGCAGATCTGCTGAGGCTTCCTCAGTGTTGGAGGGATGCAAGGGAAAGGCTGGGCTGTGCGAGCGGCAAGTTCTTCATTCATAAGCTGAAACTTGAACCTTTCAGGGAAGTCTTACAATTGACCCAGACTCATGGCCTTCTTGCTCTTCTCTCTAACTCTCTCCCTCTCTTGCCCATAGAACTCATTGCCAGTCTCTTTTTAAGAACCGAAATTAACAGAAGAAAGGAACGCTAAGAAGTTCTTAGTTTTTATTTTTGTAAGTGATTACTGGGAAACTTATCATTTAATAAACAAAAAATGTCAACTTTAACATAGAAAGAAAGCTCCCATGGTTATAATGAAGAACTAAGATCCACATTAATCTAATTTTTATCTCTTTATATCCCTCCACCCTCCCACCACAAATGCAGGTTGGGGAAAGGGAGAAATTACATGGAAATACAGTAACTACCTCTGAATACTCCACGAAAACACAACAGAGAAGCTACTATTGGGGTCCATGAGTTCGTGTATCATTTTCTGCTTACTGGGAGGGCTGATGGTCCACAAAGAATTTGAGTTTCCTTCGAGTTCTGCTACAGTTATGTCTTCTTTTTCATAATTTTCTAGAAATTGCATAGCACCCTGTATGGGCACAAATACCCATGCATAAATAGATCACGCACATGATGCTGGGTAGAGAAAGCAATTAGTCCACACTTTGACTGTTTAGAGAGTTCTCCCTATGTAAGGAAACACTGCATGACCGACTGTCATCAGTGTTCTGTTGCACCAACTTTGGCTCCCTCCCCACAGGTAAGGGCAGCTCCAGTCACATGGCCCCATCCCACTGTGGGTACTGCCACCACCAAGTAAACTTCTCAGTCATACCAAGTGAACAACAAAGAAAATGCAGACAATTTAGGATCATTTTCCCTCCCCACTAAGAAGGAAATTTCTCAACTATTTGGGAACATTCCTCTCAAGAGAAAAACAAAATTTAATCCACTGGGACATCCTGGCCCTGACTTAATAGCTGCTAATCTTCAGGGTTAATTTCAACAATGTGTACTATAGGCTGGTAATTTTACAAAAGACAAAAGCATCTCATCGCTTTTTCTAAATAGAGAAGTATTATAAGACAAATTCTAATTATGCAAGTACTGTTATCATACCATTAATAGTTTGGAATGTAGAGAAAACAACATCACCCATAATTCTACTACCAGAACATTAAGATGCTTTATCTTAAAACATTGTCACCTCATTTGTAGTATTTTTTATGATTACTTTTTCTTACAAAAGAAGTCGTTTGGAAAATATTTACACATCATAGCATCTAAATAAAACAAAAAGTGGATGTTCTGTCTTCTCCCACTATGACCACTCTAGGGCAGCCAGTGCCATGGCCCTCATTGATGACAGCCACCATATTTTACTTAACCAGTTCCTATTTGTTGAACTTTCAAGTTGTTTCCAGTTTTCACTAACGCAGAGAATACCTTAATACAAAGTACCTACATGTAGCTTTCCCATGTACTGAATTACTTCCTTAGGATAGATTCCCACAGTAGGCCTATTGGTCAAAGGACTCAATATCTTTTGAGTTAAAATGTTAAAATGTTCTGGATGAAAATTATGATGATCAACACATCTCCAATAATATAGATATAACTTCATAGATTATCAAATTGGCCAGTGGCCAGGAACCTGCTGCCTATGGCTGGTAAATGCTCAAAAGTCCTCCTTCCCCCACCACAACCCATGGCAAAGTATAAAATAATACGACAACCAGTCATCTAAATAGAAAGTCTTCAGTAGAGAGCTACTGTGTGCATTTACTTACTGTGTCCTTAGAAAAAGTATGCAAAAATTTATTAAACTTTAGCTGGTCCATAACTTTCAGCTGGCTTTGTTGGGCACTCATGGTGAAAATAGGCTGGAAAACAGAGGTACACGGTGTTATCAGTATTCCTGGGGGCTCCTCTGCATGCTGGGCTCATCACCCTGGTGGAAACTGGTGTAGGAGATCTCTTTTTGAAGTGATTATTCTTGTACCCAAAACCAGAACAGAACTATGCTTTCGTCATCTTCTGCACCCTATTTCAGATGTCACAAATTTGCTGAACAGTCCAAATTTGGATAGAAAAATTGGGTATGCAAAACATAACTAAACCTTCCGCAGGAGGTTTTCATCACAGTACTGAGTAGGTAGGTGACACGGAGAGCAACCACACCCAGGCTGAGCCCAGGATGAACTTCCCCTCATGCATTACCTGATATCCTCCCAGGGTGATTGTGACAGAGACGTCCAGGGGCTGGTTGATCACTCCAGCAACAGATTTGATCAAGGACATGAAGAGAAGAGGAAACCATACAATACAAATCAGTAGGACGATGATCATGCCACCCATGCCGTACTTCACCACCTTCTTCTTTTTCTGTCCCCGGGGCTGAGGGTACCTCTGAAAAGAGCATGCAAAATGTTCACGGGTGAGTGACAGGTGGGGAGGGGGCAGATGCTCTTCACAAGGAGTCTGGGGGCTCATGTGTACTCTGATTCTACTCTGCTTGCTATGGAACAGGGATGGCAACCCTATCCCAAACTTGGGATGAAGGTTGGTGGTGAAGGGAAAGTGCTCTGTGATCTTTAATGAGCTCACTACACCTTGAAGGTGTTACCACAGTGAGGCCAGCACTACCTTACCAGCTTTTTCTCTCAAAATTGCTTTCTGGAGTTTGTTGGCAATAAACCTATGACCAATGGATCAAGTATTCTGTTGAATAACCCTTCTGGTTTTAAGAGCTCATTCAGAAGAAGAAACGTTTTACTTTACCCTGTCGCCATCGAGCCGATTCTGACCCATAGCAACCCCATATGACAGAGTAGAACTGCCCCATAGAGTTTCCAAGGAGTGCCTGGTGGATTTGAACTGCCGACCCCTTGGTTAACAGCTATAGCACTTAGCCACTATGCCACCAGGGTTTCCGTTTTACTTTAGATTCTTAAATATTCAATATCTGTGCATTTCAGCTGACTTTCCCACCTTGGATGGTGGCAAAACGTATTTTTAATGCCATTCATGATACACACTGTCAAAGACAATATCATTCAAGTCCTAAAATAAGCTTTATATATTGGCTTATCCACTGCGTCAGCAGAGGCCCTTGCTTGGGTGCTGTATATCAGTGGGTGTGGGGAGTGCTGTGTCACAGCGAGGGACGTGCTCTGAAGAGAACCAAGGACTGGAAGGGCTGGAATCACTTCTGTTCACTTTAGTACATGTCCATTAAGGACCCACTAAGCAGTGTGCTTAGAGGCCTTTGGAAGGCAGGATCAGGCTCAGCTCTCTGGTATTAAAACTGGTAAGATATATCTGCATATCCCTTGACTAAATGTTGCTCCTTGGTGACCTCTTTTCCTTTCAGAGTTACATGTATACCCTGATCGTAGTCCCTACTTTCTAGCCTGACAGCATGATTTATCCTGGGTCTTACCCTCCCTACAAGTGATAAGGTCACTTCATTAGGTTAAGGTAAGGAAGAGTAATTCCAGTCCCACCTGTAGGCACTGAGATATGGGTTACAGACCTAGAGAGAGGTATGGGAGTCAGTGGGGATGTCCTTGAAGACCTTAAGGGGCTCTGCCACAAGGGCTTTAAAAGTTTTGACAATCAGTGATTGCCAAAGACAGTACTGGGAACATGGGAGTGGAGGCTTGACTGGATGATGGACTTGAGCCGACATGGACAGCATCAGTCATTCAGTACAGGCAAAGACAATCTTCTACATGATTCGGCACTAGAAAAGGTGTACCAATGTCAGATGGTGGCACTGTATTTTGATATCTGTGCACTGGAATTTGATACTGTTGAATATAATTTTTTATTTTGAAAGGAAACATACATATGCATACACGTATATAGTTTTACTACTTTATCAGTTTTCACTGCAGCAAATGTAACAATCTTCTCTCATCCCACTGCCAACAGCATTAAACAATGAAGACTTCTGTGAGTTGAAGAGATTTATCGAAGCTCTTCCAAAAGACTTTCTGGTTGCTCTGCCTTGTGCAGGAACGCATGGGCCTCTCTGAAACTCTCATTGGAGGGTTTCTAGCACCCCTCCTCCATGCCCTCCATCATCTCCCTCACTCCTTCGTGAATTTCTCAGGGACAACAGGGCAGACAATTTCCAACCCATCAGTAAAACAGACTGTTTGTCCTTCACTTTTCAAAGTGATTGTCCACCTCTTATCCTGTGCTACTCCCTCATGCTTCCTAAATAAGTCAGCCTTTACCATAAGCCTCCTTGCCCATTCCTGCTGTGCTACATTTCCAGTGAGCTTCCCACGGTACTTTGGGAAGTGGCTGGGTGGAAATCATTGTAAAGCATTGATTCAAGTGAGTGGCCTGCATTATGTAAGCTCATGCCAACATTTTGCCTTTCAGGAAATTGCTCTTGCGTTATAATGTATATTCATATTAAGTTTGATATGGAATAATCCTTGAGAAAAGTTACTTTAACGAAAGAGATACTAATCAGCCGCATACCAGACAAGTGACTGTCTCTAGCAATGCCCCAGTGACAGACTGAGTGCAGTAATAACTAGTGTCAGATTTCTTTAGACTCCTTTAAGACTTACCTCCCACTTACCTAAATTTCTCAAGAAGTGTTACCATGAGTGATTTAAAAGGCTAATATTCTGAGACAGCTATCAGTTTAACACAAAATAACTGAACTGAACCCAATGCTGTCAAGCTGATTCCGACTCATAGAGACCCTATAGGACAGGGTAGAACTGTCCTTTAACATAAAATAGAAGTATATATTTAAGTAGAACCAGTTGCCATCAAGACAACCCCAAATCATGGTGATCCCATATGTGTCAGAGTAAAACTGTGCTCCATAGGGTTTTCAATGGCTGATTTTTTTGAAATATATTTAAGCAGAGGCAATACATTAAAATGAGGCATTTTTTTATTTCTTAATTTAAAAAAGAGGTTATTGCAAGTCTTTTTTTGGCAGAAATGCCTGGTTTTCTAGGTCAGAACCACCATGTCTTTCATAAGGAAGAAGGACAATGGCATGATGGCCTCATTGATCATATTAAGAATGCTGTCACCTGTTGGTGCAAAGGCATTGGAAGGTACCTATAAGCCTATGAGCAGGGTAGCCCCGGCTTCTCATCTGAAGGGTGGCCCTGTATCCACTGGCACAGCCACACTGGGCATAGTCATTCTGTGGGTCTGCTCTGATTGAGATATACCCCCATATAGGATCCTGTCTTATATCCTGGTGAAATGCTATCTAATAGTCAGGCTGCCAGGGCCCCGTGGTCGGGCTTTTGTCCCTCTAATGCCATCTCTCCCTCTTACTCTCTGCAGATGACTTAATCCAAGTTAGGGAGGAGACACGCTATCTGGCATAGATTTGTCCACTGCTCTCAGAGTATCATGTGTCCCTGTCAATGCATTCTCAAATATTGCATGTATTTGTGTGATCACTTTATTATTATCTTTCTCCCAATGGACTGTCAGTTCCATGAAAGTGGAGAACATTGTATGTTTGGATCACTAGTCTATCTCCCATGTTCAGCAGAGCTCCAAGCACATAAGAGTTGCTTAGTAAATATTTATGGTATATTGCAAAAAAAAAAAAAAAGCTTCAAATTTCTCACATTCCCATAGGCATGACCCTCTGCAACATGACTGCTACTCCTCAACCAAGCTCTCCATTCTCTTCAGTCTAGGCTGGGCTTTTGATTTGCTTTGACTGACAGAATGGGGTGAATGTAGTGGTGAGGGGTCTTTGAACTTTCCTTCTCCCTTCCTTTGGATGTGTTACCACGATTGAAAGCAGCCTCCTTGAGCATGACCACACTTACGGAGAAAGAGGCCCAGCCAAGGGCTGGACACTTGGGTGAGACCGTCCAACAACATCCAGCCCTGGCTGGGCCGCTGAGCACTGCAGCCGCAGCAGTGACCCGGATAGAAGCAGCAGCAGAGGTGTCCAGTGGAGCCCAGCCTGAACTGCCAACCCACTGAGCTGTGAGCAAATAAGACAGTGGTTCTTTTAAACTATTAAGTTTCTTTTATCTAAGTGGTTTGTTAGTAGCAATAGGTTAATGATACAACACTTGCTGAATAGGTGACTCTGGAAGCTGAAAGGAGACCTAGCACCTTCTAGCCAGATGTTTCACAATGTGAATTTTTCTCTGTGTGATCCTCCATGTACCTGCACATCTCTTGGTGACCATCTCCCAAGGCAGCCAAGTCTGAGATGGAGTAGCTTTGATTGGTAGAAAGTTCTTTATATTCCATCGATACCTATGGGAGCTTTCACCTATTTGTCTTAACTCAGTTTTCTTGAGTCTCGCAAATTGTTTCTAATTTCTCTTCTATTTGTCAACATTTCAAATAGTTGAAAATAGCTATTATTTCTTCCTTCCTCCATTTTTCTCCCCTTCAGACCAAACAATTCTCAGTTCTTCCTACTTTTCCTCACGTCATGATTTCCTTTATCATTCTGATTGCTGTCTTCAATGCCCCTTTGGTAGAGTAGCTCCCATACTCTGTCATCATATCCACTTTCCTGCTCCAAGTCCACCAGTTCGTGGATCCTTTAGAAGTCTGGATAAGCCAATATGCTTTTAAGTCTAATGCAAGCCCCCATCCACTTCACTCCCACAAACCCCATAAACACTAAGGCCACAACACAATGGGTCCCCTAACTGTGGAGCTGAAGTTACCAGGGGAATCTGCAGAAAACACTCCAAATTCTATGGATTATAGGGGACTTTTCCAACTTGGGTAGTATTGAGATGAGAATAAAGACACTTCATACTACGTTGGCTAATATTTGTTGGGTATTTCTATTGTGGTTATGCATCAGGCTCCTATTCCATATATTCAACTTTCGAAAAATCCATTAAATAATGGCAGTTCTGCCCATATTTAAACCTTAACATTCAACCTAACAGAATAAGAAAATGTTTACACTTCAATTTCCTTTGTACAAAGAGGTTAAATTATTTGTCCTTCATGAAGTGTGACTCAGAGAGTGAGCATGAATCTAGGCCACCTGACCCCACTTTTCTCACCAAACCACATTCCATCTTGCTCTCACATAGCCGCTTAAGAATTTTTGGGTTATACAGCAACATATCATTACTTTTTCCTAAGAGAACTACAACATACAGTCGCCAAAAGAAAACATCTGGATGATATTGCAGTGAGTCTAAAATTCCCTACTCTAGTTGAATTGATAATCAATGGGACATTTACAGGGCCTAGTTGTTTTTGCCCCCCCACCCCGCCATGTATTTCGCCAAAAAACTTGCAGAACTTCACATTAATTTTATAACTAGCCTGTATCAAAGAGAAATAAATAGGGATATAGGCACTTTTACTGGTTTCTTACTTTTTCCGATTCTCGCCAACACTTCAGGATAAATATGTGAGCATAAATGTCCTCCACACAAATCCAGCTGGAAAGGCTCAGGGTCGTGTCTGTCCATACCCAGTCCATCACAGCTCTCAACTCAGTCAAAAATGGAACAAGGCGGAACCTGACAGGAATCATATCATATTACAGAGACAATTGAGGGATGGCCCCACCACCCTTATCAACTCAGAAGCTCCTGTCTGTTGGGGTTATTTTAGCCCTCATGACTTATGAAAAATTCTCTAGATGATTCTTACAGTAAAAGCATACTTGGAAAACAACTGCTGTTCATTACAAGTCCAGTGTATGGATTAGTGTTTTACATTCCTTCCCCCTCGCCCCCCCCACCAATGGTCTTAACAAACTGGGATTTCCCCTTCAAATACATTTTGAGATGAACCAGCTTTTTTTTAACATTTATTTGTGTGTGCTATGAGAATCTATTGAGCATAGGATTATTAAAAATTATTCACATCGTAGAGTTGTACTTTTGTTGTGGAATGAGTTAATGAAGATTATAGATGTGGTTAGTAAAAGAAGAGGGCAAACAAGAGAAGTCAGCTGTGGCAGGAATGTCCTCAGTCCTGAGTGGTAGGTCCAGCAGCAATGGGCTTGCTAAGACTGACGTGGCTCTGGCTGGACCACTTGTATTTCAGTTTTGAATGGCTTGGCCTAGCTCCTCTGGGGTCTGGGGGAATGTTCCTTTTTCTTAACTGTCACAGAGATTCTCCCAGGCTCGAAAACCTGGCCTAATCTGAGCCTCCTCACACTGGTTTAGGTTACCACCCAGAAATTATACCTCAGATCTGTTGAACGAACAATAGACCAATCCCTGAAAAAGATGTCAGCCTGGACATAGGACAATGGTATGTGAAACACTGCTCAACATCTGAGGGCTCTCTCTGTGCTGAGCTACTTATTCCCAGGCCAAGCGCCATGAAGGGGACAGTGGGGCCATGTGCAACCACACCTTTCATACCGTGGCATCCCCTCCCAGGGAAGGGAGAGAAGATACTGCCACTAAATCATATGGGAGAACCAATAGGCCTCTTTTGAGTGGCTAACTAATATACACTATCAGGAACAAGCAAGCCATATCTCATTCCATTTGGTATTACATGGGCTAAACTCCCCTCTGCAGTGAATGAATTTACTTGACACCAAGCTGGCCAGGTATTTTGGAATCGTCCAGATTCCAAGTATTCTGTCCATTGTGCACAGAAGTATATTAATGCTTAACTCATGCATCCCTGTTTTTTGTTCTACAATAGTATCACAGCAATTATACAGGATAATAAAATAGAATATTAACCCATGTGGATGGTTCTGGAACAATGTCCTGGCCAATGTGAGGCAACGGTACATAGAAATATGCTTAAAGAGGCATAGTTATTCTCTTGCCAAACACTGCGAGAGTTACCAATTGCTTTATTTCAGCATTCCTCCTCTTCCCATTCCTCCCAGGTAGGAAAAAAAAAATGTCTCTCAATTGCCAGTCTCATCTTTATAAGTGATGGTTACAATGTAGAGTAAACTCACCCTTGAAACAAGAAGAGGTTGACATAATTGTAGCTCTTTGTGAGGAAGTTTCCAAGCACTCGTGTTGGGTAGCCACAACGGATTTGGTAGGCAGATAATCCGAAGTAAACACATTTCACAAAATACCAAAGCTGAGCAACCAGATTCTGGCTGAATTTCCTAAAATGTGAAAATACAGACAAGTGAAGGAACGGACTCTTCCTGGTACAAAATGACATCAGCTTAGGATTTAAAAAAGAAGCCCCCCCCCCCGCCCCTTCAAGCCTATTTTAAGGAATTCTCTATATACACTGGATCACTTCAGAGGTAAAAGATGGGGTAAGAGGATCTAAAAAAAAAAAAAAAAACTTTCCTGTGAATGGTGTCTCCAGTGTCCTACTGTATTCATTATTCAGTTGCTTAGGCCATAATTAAATTACTTTTAAGTGCATTGACTAGTAAATACTATCTCACAGCATGTTGACAAAAGAATGTCTGAATTAAAGCTCATGAAAGAAAGAACCAAGATACACTTTTTTACTTAAAAGGATCCATAAATTGGATATGTAGAGAAAGAATTCTGAGAAGTGGACTCCAATTTTTTTGCTATACATCTATAAAAACAGGTAATGGACTAACTTTAAAACACCTGCAATTTGGTTCCAGTTCTGGTTACAAGCTATGGGACCTCGAAAAAGTCACTCTTTTTCAAGACACTGGCATCGCTATTTGAAAATTCTCCCTAGCTCTGAAAATGTATGACTCCATGATCTAAACTTCCTTTTTTCAAGTGATGTCCTCAACAATGGAAGAAGGAATAGTCAGTAAGTAGACCCATACTGCTGTACAGTTCATGAATACAGAATAAGTTTGAGTAAGAACTTAGTAGAACTAAATTTCACACTAGGAAAATTTAGAACACATTTGGAAAGAATGATGAGCTCTAGAACCATTTTTAACTTTGGATAAATGCAGCATTCTGCAAATGTAAGAGTCTTAAATCTCATCGGTATGCGAGTGCGCGTGCACACACACACACAAATAAAAACAAGACTTTTGACTTGCCAAGACTGTAGGATAATCTTCCCCATGATCAAAATTATGAGCAATACTTACAGGTCTTTACACAAGCAACATACTACTCTTTGTTGTATTTTAGATTTAAATGTCTTATTAAATTTTGATTTTGTTATTAGAAGAAGTTATGTTTGTTTTAAACTGAAAATAGGTATTCTTTAGTTCACAAGATCTGAGAAGAAGCCATGACTGCGTGTCTGGAGGACCTGATTGGAGGGGAGGTGGGGAGCTCAACTGACTCCATTTTCCTGCACCAGTGCTGCTTGAGTCTCACCATGAGACCTGGCCTTCCTGGGTGCCTCTGGGACTCTGCACAGTCAACAACGAGAGCTCTCACTCATGGTCCTTAGAAAGTTTCCTCTGTAATCTAGTGCTGCTGTAACAGAAATACCACAAGTGGGTGGCTTTAATAAACAGAAATTGATTTTCTCACAGTTTAGGAGGCTAGAAGTCTGAATTCAGGGCTATGGCTGTAGGGGAAGGCCCTCTGTCCACTCTGGGGCAAGGTCCTTGTCTCTTTTCAGCTTCTATTCCTAGGTTCCTTGGTGATCCCATGTGGCATGTATCTTTACCTCTATTTGTGCTTCTTTGCTTCCTTGGTTAATATGCTCTTTTATATTTCTAAAGAAATTGACTTAAAATACACCCTATACTGGCACTGTCTCATTAATACAACAAGGAAAATCCATTCCCAAATGGGATTATTAGCACAAGTATAGTAGTTAGGATTTACTACACATATTTTGAGGGACACAGTTCAATCCATAACACCAGCTTTGTCTCTGTGCATTTGTGCATGGAAAAGTTCCTAGTTGTTTAGTCTTTGAAGTTTGAGTCACAGAGCTCCACTAGCACTAAACTCATGAAACTCCAGGGTAGGACTGTACAGAACACCTACCAGTAGTTTAGTAGCTTGGTGGTGGCTGCTGTTGACAACTGAACTCCTTGACTCTTTGGTCTATTTTACTGGCTACTTATTTTATTCATTTACTTTTTGATAGGAGAAGTTCCCCAAAATAGTGCTTTTATCTGCAATGAAGAGCAGCACTGGTGATATGTTAGTCATTCTTTCTGTTTTGCTTCCATGCGTGAAATCCATTTCAGAGTTCTGAAGATGCTCACATCTTGCCAAAACTTATTGACTTCCCTCGGTAGTGCCAACCTTTTACCCGAATACCAACATACATGGAATGGTGATTTCAGGGGGATAAGAGGTTAATGTCAACGAGTGTTGTTGTTGTTAGGTACCTTCCAGTTGGTTCTGGCTCATTGCAACCCTATGTACAAGAGAATGAAACATTGCCCAGTCCTGGGCCATCCTCACAATTGTTGCTATGCTTGAGCCCAATTGTTGCAGCCACCGTGTCAATCCATCTCATTGAGGATCTTCCTCTTTTTCGCTGACCCTCTACTTTACCAAGCATGATGTCCTTCTCCAGGGGCTGATCCCCCTGGAAACACATCCAAAGTATGTGAGGCAAAGTCTTGCCATCCTCGCTTCTAAGGAGCATCCTCTCGCTGTACTTCTTCCAAGACAAATTTATTTGTTCTTCTGGCAGTCCATGGTATATTCAATATTTATTCCAACACCCTAATTCAAAGGCATCAATTTTCTTCTGTCTTCCTTATTCATTGTCCAGCTTTTGCATGCATATGAGGCAATTGCAAATAATGTCAACAAGTATCTGTTTGTAAAAACAATGCTTAGATGATTGGATTATTTTCTTCCACTGACACTGTCTTAGGGAGAGACATTTTAAAGTCTCATGGCTAACTGTATGAACAGATGGTCTCACGTCTGGGAAATCAGGGGAAAGCCTATTTCTTAGCTTAATAAAAATTCATGAAGTATTAAAAAGAAAAAATAGCAAATTAATACTCTTCATAAACTAGTGAATATGCTCCTAGCCAACTAATGTATTCATTGAGTCTAGTTTCCTCATACTAATGGAAGAAAAACATACCTAGTTTTCTTCTTTAAAATGAAGGCTATTATAAAAATTAACTAACATATATAAATTGCCTAGCATAGTTCCGGAAGTGCTGTGTTGTCGTTAGATGCCATCGAGTCAGTTTCAACTCATAGTGACCCTATGTACAACAGAATGGAACACTGCCCAGTCCTGTGCCATTCTCACAATCGTTATACTTCAGCCCATTGTTGCAGCCACTGTGTCAACCCATTTCATTGAGCGTCTTCCTCTTTTTCACTGACCCTCTACTTTACCAAGCATGATGTCCTTCTCCGGGACTGATCCCTCCTGATAACATGTCCAAAGGATGCGAGATCAAGTCTCACTATCCTCGCTTCCATGCTGCACTCTGGCTGTACTTCTTCCAAAGCAGATTTGTTCATTCTTCTGGCAATCCACGGTATATTCAATATTCTTTGTCAGCACCATAATTCAAAAGCATCAATTCTTCTTCAGTCTTCCTTATTCATTGTCCAGCTTTCGCATGCATATGAGGCAGATGAAAATGCCACGGCTTGGGTCGGGTGCAACTCAGTCCTTAAAGTGACATCTTGGCAGCAGGTTCGTCCAATGCAATGTGCCTCTGATTTCTTGACTGCAGCTTCCATGGGCATCGGTTGTGGATCCAAGTAAAATGAAATCCTTGACAACTTCAATTTTTTCTCCATTTAACATGGTGTTCATTATTGGTCCAGTTGTGAGAGTTTCTGTTTTCTCTATGTTGAGGTGTAATACATACTGAAGGCTGTAGTCTTTGATTTTCATCAGTAAGCACTTCGAGTCCTCAGCAAGCAAGGTTGTATCCTTATGCTGCGTTCTTCTTCATATAGTCCAGTTTCTCCGGTTATTTGCTCAGCATACAGACTGAATAGGTATGATGAAAGGATACAACCCTGATGCACATCTTCCTTGACTTTAAACCATGTGGTATCCCCTTGATTTGTTGGAACAACTGCTTTTTGGTCTATGTACAGGCTAATCATGAGCACAATTAAGTGTTCTGGAGTTCCCATTCTTCACAATGTTACTCATAATTTGTTATGATCCACACCGTCTCGAATGCCTTTGCATAGTCAATTAAATACAGGTAAAAGTCTTTCTGGTTTACTCTGGTTTCAGCCAAGATCCATCTACCATTAGCAATGATATTCCTCGTTTCATGCCCTCTTCTGAATTTGGCTTGAATTTCTGGCAGTTACCCGTACTGCTGCAACTGCTCTGGAATGATCTTCAGCAAAATTTTACTTGTGTGTGATACTGATGATACTGTTTGATAATTTCCACATTTTGGATCACCTTTCTTCGGAATGGGTCCAAATATGGATCTCTTTCAGTCAGTTGGCCAGGC